>NW_022681474.1:14216511-14592007 GCF_009764315.1 Trachypithecus francoisi | reverse complement strand
TGATGTTTGAATTACTCTGAGTTTTTCCAACATGTAGGTCAAAGTTACTTCTTTAAAAGAAAATTACCTGTGAATTCTTGTGTAGTTCCCAGGGCACCGGTGAGGGCAGGGGGTTGGTCGCTGGTGACGGACCCGATTCATGAATCGCTTTGTTTTTCAAATGTCCTTCACTGGCGTTCTCACATTGTTGTCACATGGAGCTTTCATGATAAGCAGGTGAAGTTGTGACTGCTGTCTCCTGTGTCAGAAGAAAAAACTGAGTCTAAGGGATGATAGAACTCACCCGGTGGTGGAGGAAAGGCTGTGAGTCCGTCGTGCTGTAACGAATCTCTTGGTCCACACAGGCTCATGTGATCAGCCACTTCTGCATCCTCCTCAGTCACCATATGCCTGATCTCCTGGCTCTGCTCTTCTTTCTAGAGAGGTTTTATGGCCTCGGGGAGTGTCACCCGTGCAAACGAGAAGGACGCAGCTGAGAGCCTGAATGAAAAGCCGGTGCCACCTCCACGGCGCCCCCTGCTGCCTTCTCCAAGGAGGCTTTGACCACAGGAAAACATATGGAGATGGAACGAAGGAGGATTTGCTCCCAAATCCAACCTCCATTATTTCACAGCTGTCTTAAACCCTGATACATATTGAGACCTTCTCTTACTCACGTGGGTGTCTCGGAGGCCCCTGTCGAGTTCAGGAGTGAGGAGGTGCCCGCGTGCTGTCAGCCTGCAGTGAACGCTTCCCTCACTGTGTGTCAATGCCGCTGTGCAGGCGCCCTGTCTGAACACACAACACACGCAGACGTGCTCGCAGGCATGAATTCATATAGCTTCAGTTCTCACGGAAGCCAGTAGGGGTCTGTCTTCCATTATATAGATGAGGAAACTGAAATTCAGGGAGGCTGCCCGATGGCTGACGATCACACGGGGCCCCTCTTCGCAGGAGGATGCAAGCCCAACTTTGGCCTGACATCTTACCACACAGGAGAGGAGATCCACGTCAGTCACCATTGCGTCTGTTTCCTACGTTCTCTCTCCACGATGCTGCAGCGGGGTTGATAAATTCTGTGTTTACCTTCGGATCGTGCCATCTTCACAATCCCAGCTACTCTATGAGATAAGGTGGTGGGTTGTGGTTGTCTCATGCTCTTCTCTCTCGATAAAAGCCTGAGAGAGGTGGGTGTAGCAGGAGATGGTGATCTCTTGGTTTCGGGCGCGTTTTCTGTTCACCCGTGCACCTTACCTCACTTCTTCAAAGGCAGGAAGGCGTGGGGAAGAGAGGCACACGGCAGAGGGGGTGGCTGAGAGTGGGAGGGTGGGTGGAGGAGACCGACACTTCAGCTCAGAGACTGCAGGCTCTGCTCTGAAGGGGAAGCCAGACCCAACGTGAGAAGTAGGGTTCATTTCTCCTGTTTTTGTAAAATTGTGACATACAGCACCTCTTCATACACAATCCCTCCCATTCCCCATCCTGACTCTTGTCTCCATTGCTGTTATAACCACACAACACTCTGTTCATCTGTCTGCATATCTGTGTATTCATTATTTATCAACCTGTCAGTCATCCATTTATCAACCTCTCTGTATCTGTCTACGCATTCACCAATCATCTACTTACCTATCAATCATCCATTTATGTCCACCATCCATCCATCTATCATCAGGCATCTCATCCATTTACCCAATTACTCAGCCATTCTTCCACCATCCACCTCCCTACCTCTCACATTCTCCCATAAGAATATGAGGTCCACACAGGCCAGGATCTCTGTTTTGTTCATTCGTGTAGGCCAAGCACCTGAAATATTGCCTGGCTTCTATATTTTGAAGGAAGATGAGGGAGCATGACACATTTGGGGAAGAGCAAGAAGTCAGATAGGAGGGGCCAGGTTATAGCATCTTGAGCATCATGCTTGGGAATTTGGACTTCATCCTGAAGATGATGGGGAACTACTAGAAGATTTTAGGCAAAGGGCCAGTGAGGGCCAGTCAGAGTTTGAAGATCACTTTAGCAGCAGCATGGAGCCTGGGCTTGAAAGTGGGGGAGTCTAAACAACCCTGAATGCCTGAAACTGATGTGTACTTAAGAGATATCTGTTGGGGCTGGGCACTGTGGCTCATGCCTCTAATCCCAGCACTTTTGGAGACAGAGGCAGGTTGATCACCTGAAGTCAGGAGTTCGAGACCAGTCTGGCCAACATGGTGAAACCCCCATCTCTACAAAAAATACAAAATTAGCCGGGCGTGCGGTGGCTCATGCCTGTAATTCCAGCTACTCCAGATGCTGAGGCAGGAGAATCTCTTGAACCCAGGAGGCGGAGGTTGCAGTCACCCGAGATCACACCACTGCACTCTAGCCTGGGCAACAGAGTGAGACTGTGTCTCCAAAAAAAAACAAAAAACAAAACAAAACAAAAAACAAAAAAACAAACAAACAAAAAATCAGTATCAGTGAGATTTGAGAAATGCTCAAAAGATACTAGCAATAGGACCTGAAGGTTGAGTTAACAAGGAGGAACATGAGAGGAAATCGGGGTGACCTTGATGTCCGATATCATACTGAATGGGAAAAAACTGGAAGCATTCCCTTTGAAAACTGGCACAAGACAAGGATGCTCTCCCTCACCACTCCTGTTCAACATATTACTGGAAATTCTGGCCACAGCAATCAGGCAAGAGAAAGAAAGGGTATTCAAATAGGAAGAGAGGAAGTCAAATTGTTTCTGTTTACAGATGACATGATTTTATATTTAGAAAACCCCATCATCTCATCCTAAAATCTCCTTAAGCTGATAAGCAACTTCAGTAAAGTCTCAGGGTACAAAATCAATGGGCAAAAATCACAAGCATTCCTACACACCAACAACAGATAGAGAGCCAAATCATGAGTGAACTCCCATTCAGAACTGCTTCAAAGAATAAAATACCTAGGAATCCAACTTATAAGGGATGTGAAGGACTTCTTTAAGGAGAACTACAGAACCACTGCTCAAGGAAATAAGAGAGGACATAAACAATGGAAAAACATTCCATGCTCATGGATAGGAAGAATCAATATGAAAATGACCATATTGATTGCCCAAAGAAATTTATAGGTTGAATGCTATCCCCATCGAGCTACCATTGACTTTCTTCACAGAATTGGAAAAACTACTTTAAAGTTCATATGGAACCAAAAAAAAAAAAAAAAAAAAAAAAAAAGCCCACATAGCCAACGCAATCCTAAGCAAAAAGAACAAAGCTGGAGGCCTCGTGCTACCTGACTTCAAAGTATACTAACAAGGCTACAGTAACCAAAACAGCATGATACTGAAATGTCAAATGCTTTGGTACTGGTACCAAAACAGATATAGACCAATGAAAGAGAAGAGACACCTCAGAAATAACACCACACATCTACAATCATCTGATCTTTGACAAAGCTGACAAAAGCAATGGGGAAAGGATTCCCTATTCAATAAATGGTGTTGGGAAAACAGGCTAGCCATATGCAGAAACTGAAACTTGACGCCTTCTGTACACCTTATACAAAAATTAACTCAAGTTAGATTAAAGACTTAAATGTAAGACCTAAAACCATAAAAACCTTAGAAGAAAACCTAGGCAGTACCATTCAAGACAAAGGCGTGGCCAAAGACTTCATGACTAAAACACCAAAAGTAATGGCAGCAAAAGCCAAAATTGACAAATGGGATCTAATTAAACTAAAGCGCTTCTGCACAGCAAAAGAAACTACCATCAGAGTTAATAGGCAACCTACAAAACGGGAGAAAAGTTTTGCAATCCACCCATCTGAAAAAGGGCTAATATTCAGAATCTACAAATAACTTAAAATAAATTTACAAGAAGGAAACAACCCTATCAAGAAGTTGATGAAGGATATGAACAACCACTTCACAAAAGAAGACATGCGGCCAATAAACATATGAAAAAAAGCTCATCACTGGTTGTTAGAGAAATGCAAATCAAAACCACAATGAAATACCACCTCATGCCAGTTAGAATGGTGATCACTAAAAAGTCAGGAAACAACAGATGCTGAAGAGGATGTGGAGAAACACCATTGGTGGGAGTGTAAATTAGTTCAACCATTGTGGAAGACAATGTGGCAATTCCTCAAGAATCTAGAACCAGAAATACCATTTGACCCAGCAATCCCATTATTGGGTATATAACCAAAGGATTACAAATCATGCTACTATAAAGACACATGTACATGTATATTTGTTGCGGCACTGTTTACAATAGTGAAGACTTGGAACCAACCCAAATGCCCATCAATGATAGACTGGATAAAGAAAATACGGCATATATATAACACAGAATACTATGCAGCAATAAAAAAGGGTAAGTTCACGTCCTTTGCAGGGACATAGATGAAGTTAGAAGCCATCATTCACAGCCAACTAATACGAGAACAGAAAACTAAACACCACATGTTCTCATTCATAAATGGGAGTTGAACAATGAGAACACAAGGACACAGGGAGGGGAATGTCACACACTGGGGCCTGTTGGGGGCTGGGGGACTAGAGGAGGGATAGCATTAGGAGAAATGCCTAATGTAGATGACAGGTTGATGAGTGCAGCAAACCACCATGGTACATGTTTACCTATGTAACCTGCACATTCTGCACATGTACCCCAGAACTTAAAGTATAATAAAATATATAAAAATAATTTCAGTCACTGAAGCAACCACAGTAGCTCTACTGCAAGATGAGTAGTTACAGAGCTCGAGCTGCCAAGTCTCCCCAGGAGCCATAGCCCTTTCCTCGTGAATGACCAGTGTTCCTGGTCAGCTCAGGAGAAAGAAAAGCATACAAAATTCTGAAATGTGTCTGTTAGTAATGAACTAACATAAGCTCCTCTTATCTCACATCTTATTGTTAAAATCATGAGAGCATATACTATAAGAGAAAGTAAATTATATCTAAATTTAGAGAACTCACAACTAGATTCCTGTAACAGCAGGAAATAGAGAATAAGGAGCCCCTGTAATGACCCCTATACTCCTCCTGCTTTCCTGAAGGGTGGCCTCCATGACATATAAAGATTAGTGCTCTGGGTTGGCTCCATAGAAAGTGAGAGCCACCTGAGACTTCACAGGCAATACAAAGGCCATGGGGTGTGCTCCATATGCCAATCAGTCATTGATTAAAAACAAAAATGAGGTCAGGTGTGATGGCTTACGCATGTAATCCCAGCACATTGGGAGGCCAAGGCGGGCGGATCACCTGAGTTTGAGACCAACTTGACCAACATGGAGAAACTCCGTCTCTACTAACAATACAAAATTAGCCAGGCATGGTAGTGCATGCCTGTAATCCCAGCTACTCGGGAGGCTGAGGCAGGAGAATCGCTTGAACCCACGAGGCGGAGGTTGTGGTGAGCTGAGACCGCACCATCGCACTCCAGCCTGGGCAACAAGAAGCAAAACTCCATCTCAAAAACGTGTACCTAAGTTTTAAAAACTACAACAGAATACATGGAATAATAGAGTTTTCCATTATATCTCACATAAATGACACTTCAAGGACTGTCTACCCAACTGTTCATAGTCTCCTCTACACAGTAAGTGAATAGCTAAGGCAAATTCTACCACCTGTAACCTACACACAGTAAGCTTGATTCCCTAAAGAGAAGTAGCTGTGGAATTGGAGACTATCATCTGTGCAGGTGCATGAGCTGGACGTCTCAGAGTCATCCTGGGTGCAGAATCGGAGACCATCCTCTGTGCAGGTGCATAAGCTGAGCATCTCGGAGTCACCCTGGTTGCAGAACCAGAGACCATCCTCTGTGCAGGTGCACAACTAGGATGTCAAGGTCACCCTGATTTCCTCTCATGTTCCTCCTTGTTACTGGATGATTGACAGGTAGATAAATAACGAATACACAGATATGCAGACAGATGCATATGAGACACCCCTCAGGCAGGGACTCACTGTTCCTAATTTGCACCCAAGGAAATGGGAGCACATAGGTTAAGTAATTGGCACATAGGTTAAGTAATTGGCCCAGTGTGCATCCAACACTGCCCCCTTCCTCTCACCTGGGCCTCAGACTGGCCAGGACTCCCTGTGACCCGCTGGCGTTGGCTCTTATGGGAGATGGGTCCGTCCTGTCCCTTGTGCCCTGTGGTCAGATGTCTCCCCTCACCTGTGGGATTTGGGCCACTGGCTAGTGGACATGTGGCCTTTTAAGTTGGATGTCGTAAAAGAAGACCTCCCCAGTAGCTGTGTGGGGTGTTTTCTCTGCAGCAGGGCACTAGCAAAGCACTTGGCTGTGCTGACGACGCAGGAGGAGCATCGAGAGGAACCAGGGGGCCATTGTGGCATGGGTTGCCTCCTTTTCCCCTCTAGGTGTCATGTTGGGAAAGGTCTTTCCACAAAGTGCTGTCCATTTAATCGCTATTTTAGGTGTTCGTGGTTGGATGCTGCTTTCTGCCTTGGATATTTTGAGTTGGATTGGGAGTATTAAACACAGCAACAATTTAGCACATGGAGGTAGACTCTGACTCAAACACTTCACTCAGTGTTGCAGGAAATGCTTTCAGCCATAATTACACTGCGTGCTTCAGAAGCTGATCTTCACACCTGGATAGGTTGTCCTTTCTCCACGTGTTCACTGTGTTTTGATGACGGGGTTAGCATGCTCTAAGGGTCTGTGTTGAGAAGACCCCATTACACAATGTGGCGAGGCTATCCTGTTATTGTTACTCATCTTAACATTGTTCAGTGTAGAGTCTGACGGAATCTTCAGGGGTGCTGTTTATAGATGTTTTGAAGTGTCTCTGTGCCACTGATTTCAGGTTAAAATAGAATGTGGACATCTTTTTACAATAGTTTTTAATTACTCTGCTAGTTTGTGTTGTTGTCTCTTGCTGTGCAGTCCACAATCTGACTTCTTTGTGGTCCCCATGTTTCCCTCCTGCTCATGTTACCCCATCCTGTGGGTCAGCTGTGAGGAAACCACTCTCCATCCTCATCTGGAGTGGCCTCGAGCTGCGTGTGGTGGTCTCCTCATGGGCTAAAATGTTCTGTTACTGTTTTCTCTGTTGACCAAATTTAGCAGACTTGTGTATGGTGCAAACACTTTTAAAAATGTCTTTTGCCTTTATGAAAAAAACACCTGCATTGCTTTAAGGTGAACCTTTCCTGTGTCTCCATCCTTCCCCAAATGATTGCTCTGTGTTAGAAACTGGGTGGTGTGTGTGCTTCATGGCCTCATTCCATCAAGCACTCTAACCTCTGATTGCAAAAGTGACTACATTCAAGGCAAAAACTTTGCAAATGTTGAAAAGAATGAACAAAAAACACTATATTGTCCTCTTGTCATCCTGAAATGTCTACTCTTAATATTTTGATGTAGTTCTTTCAATTCTTTTTAAGTAAAGTTGCTTCTAACACAAGCACTTTAATTATATTGATCAAACTATATTCAAGAAATAAGGAGAAAGTAAAAAGAATATCCAGTTTGGGGCAAAAAGGAAGACGACATAGAAAGAGGCTGTAAAACTCCCTGCAACTTGAAAAGCTGGATTGTGGTGGTTGTGGTTTTGTTTTTACCACGAGAGACCACATGATTCTTCTGGGCACTGAAGGGCAATAGGATAATACTCTCTGTGTGTTCTGGTGGCCGTATAAACCAAGTCACATGTCCTCTTTCGAAGCAGAGAAAGCATGAGTTTTGAGGCAGTGGTTTGGTAACTTTTTGAAAATCTGTTTGTAGGACTGCATTGCAGAGATTAGGTCAATCTGAATTAGAATCAAATGATCTGTTCAGGCCACGGGAGCTTTCTACATCAGGTGTACGCCTGTTCTGGATGTGGTGTAGAAGGAACAGGACTGGGAGGGTTTCTTGCTTCCCAGTCATAGAAATGCCTGCAATTATCACTGTTTGTTGTCTCTCGGGAAGCTATTTCGGGAAGGAAGTGTACGTTCCAAGGCTGCTGGTTGGCCTGTCATCACCCTGGGGGTCTTGGTGTGGGTCACAGGAGCTGTGGCCGCTCACGCGTGGAGCTCTGTCTCTCTCGCTGCCGCTGGTAGACAGCCGCTCACCAACACAGTGTGTGTCCCAGTGGCCTTTGAGAAGAATTCTCTGCATCATTTTTATACAAGGTCCTTTTTCTTTTTCAGTGTCAATGTTGTGTCTTCCAGCCAAGTGATATGTTCTTGCAGAAACAGGAAGTGTGGCCCGAGTGAGAAGTGAGGGAATTGATCCATAACTGCTATCAGTTTTTATACAGTTGAGCCATTGTAATTTATGCATAAACATGTTAATCTGTAGCAGTGAGTCACAGTGCCAGACCCTCACAAATGCCAAATGTCTACATGGGACCTCTCTTCTGTCGGGTCCACATCACAAGAAGAAAAGTCGCTCAAATGCAGCATGGAGTGGACGTGAATCTTTCCGAAACATCCGTGAATCAGAGCGACTGCTTTCCCATTTGCCGGACTCCCCATTTGAGGTTGTGAGATTCCCGTTCTGAGGCTCCCTCAATTTTCCAACACCATTTCACTCCTTCCTGGACATAACAGACTCACAATGATACCTTGTTCTCAGATTGTCTAATTAGAAAAATCACATATTTCACAAGAATAGTCCGGCTTACTCACTCCTTAGCCTGGGGTAAGCCACATACCACTTTTCTCTTTAAAATACTCACCTTTCAGGACTCTTGATAAATTATTTAAGAGTAGGAAGGTACCGTGACTTTGGCCACAAGCAGTATTATGTATAATGTGCAAGTGAGTACCTTGAGAGCCATGGTTGCTAAAAGCAAATTTTCTCAGAAGAGAAAAATGTAAGCAGTTCTTTACATGATCATTAATTGTGTTTTGCCTAAATAACATCTTGCCTTTGTACAGGGAGGTGAAGAAGTCAACTTTTGTTACACAAGACGAGCTTGAAAGTCCTTTAAGTGGTACAGGATATCGCTGAGTATCGACGGGGGTGAGTGGGTCCTCCTGCCCCACTGTGTGATCCTGAATATCGACAGGGGTGAGTGGGTCCTGCTGCCCCACTGTGTGTGACAAGCCCTTTGTTTCTGGCCTGGAAATGTCCTGGCTCTGTCAGCGCATTGGGCTGGTGCTGGCTCCCTTGTTAGTTTGCCTGTGAGGCAAAATCTCACGCCTTTCACTCTTGTTGGCATACAGATGCCGAAGCTTTTAACAAATTCTTACTAAATCAAACCCAGAAATATGGAAAAGGGAGAAGAATATCATGACCGCTTAGAGTTTGTTCTCATGATGTGTAGTTTTGCGTTGCACACTTGGCTCATCATTCAAAAATCAATGTAATTCACCACATTAACAAAAAAAAAGCAGAAAACCCATTTTATCCTCTCAGTAGACACTGAAAAACATCTGTTGAAATTTAATAGTCCTTATGCGAATTTTCTATCACATCAGCAGCAGAAGGGAACTTTCTCCGTTTGATAAAGGTCATTCCTGAAAAACAAGAGCTGACCCCCCTCCTCGGTGGTGGCAGCAGCCGGGGCGCTCTGCCCACAGTCGGGGTGTCAGGAGCATGGCCATTCTCTGTGGTTCAGGTTCACATGAACTGGGGTCCTCGTCCTTGAAGTGAGTCAGGAGAACTAAAAGGTGTAAAGACTTGGAAGGGGTGATATACATGATTTACAGAAGACACAGGGCCTTATTTAGAACATTTTAGGAAATGTACAACCAACCAGAAATGGTGTGAATTTTGCAAGCATGCAAGATAGACTCTTCGCAACAGATGTATACAGATGCCCAGTGGCCTGTGAAAGGTGCTCGCCAGGAAGTCATTGGGTAAGTGCAACTTAAACCCATGAGGTTCCCCTTCACAAGAGTGGAGAGGGAGGACAGTAGCAGGTGCTGGTGAAGATATGACAGGCTGGATCTCAGACTGATGGAGACTTAAAACGGCACAGCCGCTTTTGCAAACAGTGTGGCAGTTTTTTTTTAATGTGTACACTTACCATATGGCCCAGCAGGTACGCTGTAGACGTTCACCAAGGAAAGATGAAAATGTGTGTCCTTGTAAAAGAATGCACATTATCTCCAGAGTAAATTGTCATAGCCAAAAACTAGAAACAACATAAATTTCTCTCATCTGGAGAAACATGAGCAAATTTGGATATATTCATACATTGTCCTAGTTCCCATCAGGAAAAACGTACAAAATACTGAAACCAAAACAGGCAACGGGGATGAGTTCCAGCAGCCTTGAATTGAGCAGAGTGAGCATCATGCCATGGAGTCCATGTGACGATGGAGAATCTATGCGAGTCTCGGGTGACGGGAGAGCGCCAAGAACACTCCTCGTGAATGAACGGTGGCTGTCTCTTGAGGGCCGGGAATGACTGGGAGGGGACATGTGGGAACATTGAGGCAAAAGGTTTGATTAGGGTAATAGATTTCAATTTATCGAAATGCACCAAGTGTACTTAAGATCTGAACATTTCACTGTGTATACTTTGTACTCCCTCCCTTCCAAAAAAAAAATGAAAAAATAATTACAAATGAACACTGAACTCGATAGATTTTTCACAGTGGTATTAGATAGCAATTCTGAAAGCATTGTTGTATCTCCAGGCTTAAGCAAATAAGCTTAATAAATTAGTGAATATATTGAGTGTTACAGGAGCCAGGTTTCTTTCTTGGCAAGAGAGGTAGAAATAAGAAAAGGCCAAAGCCTGGAATGGATCATGTGGGACTGGGTTGCAGCAGGAGGTACCAGTATAAGCTGGTGGCTCCCGACAGATGTAGACAGGGACAGAAGTGCCTGTGGATGGGTGTGGGTGTACATGCGTGTACACGCGTGTTGTGTGTTCTGCTTGCCGGCAATGCCCAGCAACACCCGGTGCCTAGTCTTAGTTTCTAAACACCATTCTTCACTAGAAGGAGCCCTGGTCCAAGGGCTGGGGAATCCGGTGTCAAATCTGGAACCAGTTGAGCAACAAAACAAACCATTATAACTATGAATTATAACCCACCAAGCCAGACTCCATGAGTACATATTGACATATGTAAATGAATGATGAAAGATAATTATTTTTCAGTGAATATGGAAGATCTAATGATTTAGAAGGAATGACAGGAAATCAGTGGATGCTAAAACTAGTAGTGAAGAATTGATGGAAAACAGAATATGCACATAGTGTCATGGTCTCTCCTCCCAAATCTTAATTTCAACGCGAGAAGTAGCATCTTTGCTTTGGAGGAACTTAAGCACCACCTTCACTGAGTTGCCAATGTTAACATCGTCACACAGGACAGACTTCTGCGGTTCCCTGCTAAAATGCATACTCGAGTCTAGTCCGGAAGATACCAAAATAAAGGACAAGCTGTAAAACAACTGACCCGTATTCTTTAACATTTTCAATTTCAAGAAACACAAAAGCTGAGAAACTTGGATTCTATAAGGGTAAAAATCACATGACAAATCAATTCATGATCCTGGATTGGATCGTAAAATACGAAGACAAAGTAAGAAAATTATGGAGACAGTTGACACCATTTGAACGTAATCTTTGTATATGACAGTTTAATTTCCCGATCTTGAGGAAAGTGAATGTGAGAGAATATCCTTGTGTTTAGGAAATACATTGAAACATTTAAGTATGGAGGACATAGTATCTGAAATTTATTTTCATTTGACTTAGAAAATTCATGGGGAAGAGGGGAAAGCAGTGATGTAAGACAGGAGCAGTTGGGCCTAAGTTGAGCCTGGTAAGTTATGTGGGAATTCGCTATGCTGGTCTTGCAGATTTTCTGTGTATTTGAAATTACATCCAAAAAGTTTAAAATGGAGAATATGCAAAACAAAAAGTAATTTGTGGAAGTGAGTGGACCGTCACCTCAATGATCCCTTCAGTTTTCGTCCATGAGCCAAGTCAGTCACATAGTGGTTTTTGACCTGGGAATTAGAAATAGTGGCCAGAAGACCAGGCTTTTTAGTTAGGGACAGAAGTATGCACAAAGGCTGACCAAGACCAAGCAGTGCGATGAGCTGCTTGCAGGCGTGATGTGGCAGGTCTTGGTCCTGTCTCAGGTGGCAGTGTGGGGGGTTTAAGCCGGAAAGCCACGTCCGATTCCCTTCAGTGGGATCATTCTCGCAGCTTCAGAGAAAACTGCCCCGTCCTGGGGACCCTCTTCCCCAACCCGTCTTCACTCACGCTGGCCATTTTTGGTGGTGGTGTTTTTATTCTGCTAACACCGTTGTCACTCACAGTTTAGGGCCTTTGAACGGGTTTTTGCCTGTGTCTCAAAGATTCTTGCCTTGACAGCCGGTATGGTTCATTCCTGTTGTTCTGATTTTGTGTTAAGAGGGTTCTTCCCTGGCTTCACAGTTTGGAGTTGCCGCTGCATCTGTCTCTGCTTTAATTCTCTACCCCGTCTATCACCTGTCTCATCCCTTAAGAAGTGGCCCGCGTGAGATGCCATGAGACTGTCAGCGTCCCCAGCCTGTAGACTTACAGAGGAGGCATTCGGTGAATGTGTGGAATTAATGTAATGGGTTAATAGCCACAAAATGTGTTAATGGTTGTGTTAGTCCATTTTCATGCTGCTGATAAAGACATACCCGAGACTGGGAAGAAAAAGAGATTTAGTTGGCCTTGCAGTTCCGTATGGCTGGGGAGGCCTCAGAATCATGGCGGGAGGCGAAAGGCACTTACATGTCAGCAGGAAGAGAAAACGAGGTGGAAGCAAAAGCGGAAACCCCTGATAAACCATCAGATCTCATGAGACTTATTCACTATCATGAAAATAGCACAGGAAAGACGGGCCCCAGTGATTCAGTGACCTCTCCCTAAGTCCCTGCCACAACACATGGGGATTCTGGGATGTACAATTCCAGTGGAGATTCGGGTGGGGACACAGCCAAACCATATCCATAGCCAACACAGTCCTGGCCCATGGCTGGTGTTGAGCTGAGCTGCGACCGTGGCTGTGGGAGTTGAGGCGCGAGGCGTGCACACGCCTCTCAGCGGTACAGTTGAAAGGATTTGGAGGCTCAAATGTGTGATGTACAAAGAATCTCCAAAGATCAAGGTTCATTCACCCTAAAAAGAAAAATCTCAGCACAGTTTACAGCCAGTGTTTGCTTGTGGATATGGATTCTGCAGTAATAAAATGAATAATTAAAAGTCTGTGAATAAATTGTAATGTCTTGACTGGAATTGTAAACACTGATTTTCTTTCCTCGCCCACCATCTGTTGGTGAGTTTCAGAAGGTGGATGAACCGTGCTGCAGGGACAGAGAGGAGGGTGCAGCTTGGCCTCTGGGACCTCAGCTGAGCACTGAGTGACTGAGCTCTCTCCGTTTCAGATGTCCACACGGAAGCTGTCCAGGCGGCTCTGGCCAAACATAAAGAGCGGAAGATGGCGGTGCCTATGCCTTCCAAACGCAGGTCCCTGGTCGTGCAGACCTCCATGGACGCCTACACCCCTCCAGGTAAGGGACATGCTCCCCGACACCGCCTCCTGAACGTGCCGCGCCTCAGAATTGACCACTAGCCCAGCAGTCGGGTTTTTGCCTTCAAAATAATAGTGCAAAAATGCAGATTTTGTGAACCAGAAGTCCAAAAACAGTGTATGAGTTAAATGTGGAAGGAAAAGTAACATCATTATGTATCTGTATAAATACACATTTTTAACTTTTCATCAAGACTCATACATGTGATACATACCAGTAAAATCTCACACAATTTTCTTCATTTAATTCTTTGTAGGGAATAGGAAAGAGTTTGTAGCCCTCTGCGTGGAATTGGACTTTTCTTATTAGGCTGATGCATGCGTGTTCTCAAATCTTCAGATAAGTGTGCTGTATTGTTGGATTATTTTAGAACAAGCAAATTGGACAGTTTAGGCAGTTACCCGAATCAGGTCATAAACTTTGCCTGCAAGGTGCCAGATAGTATTTTAGTTCCTGCAAGCCATAAGGTGTCTCACAACCACTCAACTCTGCCCTCAGCCGTGGGTGATAGCAAGTGTGTATGGCTGTGTACCAATAAAACTTTATTTACAAGAACAGTGGACCAGATTTGGTGCACAGACCTGCCAACCCCTGATCTAAATTACTGAAGGTAATAGCCAGTTTATATTTCTGTTTTATAATACTGCTTTTATTTAATCTTGAGTTTTGCATAACTACCTAAATTCTCTATTTTCTCTGCCCAAATAATTATAAACTACATTTCATGATCTTCACACCCAAGTAAAGCAGAAAGTTTAGTTATCCAGATACCTGTTAGAAACTCGGATTGAACCTATGTTACTTGGTGTTTAGTTTCTGTGATTTTGATTCCAACATTATTCGTGTTGTTGTTGCAAGCTTGTCTTCTCAAAGGACCTGAATCACCTTACATCCCACGTTGAAGCTACATGTCACTTTAAATTACACCATGTTTTTCCTCCACTACAAGAGAAACTTAAGGTACAATATGAATAGTTGAAAATGTACATTTTTGGGAGTATTTTTACTTTTGAAGTTTAGCTTAGTCTTGGCAAGCAGTGAGACAGAAGGACGTGCTTCAAATCAGAGCTGAGGTCAAGCGTATGCCCACATTATTCCAAGCAGCTCCTGAGTTTCACCTTTATGTACCTTTACAGGTGAAGGTACTGAAATTTATAGGACAGAACTTAAAGAGTGCATCATTTTGGTTTTCGTTGCTTTTTGTTTTAAGATAAGGTCTTGCTCTGTCACCAAGGTTGGAATTCAGCATCATGATCACAGCTCTTGGCTCACTGCAGCTGTGACCACCTGGGCTCAAGTGGTCCTCCCACTTCAGCCTCAAGCAGCTGGGACCACAGGTGCACACCCAGCTAATTAAGTTTTTGTAGAGATTATGTTGTTTTTGTTTTTCATTTACATATAACGTGTTCTTCATCTAAAGAACGCAGTGCCAGCAGGCAGGGGAGTGAACGCTGTGCTAGCAAGGTTGTTGGCAAGGGGGCCCTTTCTGCCAATGTGCTCCCTTGGGCTCCTCCCTTTCTTTATTTTAATATTAAGCCACAGCACATAATTAAGGGCTGGGCACGGTAGCTCATGCTTATAACTCCAGCACTTTGGGAGTCCAGGGCAGGTGTATGGCTTGAGCCCAAGGGTTCAAGGCCAGCCTGGAAAACATGGCAAAATGTACAGAAATGCCTTGTGTACATTTTGTCTCCACCAAAAGTACAAAAAGTTAGCTGGGCCTGGTGGTGTACACCTGTAGTCCCAGCTACTTGGGAGGCTGAGGTGAGAGAATGACTTGAGCCCAGGAGGCAGAGGTTGCTGTCAGCTGAGATGGCACCACTGCACTCCAGCCTGGGCAACAGAGCAAGACCCCCATCTCAATTTTAAAAAATAATGATAATAAATAGAGACTCTTTAAAAATGATTAGGCCAGGCATGGTGGCTCATGCCTCTAACCTCAGCACTTTGGGAAGCCAAGGCAGGCAGATTGCTTGAGTCCCGGTGTTTGAGACTAGCCTGGGCAACATTCCAAACCCCATCCCTACAGAAAATACAGAAATCAGCCAGGCATGGTGGTGTGTGCCTGTGGTCCCAGCTGCTCAGGAGGCTGGGGTGGGAGGATCACTTGGGCCCAGGGAGGTTGAGGCTGTAGTGAGCCATGATTGTGCCACTGCACTCCAGCCTGGACAACAGAGCAAGACCCTATCTCAAAAAATAATATGCTTAATCCTGTTTGTTTAGTTTATGATTATAATTTGCCAAAACTTATAATGTGGTAAAAAATTGTATGTGTTCTTTGTGTAACTAACAACATGGACGTAAAAGGATAACCCACTTGAAATATTTTAAACCACATTTTTGGCACTAACCAGTATTTAAGGCAACAGGCATTTTTCTTGACTACTTTTCTTTTTTTTTTTTTTTTTTTTTTTTTTTGTTGAGACGGAGTCTCGCTCTGTCGCCCAGGCTGGAGTGCAGTGGCCGGATCTCAGCTCACTGCAAGCTCCGCCTCCCGGGTTTACGCCATTCTCTCGCCTCAGCCTCCCCAGTAGCTGGGATTACAGGCGCCCGCCATCTCGCCCGGCTAATTTTTTGTATTTTTTTTTTTAGTAGAGACGGGGTTTCACCGTGTTAGCCAGGATGGTCTCGATCTCCTGACCTCGTGATCCGCCCGTCTCGGCCTCCCAAAGTGCTGGGATTACAGGGTTGAGCCACCGCGCCCGGCCTTGACTACTTTTCATAAGAGAAATGATGACTTTGAAATGGAAGCAGCAGTGCGGTTATTTGCTTATTTCTCGTATTGAATCCAACTGCTGAGAAATGTTACTGGGTCATGCGTGACGAATAACCTCATTGTACAGATGTCTGCAAAATATAAAAGAATATTATTAGAAATGTTATTTTTGTGAAATATTTGGATTTGACTAGCATTTTTATATAAACCATAAAACATCCTTTGTAAATTTTCATCAGGAGTTCTCATGATAGCACATAGGGCAGTTTTGTACAATCATAAATGTCAACATCATAAAAATTTTTTACTCCCAGCCTATTTTGTGCTTAGCGGTAGTTTGCATGTTTATTACCGTACTTACTTGAACAAAGTCTTAGCTGCATTTTCTTACCTATTTTTCTTGGTTGTTGGTAACAGTGGTTAGTTATTACTCAGTTTCATTGCCCTTCAGAGAATGTTCTTGAAGTTTATCTTCTATGAAATGACTGGCTGCTGACCTGGATCATAGTTCCTGGAGAAACTCTTATTAGGATTGTTGCACCGCTAATAGTCTATAGGTGAAGCTTTCCTTTAGTTTTCAAATGTAAAGATATAAGAATAATTTGCCAAAACTACTTCTAGCCATGATGAGAGAACATGGACCCAAATCACACATCTGCCGTAAACAACTGTAAAACTGCACAAAACGAATGAGATGGCTGTTTTTAGTCTGTGAGCACAGCTGTGCCAGCCAGAACCTGAGGGCAGGAGAATGAATGAGACGCACCCACAGTACACTTGCCCTCTGCCTGGACAACACCTGCAGACCATGGCACCGAGAGCTCAGGTGTGGGCAGAGCATATCATCCTACCACGTCCAGAAGGCGGAGATCAGACCGAGCTCAGGTGTGAGCAGAGCATGGCCACCCTACCACGTCCAGGAGGTGGAGATTGGAGAGAGCTCAGGTATGTGCGGAGCAAATCACCCTGCCACGTCCAGGAGAGGGAGATCGGAGAGAGCTCAGGTGTGGGAGGAACATTGCCACCCCACCGCGTCCAGGAGGCGGAGATCGGAGTGGGTGCAGGATGAGAGTTCTCCACAGATCCACACCAGCAGCGAATCAATCCAAGCCTGCCCATGTCACGATGACCCAGCATTGCCTGTGCTGCCTGCTAAAACAAGAGCTGGAAAGCTTCAGAGGAAGGTTAGGGATCCTGAGTGTGCTCAACATGTTACCTACAATGTGTAATACTCAGCAAATAATGACTGCATACACAGAGAAACAGGAGGTAGAATCTGTGCTCAAGAAAAAGGCAGTAAAAAGTGCACACACATGCAGGATGGTCTCTGTCACTCACCACATGTGGCGGCTGAGCACATGAAGTGCGCCTGGTCTGAAGTAGATTTGCTACGTGAGAGATATGCCAGTTAATATAAAAAATAGAAAATATTTTATTTGTTTTTTTTGTTTGTTTTTCAGATGGAATCTTGCTCTGTCCCCCAGGCTGGAGTGCAGTGGTGCAATCCCTGCTCACTGCAAGCTCCACCTCCCGGGTTCCCGCCATTCTCCTGCCTCAGCCTCCCAAGTAGCTGGGACTACAGGCGCCCACCACCACGCCTGGCTAATTTTTTGTATTTTTAGTAGAGACAGGGTTTCACTGTGTTAGCCAGGATGGTCTCGATCTCCTGACCTCGTGATCCACCCGCCTCGGCCTCCCAAAGTGCTGGGATTACAGATGTGAGCCACTGCACCCAGCCTATTTGTGTTTCTTATTGAAGTATAGTATGAGCATTTTGAGTTAAAAATATACCAGCAAAATTAATTGTACCTATTATATATTTATATGAGGCTACAAGGAAGGTTTAAAGTTCTATAGCAGGGCTCTCATAATTCTGTTGGAAAGTGCCAGTCTAGATGTCTGATACAGCAGAAGACCGAGTTTTTAAATCTACAATTATAAATATTTAGGGAATCAAATTAAAATGTGTCAAAGAACGAAAATATTTTAATTATTGAGCCAGAGGAAGGGAAGACACTTTTTACTTTAATGGAGTTGGGGAATTTCAAGTTCCGTACATGATAATCTTGAGAATTGTCAATCCCTCCTCACAGGTAAAAAGCTGAGCAAACTGAAAAATCAGCAGCTTTTCTTAAACCTGCAAGAGACGTGAGGTCACAGGCAAGCCACTGTCCCCAGATTGGCTGGACAGGTAAAGTGGAGAATCACCGTACACTGGAGCACAATGCTCCAAGGAACCCACGCTGGGATTGGAATACCTGAACTGGAATTGACAAATTGCTGCAGTGAGGTGTGGCCACATCTGAGAGTTAAAACCTCCAGGAGGCCTGTGCATATGGGTCTCATGCTTTTGTGAGTTGTACCATCAGAAGCTCAACCAGGTTCTCAAAGTAGATATCAGAGAAAAATCCCCTCATACTTACTATAGGGGAAAGAGAATAGGAATCATTTTTAAATATGCAGGTGCACTCTTAACTAGGTCTACCTTCCAGAGAAGCTGGCTAACTAGAGACTAACCTGGTGGGATTTTTCAGAGCCTTCTGACCTGGGGGAAAGGAAATACCCAACTCCAACCTCCAGAACTGAAAAGCAAAAAAGAACAGAGTATCCAAGCACTATGGGACGTCTGCAGAGGCATAAAATATGCATAACAGTAATACAAGGGGGATGAAAGAGGAACAGAAGAAGTATTTGTAACAGTAATAGCTGAATTTCCTCAGATTAATCTCAGACACCAAACCATAGATCCAGGAAGCTCAAGAAACACCAAGAAGGATAAATGTAAAAACAACAATGACAAAAACAAAAATAAACTAGGGCATATAATCTTCAAACTATGGTGAATCAAAGATTAAAAAACAACAAAGAAACCAGAGTACTCTCCTTCCCTATGGAGGATCAAAGATAAGAATTATATTCAACTTCCCCTCAAAAACCATGAAAGCAAGAAGTGGAGTGAAATATTTAAACTATTGAGAGGAAAAAAATTCCATTAACCTAGAAGTGTATACTCTGTGAAATTATCTTCTAAAAGTGAAGGAAAAGTAAAGACCTTCTCAGACAAAAATTGCAAAATTTGTTGCTGGTAGACCTGCCTTGTAAAAAATGTTCAAAGTTCTTTAGAGAAAATAGTAGAGGTCAGTAACTCAGCTGTGCATAAAGAAAGGAAGAGCACAGTCTGTTTACAGGGGCTCACACCTGTCATCCTAACACTCTAGGAGGCCAAGATGGGAGAACTGCTGGAGGCCGTTAGTTGAGACCAGCCTGGGTAACGTAGTGAGACTCTGTCTCATTAAAAAAAAAAAAAAAAAAAAACCAACCTGGTGGCCGACTCCTATAGTGCCAGCTACTTTGAGAGTCTGAGACGGGTCACTTGAGCCCAGGAATCCCATTCAAGGCTGCAGTGAGCTATAATGATGCCACTCCACTCCGGCCTGGGCAACAGAGCAAGACCTTGTCTGTTTAAAAAACAAATAGAAAAACAGAAGGCATCAAAGAAGAAACAGTGAAGGTAGAAGAAAAACTTTCGTTTTTCTTAATAGATCTAACATAACAGTTCATTTATAATAGCGATAGTATATTTGATTATATGCTTATGTATATGTCATATACACACACTTAAATATAAGTGAAATGAATGACAGCAGTGATACGCAAGGGATGGGAGGGAGTAATTAGGAATTAGGATTATTTTGTTGTTATAGTGTGCTTGCATTATCAAGAAACCAGTGTAGTGTCATTGGAAAGTGGACTTGGGTTACTTGTAAATTTATATTGCAAATTCCAAGGCAGCCACTTAAAAAAAAAAAAAAAACCGATATGCTAAGAAAGGGAAGGAAAGAAATAATAGAAAATGCTCAATTAAGACCACAAGAAAAAAAAAAAGCGTGAAAGACAAAAAGAACAAGAGCAACAAATAGAAAATAGTAACAAATATGGTAGATGTTAATTCAACTGTGTATCATTACTTTCAATGTCAGTCCAAATGCACCCAACTATATATTGTCTATAAGAAATCCACTTTAGATATAAAGACATATATATGGATCAATCAACAGTAGAGGGATGGAAAAAGATAGAAATGTTAACACTAATTTTTTTTTGTGCAATGGCCCGATCTCATCTCACTGCAACCTCCGCCTCCCAGGTTCAAGCGATTCTCCTGCCTCAGCCTCCCGAGTAGCTGGGATTACAGGCATTTGTCATCATGCCCAGGTAATTTATTATTTTTTTTCTATTTTTGTACAGATGAGGTTTCACCATGTTGGCCAGGCCAGTCTTGAACTCCTGACCTCAGGTGATCATCCTGCCTCGGCCTCCTAAAGTGCTGGAATTACAGGCATGAGCCACTGTACCTGGCCAACACTAACTTTGAAAAATGGAAGTGGTGATATTAATTTCAGACAGAGTAGGCTTTTTACATCAAGGAAAGTTACCAGAGATGACTATTACATAATAAAGGGGTCAATTCTCCAAGAAAATGTAACAATCCTTAAATGTATTTTTGCTAACAAAGCATCAGAATGCCAAAGCAAAAACTGATAAACTTCAAGGAGAAATAATTAACCCACTATTATAGCTGGAGACTTTAACACCCCTTTATCAGAAATGGACCAATTCAGTAGCCAGAAAATCAGGAAGGACAAAATTGAAATCAACATCCTCAGTCAACTGTATGTAACTGACGTTTATAGACTATTTCCTCCAACAACAGCAGAATACAGAACGTTCACCAAAATACCACGTTTTGGTCCATAAAACACACCTTAACAAATTTAAAACAATAGGAATCAAACAAGTATGTTCTCAACCACAGTAAAGTAGAAATCAATAATAGATGACTGGAAAATATATTAGGATATTAAACAATACACTTATAAATAATAAATTGTTCAAGGAAGACATCTGAAGATTTCTTTGAAATTTTGAAGTGAATGAAAATGAAAACTTGTTAAAATTTGTGAGATGCAATGAGAGTAATGTTTATAGGGAAATTTATAGATTTAAATGCATCTGTTAAAAAAAAATCTAAAATCAATAAGCTTCCACCTTCGAAAACTAGAAAAAGAACATCAAATTCTAAGCAGGAGACAAAGAGCAGAAATCAATACATTGAAAACAGAAAGTCAGTAGAGAAAATCAATGAAACCAAAAGCTGGTTCTTTGAGAGAAAATCTATAAGCCTCTAACAAGAAAAAGAAATACAGTAGATAAATTACCAATATCAGAAATGAAATAAGGTACATAACTACAGATCCCATGGACATTAAAAGGATAATAAATATTATGAACAACTCTAGGCCACAAATTTGATAACGTGGATGAAATGAACCAATTTCTTTAAAGATAGAATCTGCCAAAATTTGAACAGGGAGAAACGATCTGTATGGGCCTATATCTGTTAAATTGAATCAGTAGTTAATAACCTTTCAAAACAGGAAGTGCCAGGCCCAGATGGGTTCACTGGTGAATTCTACCAAACATCTAAGAAGAAATTATACCAATTATCTACAATCTCTTTGAGAACATAGAAGCTGAGGAATACTTCTTAACTCATTCTATGGAGCCAGCATCATTTTAATACCAAATACCATTTTAATAACAAAATATTACAAGAAAACTACAGAACATCTCTCATGAACATAGATGCAATAATCTTCAATAAAATATTAGCAAATTAAATCTAACAATGTAAAAAAAAAATTGTGCAACAAAACCACATGGAATTTCACATATCCAAAGCTGGTTTAACATTGAAAAACCAGTTAACATAATTCATCATGTTAACAGGCTAAGAAAAAGAAAAAAGCATTTGACAAAATCTAACACTCATAATAAAAGCTCCCAGCACACTAGGAACAGAGGTGACCTTCCTCAACTTGATAAAGAATATGGACAAAAAAACCTATTGTTAACATCATACCCAATTGTGAGAAACTAGAATCTTTCCCCCTAAGATCCAGAAAGGGGGTCAGGAAAAACAAGGATGTCTGCTCTTACCACTTCTTGACAACATTGTACTAGAAGTCCTAGCTAATGCAATTATGACAAGAAAAATAAAATATATATTCATTGGGAAGATAAACTTAGTTCATAAATGGCATGTTTGCCTATGTAGAAGATCCAAAAGAATTGAGTTTAATATACAAAAGTTCACTGAATGTCCTGTTTAGCAGCAAAGAACAAGTAGAATTTGAAATTAAAAACTGGCTCATGTTTGTAATTCCAGCACTTTGGGAGGCCAAGGCAGGTGGATCACTTGAGGTCAGGAGTTCGAGACTAGCCTGGCCAACATGGCAAAACCCCATCTCTACTAAAAATAATAAAAACCATTTCCAGTAGCACTCCCCAAAATAAAATACTTAGGCATAAAATCTAAAAAATATATGTTCAAGACCTTATGAGGAAAACTACAAAACTCATAGGAAAACTAAATGGACAGGTAGTCCATGTTCATGGATAGGTACACTGAATATTGTCAAGATGTTTTCCTTACAATGCAATCTCACCCAAAATCCCAACAAGTTGTTTTTTTGTTTTTGTTTTTTGTTTTTAATATCATCAAGCTGATTCAAAAGTTTATTTGGAGAGACAAAAGACCCAGAACAGCCACTTCAGTATTAGAAGAACAAAGTTGAAGACTGACAATATCCAACTTCAAGACTTAGTATAAATCAGCAGTAATCAAGACAGTGTGGTATTGGTGAAAGAGCAAACAAAAGGATCAGTGGGACAGAATAGAGAGCCCAGTAACAAAATATAGTCAACTAAACTTTGACAGAGGAACAAAGGCAATACAGTGGAGCAAATACAGTATTTTTAACAAATGGTGCTGGAACAACAACATGCAAAGAAAAACATAAACCTAGACACAGACCTTACATCTTTCAAAAAAATTAAAATAGATCACACAACCGCTGTCCTCATTAGTATAGTGGTGAAGTATTCCTGCCTGTCAAAATAGATGACAGATCTAAACATAAAGTGCAAAACTATAGAATTCATAGAAGATAAGGTAAAATCTAAGTGACCTGGGTTTGAATTGATAAGCTGGACTCTAATAAAATTAACATTTTCTGCTATGTCAAAGACTCTTAAAGTAATTAAAATACAAGCCACAGACAGGGAGAAGATGTTTGCAAAAGACATAAATGATAACTTTTATTTGAAATATACAAGGAGCTCTTAAAAGTCAACAATAGCAACAACCTGATTAAAATATAGGGGCCAGCCAAGTGTGATGACATGCGCCTGTAGGCTCAGCTACTCGGGAGGCTGAGGCAGGAGCATCACTTGAGTTCAGGGGCTCCGATTGTTGAGTGATGCCTCTCAGGTGTCCACACTAAGTTCAGTGTCAACCCAGTGACCTCCTGGGAGGGGTACTAGCTTAGGTTAGAAATGGAGCAGGTCAGAATTCCTATGCTGATCAGTAGTGGGATTGCGCCTGTGAGTTGCACTCCAGACTAGGCAACATTGTGAGACACTGTCTTTAAAAAGTAAGTAAAACATGGGTCAAAGACTAAACAGATGCCTCATCTAAGAAGATATAAAGATAGCAAATCGACATATGAAATGATGCTTCACATCATGTGTCATAGAGAAATGCAGATTAAAGCAACAGTAAGATATCACTACACCAGAATCCAGAACACTATCAACACCAAAGCCTGTGAAGATGTGGAGCTGTGGGAATTCTCTCTCATTCATTGTGGGTCTTAATGCAAAATAGAACAGCCTTTAGGAAGACAGATTGGTGGTTTCTTACAAAACTAAATATACTCTTACCATATGATAAAGCAATTACACTCCTTGGCATTTGCTCAAAAGAGTTGAAAACTTATGTCTACACACAAAGCCTGCACGTAGATATTTAGAGCAGCCTTATTCATAATTGCCAAAACCTGGAAGCAACCAAAATGCCCCTCAGTAGGTGAATGTATAAGCAAGCTGTGGTACATCCAGACAATGGGATGATATTCGATGCTGAAAATAAATGAGCTATCCATAAAAAGACACAGAGGAAACTTGAAGGGCATACTGCTAAGTGAAAGAGGCAATCTGAAAAGGTGGTTGTATGATTCCAGCTTTACAACATCCTGGAAAAGGCAAGACTATGGAGACTGTAAGAAGATTAGTGGTTGCCAGGGGGAGGCAGGGATAAATAGGCAGAGCAGGAGAATTTTCAGTATCATGTGATCTCTGTATGATGCTGTAATGGTGGATATATGTTATGCACTTGTCCAGACCCATATATTGTACCACGCCAAGAATGAACCCTGATGTGAATGATGGCGTTTGAGTGGTAATGATGTTTCGCTGTAGAAGTATCAGTTGTGACAAATGTACCACTCTGGTAGGCAATGTCGGTGATAGGGAACGCTGTGCATATGTAGGGTATACGTGAGACATCACTATAAAGCTGGAAAATACGATACTGAGATGAAATTTCGCTGATGGGCTTAACAGGTTGGAGAAGGAAGATGAAGTCCCTGAGCTGGAAGAGAGATGAAAAGGAATTAACCAAAGTGAAGACCCGAGAAACCAAAATTAAAGAAAAGCGGACAGAACCTCAAGCTCCTGTGATACGTTAATATACTTGTAATACAAGAAGGAAAAGAGAAAAGAGCAGGAGCCTTTGAAAAAATGAGTCAAAATTTTCTCAGATTGGTATCGAACACCTGTGTCCGGCCCCAAGAAGTTCAGTGACCTCCAAGCAGAACAAGTATAAAAAGAATCACATCCAAGTTCATGATGGCCAAAGTGCTGAAATCCCAAGATTGAGGAGATCCCGAAAGGACTCAGAAGAAAAAGACACGTTACACACCAGAGAAGCATTTGAACAACGCGTGACTTCTGTGAAGATACCGTGGAGACCAGAAGACCATGGAAAGACATTTTTTAAAGCACTAAAAGGAGAAAAGCCTGTCAGCTCATATCCAGGGAAAACCTCCTTTATAAACAAGGGTGAAACAACACATTCCCAAACATGAAAGCTGAGATAATGTGTTATCAGCAGAACTACACTATAAACGTGCTAAAGCATGTACTTGGCTGATTGCAAAGGATATCAGATGAAAGGGTAGCTGTATGAAAAAGAACCCTAGAAATCATAACAGTGTGCTCTAAATTTTTTAGAATATAAAAGCATAGAATATTTTACTCTGATTTTATGGTTTTTGGTTTTTTCTTATCTTATAATTTTATGATATAAAATCATAAAATGTACACGCTTCTCTACACCTCCTTTACCTGTTTTGAAGTCCTTGCTGTACCACGCATCAATAGTTTATTCCTTATTATTTGTTTATATTCTATTTGATGGATAGGACACATTCTGTTGATTCATTTACCAGTTGGTTATTCATTGTTTCCAGTATTCAGCTGCTGTCGACATTTATGTACGTATCTTTGTGTGTACATATAATTTCCTTTGTGTGTACATATAATTTCCTTTATCTTAAGTGGATGCCAAGTAGAATGATTGACTCTTATTGAAAGTTTAGGTTTAGCTTTTTAAAAACTGCCAACTTGCTTACAAAATAGCTGCACCATTTCACACTTCCACCAGCAGCATATGCACACCCCAGTTTCTCCACATCATCACCAGCAGTAGTTATTGTTGATATTTTTATTTTTGCCATTCTAATTGATGTGAAATGGTATATCATTGTATATTTACTTTGCAACAATGAATGATGCTAAGCATCTTTTAATGTGCTTATTGGCTTTTAATGTGCTAATTCCTATTCATAGCCATTTGTATATATTGGTAAAATGTTCAGATTTTTTGCTCATGTTTTAAATGGGTTGGTTGTCATCTTATGGGTTGTAGGTGCCTTATACAATCTGAATATAAGACTTTTACAGATGTAAAGTTTCTCAGTGAAAGAACAAACTATTATGTAGCAGACAGAATAATGCCCTTCCCCCAAGACACCCAGATCCTATTCCCCAGAGCTTATGAACCTGTTGCCTTAAGTGGTAAAAGGGATTTTGCAGCTGATTAATTTGATTAATTTAAGATCTTGAGATGGGACCATTATCCTGGTTTAAGTAGGGAGACCCACTGTAATCAAGAAGGTCCTTACAAGAGAAAAGAACTGGAGACTGGAGTGATGCACTTTAAAGAGGAAGAGGGGCCATGAGTCAGGGACACAGGTGGCCTCTAGAAGTTGGGAAAGGCAAAGAAAATGGATTCTCCTTTGAAGCCTCCAGAAGGAACGTAGCTCTGCTGACACTTAGATTTTACACTTCTGACTTCTCCATCAGTAGGATAATAGGTTCATGTCTTGTTATAAGCCACTAAGATCAAGGTAATTTGTTACATTAGCTATAGGGAGATAATCATCTTTTAAAACTTAAGAGTTTTACTATTTTAATGAAGTCCATTTTACTAATTTTTATGGATTGTGTTTTTGGAAGTTTTAGAAGTCTCATGGTCTTACTGTTCTTTCATTTAGGTCTGTGATCTATCTTCAGTTAATTTTTGTGTGTGCAATAGGGATCTAAGTGGGATTTTTGTTTGTTTTGGTTTGGTTTGGTTTGGGGGATTTTTTCCCCCACGCTTTTTCTTTTTGGTGTGTAGGTACTCAGTTGCCACAGCAACATTTGTTGAAAAAACAAACTACCTTTCTTTTACTGAGTTGTCTTGAGACCTTTGTCAAAAATAAATTAACCATAAATATAAGGTTTTATTTCTGGGTTTAATTCTGTTCCTTTGATGTATATGTCTATTTTTGTGCTAATACCACTGCCTTAATTACTGTGACTTTATGTAAAGTTTTGAAATCAGATAGTGAAGTCCTCCAACTTTGTTTTCCTTTTTCAAAATTATTTTGGCTATCGTAGGTCCTTTGTATTTCCAGATAAAATTGAGAATAAGCTTTCCATTTCACACACAGCCTTCTGGGATTTTATTAGGCAGTGCCTTGAATTAATGGAATGGTTTGGGAAGAATTGCTCTCTTGATAATACTGAGTTTTCAAATTTACGATCATGAATCTATCTCCATTTAGTTTCCATTTATTTGGATCTTTAATTTCTTTTAGTAATGTTTTATGGTTGTCATTGTACACATTTTGTACCTTTTTGTTAGAAGTCCAGCTGAGTGTTTTATGCTTTTGATGCTATTGTGAATGGAACTGTTTTCTTAATTTTATTTTCAGGTTGTTTATTGCTAGTATGTGTATATCTTTGTCTTGTGTCCTGTGACCTCATCAAACTTTTTTTAGTAATGCAAAACATTTTTGGTATACTTCTTGCCATTTTCTACATCCCAAGGTCATGTCATCTATGAATAGACACTTTTATTCCTTCTCTTTCTGATCTGGATGTCTTTATTACTAAATTTGTTAATTTACTTCACTAGCTAGAACCTGCCACATAATGTTGAATAAAAGTGGCAAGAGGGGACATCTTTGTCTCGTTCTCCGTCTTAGGGAAAACGCATTCTATTGTTTACCATTGAATACAATGTTAGCTGTGGCTTTTCATGAATGTACTTTAATAGGCTGAGGAAATTGCCTTCTATGCCTGGTTTGTTGAGTTTTGTTATCTTGAATTTGTCAGTACTTTTCTATGTCTCCTAAGGTTAACGTGTGGTTCTACTCCGTAATTCTATATGGTGTATGACATTAATTCACTTTTGAAAGTTGAATCAGCCTGACTTCCTGTCCCCATGGTGTGTGATTCTAGTCCCACTGGTCATGCTGCACCATCCGTTTCCTATGCTGCTTGTTTGGTTTGCTGCTATTCTGTTGAGTGTCTATATCACATTATTCTGCAGGTTGCTTGGAAAAGGTAGGTGGGAGTGGGGAATGAAAGATTGTGAAGGGTTGTGAGAAGACATTCTGGGGAGATGGTTGTGCTCCATATGGACACCTGGTTGTGTACTTTTCTCAAAAGTCTCAAGGCTGTGTCAGTTTTACTTTTATTTTTATATAAATTGTGTAAGTTTTCTTAAAAGGCAGGGTGGGCCAGGCGCAGTGGCTCACGCCTGTAATCCCAGCACATTGGGAGGCCGAGGCAGGTGGATCACGAGGTCAAGAGATCGAGACCAGCCTGGCCAACATGGTGAAACCCCGTTTCTGCTAAAAATACATAAATGAGCCAGGCATGGTGGCACGTGCCTGTAATCTCAGCTACTTGGGAGGCTGAGGCAGGAGAATCGCTTGAGCCCAGGAGAGGTTACCGTGAGCTGAGATCGCACCACTGCACTCCACCCTGGGCAACAGAGCAAGACTCTGTCTCGAAAAGAAAAAAAAAAGGTGATAGAGAATTTTCAGGCTCCTAATATTGTTGCTTTTCTAACAACTTTAAAAAAAATTCCCAGACAGCGTAAGTCATGTGACAGTGGTAATAAGTGTGAATATTGTTTGCTATTATTGTCTTTTAATAAAGCAAACCCATGTCTTAAGATTATTTGCTGT
This sequence comes from Trachypithecus francoisi, assembly GCF_009764315.1. Classification (NCBI taxonomy): domain Eukaryota; kingdom Metazoa; phylum Chordata; class Mammalia; order Primates; family Cercopithecidae; genus Trachypithecus; species Trachypithecus francoisi. Next base: position 14,563,409 of record NW_022681474.1, on the reverse strand, counting down.
GACTCCTCCTCTCACCCAATGATCTGGAGCTGCTCGCCTGAGCCGGCGCCTCCCATCACTCACCTGTAGGTAGGATTCTGAGTGTCATTCTTACATTGAAGTTTAACAAATACACCAGCAATTTATTCCCAGAAACCTTGGTACTGCATGAAAAATTATTAAATGAAAAATGTTCTCGTGGATTATAGTGGAAAAAATGGATGTATTTTATCATAATCCAAGATACCCAATTTGTACAGATAGAAAAATCAATAATAAGAATGTATAAGAAGCGAATACTGTAAAGGTGAATAGATTTGAGTGTAAAATGTGACATGATGGTTTGTCGTGTGCCCTGGAGGAAAACGGGGGAGGTGGAGGGGGCCGCTCCATGTGAGGCACATTCTGCCTTCTCTCCTGTTACCATCATCAGCTTCTTGATCCTTAGGGAGCTGCATGGGTATCGAACACACCGATGTAGAAATAAATCACCCTCATGGGTATCTAACACACCAACGCAGAAATCACCTGCTTGGGTATCTAACACACACCAACGCAGAAATAAATCAGAGCCCAGAAGAGCATCTCAGGACTAACAAGGGCTAAACATAGTCACACTGAGACTCCTGAGAGCCGCACAGGCCCTCAGCCTCCCCTTGCCCTCTCACTTTCTGGCTGACACAAGAAAACACTTGGTTTCTTCCCAGACTGCTGTGTGGAGAAAATGTATCAGTGCATCTTTGAGATGACAGTATCAAACATCTTATAGCATGTTTGTTTAAGGTGTTTTGGAAGCAAAATTCATTATGCTAAAATAAATGGTTGATTATCTGAAAAGTGGTTTAACTTCTCAGTGTCTACAGCAAAAAGTCATTGAACAACTGTTCAGACTTGCGTAAAGTAAATCTGTTTGGCGAGGGACTGAGATTGTGGTGCATGTTTTTGCTCCACTGTATAGCAAATCGCCTTTCTTCTTACACAGATACCTCTTCTGGCTCAGAAGACGAAGGCTCAGTGCAGGGGGACTCCCAGGGCACCCCCACCTCCAGCCAGGGCAGCATCAACATGGAGCACTGGATCAGCCAGGCCATCCACGGGTCCACCACGTCCACCACCTCCTCGTCCTCCACGCAGAGCGGGGGCAGCGGGGCTGCCCACAGGCTGGCGGATGTCATGGCCCAGACCCACATAGGTGAGCACGCTTCACAGTGTCTTTCTGTGCCTGTTGTCTACATGCCTTTTGTGTGTGCACATTTTCCTCTGTTTGCATCGTGGCTGTGGAATCTCTCAGTGGAAAGAGCGCAGAGCTCCTCGGGCCCCTGGGATGCTTTGGTTGGATTGTTTCTGGAAGCTGCTTTGCTGCTTCCCATGCCCAGGTCCCTCCCACAGCTGGAATTCCAGGGGCCTTGTTCCTGGGGATTCCTGCAGCCATATCCGCGCCCATCTTTTCTTCTCACTTATGCTCCTGCGTGAAACCTTAACAGTCCCAGTCAACAGGACAGGGTTTTAAAGTGTGCTCCTCCCGACCATGGGGGTCATTTAAGGAAACAAGAGCTTTAACCACGGCCGCTTTACGCTGCTGTCTGCCACAGGTGTTCAGATTTCTTGGGCGTGGCGCACTGTTTTGTGTAGGTTCTGTGACAAGGGAGATCCTCTGTATTAGAAAAAGAACGAAGTTAGGATCACTGCCCTATGACGTTTGAAGACGCCGTGGAAAAGGAGTGAAGTGAGAATTACTAGAGGAAGAGCTGGCGCGTGGGGGAGCCGTGATGAGCCTCGCGTCGCTCTGCCTTTGAATGGTTCAGGAGTACATATTTTCCATCAAGTACAGGACTAGGGTTGAATGGGATTTGGTGTGTCTCTCTATTAAAGCAGTAACCGGAGACGACTGTGTACCACGTTGCCGATAACAGAGCACGAGCCACAGGCTCAGATGCTCCCGGCATCAGCTACCGCAGGAAAGCCTGATCTCTGCAAAACCCTCAGGGGGAAGCAGGTGGATGTCATGTGTGGTCAGATAGCCCACAGACACCCCAGAACCCCAGAATGTTCACTTCGAGATCACTGACTCCTTGACACCCAGAGGCGTTTCGGATTGACTTGGGTCCCAGCCCCTTCGGTGCTCCTGACACTGAAAGCGTCAGCTGTTTTCTGTCTGGAACAGGAGTTGGCTGTCAGGAGAGCTGGGTCTGTCTCACTTTTCCCAATAACTGCTGCCGGGATCTCGAAGTCACTTCTCCTGCTTTAGGCTTTTAGTGAGGGAAAAAAATGAAAAAAGTAATTTTTCTCTCTCAGAACTGTTGTGAGTATAAAGGAGAAAACAGAAATACTCTTTAAAAGTTTGCAAGGTAGTACTCAAGTGCAAAGCAGTATTAAACTTCAGTTTGACACAGTTTCAGGAACATGTACACTGGTTTATGTGAATTAATAACCTATACTTGAAATCACAGTAGGTTAAACATTGAACAGGAATGTGTGACTGTTACATATTTTTCCATAATAAAAGTCCATGATTGGATCCCAGGATAGTGGCCGAGGCTCTGCCAGACCTAAACGGGGAGGCTAGACACCACCTCTGCCACTTGGTGGAAGCATTTGTATCCTTGGATTTTATTCAGTTTTAAGGAAATGCACAGAGTCTTACCAAGAAAAACACATATTTTTGAACAAATGAATCACTGCACTTGGGCCTCCCTTTGTGGGTTTGGAAGTTTTAGTACAAAGAATCAATTTATCTGAACTATGAGGGGCTCCTAACTCATGTGCATCAGGGCTCAGTGTGACCCAAATGTAACTCTCGGTGATCACGTTCCGGTAATTTCTAATTGGGCACAAAGATAATCTTCCTAGACTATCTGGAAATTTTCTATAACTTTGGAATTTTTTTGGAAAAGCCGTGGCAAAATAATGAAACTTAAAGAGAAGAGGAAAAGTGTTTTCTGTGGCAAAACAAGAGAAGTAAAAAGTCAGATGTGCATGTGACCTTCTGAGATAATCAGAAGCCTGTGAACGAGAACGTAGCGTGTGTGATCGTGTGTGCGCCTGTGCGTGAGTGTTCTCAGGGGTCCAGGCACAACAGAGTCACACTGGCCAATCCCTCCAGCAAGGGACAGAAGGGGAGGCCACAGAGGCTGCTTTCGTCCAAGGGGGGAAAAGCCCAGGGCTGCAGACTCCAGGTTACGCAGTCTCACAGAGCTGGCCGCGCTTCTTCTTGTTGAAGTGAAATCTGAAGTCCTTTGTGGATTTTTTCCACCAATTTATGCCAGCAGTTAAGTAGGGACATCTCACATGTATCTTCACAGTCAAGCCAATTTGGCATAAGGTAGGAAATCTCATTCTAGTTTTCTTTTTCTACTGCTGTACCCGCTGTCCGTCTAGAAGCCGTCGGCAGCGCTTTCACACCTTGGAGTTGAGAGGAGGTCTCCGAAATGCTACCATCCAAGTCCGCTGAGGACGGAGGGTTGGTTCTGCAGGAAGTTGGGCCACCTGCCTCCAGGTGGAACGTCGTGGCATGGACGGACGGTGTGGCAGGCCCTCCCCTTAGTGAGAGCTGATGATTCTCCTCTTCTCAGTCAGGGGTTCCAAGCGAGTGGCATTGCCGAATCTACTTGTGACGCCAGACTGACACCCTCAGGAGGGGCTGACGTGGTGCCCAGGCGGCTCAGCACCCCCACCCCGCCCAGTTCTCGGATCATAAAGGAGCGTCGTTTCACGGCCTCTTTTGTGCCTCGATTTTCTGTGTGCTGTTTTTGTGCATTCAGTTGATTTTGCCGTCTAGACGGCCTCCGGGCACGGTGGCAGCGTCTGGTGAGGAAAGGCTTTTGGGGATGAGCACCACTTTCAGCAGCACAGAGTATCACGCTTCTGTGGCTTCTGTCGCGTGGGACGGTGGCGGGCAATCCTGAAAAGCTTCTGTCAAAGGAGGATTCAGAATCCAGATCCGCACTGTGGCGCCCATCAGGATTCTAGGTGTGACGGGCGTGGTCAGTGGGCTGCTTGGCACGTCTTCCTCAACGTTTTATTCATTAGCAAAGCATACTTTCCCCCATTTAGCCACGTACGGCTTAACTTTCTCTCCACGGGGTGCTGTAAGAGAAAGAGCTCCATGCACTCGTTGGCCTTACGCAGTCCTTAGTACGCATTAGGGTGTAAACGTGGTTTTTTCAATGACTAGTATTGTTTGTACTAAGACAAATACTAATAGTTCTTGATATCTCCCCCTTTAGTAAAGAAAATCCTATGAAATGTATATGTGTTAACTCATGCAATCCACCCAACTACCCTACATGGTCATGGCCATTACTGTTCCCATTTGAATAACTGAGGCATGGAGAGCTTAAAGGACATCTCAAAATCCCCAGAAGTTTCCAGAGCTGGGTTTCTAATTCCAGGCCGTGGGCTCCAAAGCGTGAGTAAAGCCCTGGGCTGTGTTGATGGTGGCCGACAGGAAACGGGACCCTCCCGTGAACACACACAGGGTTCCTGAGGCCCTGCCATCGCCGGTCTAACGATATTCTAGTTAAAACGCCGCTGACGTGGCTCCTGTTAGGAAACGGAGGTTTCACCGAACTCTGCTCCATTTGCGGCAACATGAGTTATGCTGGGGTCCCCCTTTGTGCCGGATGTGTGTGGCAGACGTGGCTGAGATTGGCTTTGGCTTCTCACGGCACCCCCAGGGTGAGCGCCCGCGCTCCAGTCTCTTCCTGAGCTATGGCTCAACCTGCGAGCAAACGCCACAACCACCAGAAACACTCATGATGTGCTTCTTTCCAGAAAATCATTCTGCACCTCCTGACGTAACCACGTACACCTCAGAGCACTCCATACAGGTGGAGAGACCACAGGGTTCCACGGGGTCCCGGACAGCGCCCAAGTACGGCAACGCCGAGCTCATGGAGACCGGGGATGGTACGTCCCAAAGCAGAGATGCGTTTTTTTCTGGTAAACGGTTTGTGCTGATGTCCCGTTCTGTGCCCGTGACTGGATGTGCTTCTTCCTGGGGTACAATCTGCTGCCATTTTATCTGCTGAATAACTAACAGTGGTTCAGCAACTGAGAAATTCTTGTACAGCTGTTAAGACCATGAACAGTCACTTAGAAGAGCAAGATGAAGTTAAATGTACAACAGAATTACTGTCAGATGGGCCAGTATGTTGCTTTAGACTTCGGAGGAAAGAGGGTCTTTTTATCCATGTTGGACAGAGATGTCAGTGACTTGGTAACAGGCTGCAGCTGAGGGCTTCTTCCTTCCTCGTGGCCTGGTCTTGGTACGTTCTGGTTACAGCGGCTGTTTGTATCACCTAGTCCCTGTTCTATTTAAGTCTCAGTCCTTCCTGGGATCATAAAAGTCAGCGTAGAACCTAGCAGTGAATGAAATACAATGCCCCTGTGTGAAGCCGCATGGAGCAGCCTTGGCGTGCCCTCGTCTTGTGGTGCACAGAACTCACAGGTGGACGGGGAGGCCTATTTGAGCCCCGACAGGCACAGTGGACAGGGAGGCCTATCCCAGCCCCAACAGGCACAGTGGACAGGGAGGCCTATCGGAGCCCCGTCAGGCACAGTGGACAGGGAGGCCTATCCGAGCTCCAACAGGCACAGTGGACAGGGAGGCCTATCCGAGCTCCAACAGGCACAGTGGACAGGGAGGCCTATCCAAGCTCCAACAGGCACAGTGGACAGGGAGGCCTATCCGAGCTCCAACAGGCACACCGCCACATCCTCACGTGAGGCAGAGCCCGGCCGTGCCTTTGCAAGTGTCCAGTTAGTGCACTTGAAATCGCCCTGGTTGCCGGTGCGATGACTTTTGCTGGAATGCCTTTCTGTGTCATTATTTGCTTTAGTTCTCTGATAAGTTCAGTCTATAGTAAATTGGCCATTTTTGTTACTCTTGTCACGGTCATTTTAGTAACTTTGTCATCTTTCAAGTCTGTCATCTTCGCTTTTGTTCCCCAGGTACGTCCCGCGTGGTGTGTTGTGTCGTGTTGTCTTGATGTGTCACAGCCTCCCACACCAGAGCCCACAGGGGCCCTTGCTGGGAGGGTGATTCGGGGCCACACCCCAGACGTCATGAGCTAGAAGTTCTGGGGGCCCTGAGGCGATTCTGACATCTGCCAAATTAAGCTTGAGAATCATGGCCTGGCGGGGATGGTCTGATTGGTCTGAACCAAATTAGTTGGGCTATTTAATGGGAAAATACTATGTTTAGATGTTGAGAGTTCTGGATAGTGTGTTTTCTGTATTTTCAGAGATATGAAATATTTAATGTCTCAATTCTGAAAGTGCCCACAGAGCATTTTGAGACACTGATTAAAAATTCTTGATAGAAAAAATTTCCTTGAATTCTGTTCTATTCCCCCCAAATGTTGAGGTCTGTTTTTTATGGTCCAGTGCAGGGGCGAACAAGGTCTCTGCCTCAGGTGAGGGAATGGCCTGCCAGCTGTACCTGCAGAGACCCCTGCACCGTCCAGGCCCACAGCTCTGGGTGATGGTTTCCCAGGTCCTGCTGGCCTGCAGCGTGTGCCTGAGGAGGACACTTTCGATCTAGTTGGAGCATCAGTGTCTTGATCCTCTGTCTTGTTCATTTATTTGATTTGTTTATCTTGAAATTTGAAAACTGACTTTTTCATTTATCAAATCAGTTGATTTTCAGAGTGATGCAGCGTTTGCTGTAATTAGCACAGTATTATAAAATGGGGTTTTTCTCAGTCCACTTGGATAGGTATGTGCTAGTATTCTGTTACACAAAAATTTGAGTTTAGAGACTAACTTCTGTGCTTAAGGATGCATTGCCTGTGTGTCGGCTGAGCTGCGTGGGTTTGGAACATGTGTGAGGAGCTCAGCCTTATTAGGAGTGGACAGGGCTTGGACGTGGTGGTGCTGGAACGCCAACCCAGGGCTGTGGGATGCTGGGGGTTCCAGACATGACTCACCCGCTCAATGTTCTTGTGCCTCCGTGAGGCCGAATTCTGACGGTCCCTGGAGACAGACTCAGGGAAGGCCTTACTGCTCCACTGATGGTCTTGCCCTGTTGAGAAGGGGGCCTGGGGCAGTGAGAATGAGGAGTCTGCCCTCTGCAGATGACAGTTCTGTCCTGAGAATCAGAGCCGGGGTCAAGCATTTGTGGTCCTGAGGTTCTTCCCAGCATGACCAGCAGAACAGCGCATGCTGGAACGTGGGAGACATTCGGGTCCGATGCATCTCTGTCCTGTCTGCTGCGTAGCCACAGGGCTACTGTACAGCATGATCACCTCAGGCCTTTCCCAGGATGGCGTCGAGAAGGACGCCAGCCTGTTGCAGCTGTGCTGGGCAGGGGGGCTGTGGGACTGTGGGTACTGGTTGAAGCTGTGATGATCGCTGCCCCCACCCACTGGTTCCTGTTTTTCAGGAGTACCAGTAAGTAGCCGGGTGTCAGCAAAAATCCAGCAGCTTGTCAATACCCTCAAACGACCGAAGCGACCACCTTTACGAGAATTCTTTGTCGATGACTTTGAAGAATTGTTAGAAGGTGAGAAAACTCTTTCCCACACGTTTCTTCCAGATGCTCCTGTGGTGCCATAAGCAATGACGTTTTTTTCTGCAAGGCTATTTTACTTTTTAAGAGCAGTAATCTTGGCATTCATTGGATAATGGGAACCCAGGTATAGGGAGCAGGTGATGTTCCCAGGCGGCCTTGGCGTCGGCAGGTTTCTAAACCTGGTTGTTAGTCTTCTGCAGGAGGTGATTTTGTTCTGTTACGCAGGTCAGGTCTCTATAAGAACTCTGTAAGAGTATAGAAATACAAGTAAAGTATAAACATACAGAAAAACAAGTAAACTGGGGAAATCCTTCACTCGCAGCAAAACAGGCGTGTGAGGTGCCCTCCTCCCCCCTCTTCCCCCCTCGCTGCCTGCCTCTCCTTATAGATGCCGGAGCTGCTGCCTTTGCCCCCGAATGCTCCTGGGTCTTTTTAGACAAACAACTTAAAGTTGAAACAAAGCACAAGAACTGCTCATTATAGCAAACTCGAGCTCCTTATTATCCTGTGCGTTAAACCACAAGTAAAAACGGCCGGTTTTCTTGTCAGTCATAAAGTGAGAGACAAGTCTGTTCCAGAAATGGAAAAGATAATTTCCATTCTTCACCTCTCTCAAGGATTGGGCAGGTGGTATTTATGATGCACTGATTTTAGTTTTACTCAGGAAAATACTCGCTCCGTGTTCCTGTTATTCAGTGTACTTGTGGCAGATTTAAATGTACAGCTCAGACCAGGTGTGGTGGCTCATGCCTGTAATTCCAGCACCGTCGGAGGTAAAGGTGGGCAGATCACTTGAGCCTGGGAGTTCAAGACCAGCCTGGGCAATATGGCAAAACCCTGGCTCTACAAAAAAATATATATATGTATACACACACACACACACTAAAATTAGCTGGGCATGGTGGTGCATGCCTGTAGTCCTAGCTACAAGCTAGGACTGTAGCGGAGGCTGAGGTGGGAGGATAACCTGAGCCTGGGAGGTCGAGGCTGCAGGGAACTGTGATCATGCCATTGCACCGCAGCCAAGGCAGAAGAGAGAGACCCTGCCTCGGAAAATAAATGTACCATTAATCTTTAAGGACAAAATATAATTTAGCAAGATTTAAGCAATTTGGGGTCCAAAATCACTAGTTTATGTTGATAATGGAAATTTTCAGCACGGCTGTTTGAATTCCAGGCTCTCTGCCTGTATGCCGCGCAGTTCCACCTGTTGTCAGTTTGCAGCTATGTCCAGGTCCACCTAAGCACTCCACCTACATGCTGCCTTGGAAATTACAAGAACTGATTTTTTACCAGCATTCGTGATGCCAGTGTATAGACCCCAATTGTAGAAAAGCATGCTCTTCTGTCAGCCAATAAATGTACACCTTAAGTAGAAATCTCCTGGCTTCTTTATAGGGAACAAAAAGTAGCCACGCTAATGTGGGTGCATTTCTCTCATAACCTCTTGTATTCAAATGATTTAGTTCAACAACCAGATCCGAACCAACCAAAGCCAGAGGGGGCCCAGATGCTGGCCATGCGCGGAGAGCAGCTGGGCGTGGTCACGAACTGGCCGCCGTCGCTGGAGGCTGCACTGCAGAGGTGGGGCACCATCTCGCCCAAGGCGCCCTGCCTGACCACCATGGACACCAACGGGAAGCCCCTCTACATCCTCACTTACGGTAATCCCGAGGCTCACCCTCTGCCCTTTGCCCACCCCCTCTCGCAGCCACTCCCGAACGCACAAAGCTCAGTGTCTGTTTACATCCTCACTTACGGTAATCCCGAGGCTCACCCTCTGCCCTTTGCCCAGGCCCTCGCACAGCCACTCCCAAACACATGAAGCTCAGTGTCCGTTACTTCTCGTGACTGATGGATTTTATGCTGCCTTATGTTTCTGGCACAGAAATAAATGGAATCTCGAAAGTTATTTGTTAAATATTTTTTTAGTTAAAACCAGAAATGGCTGCTTGAAACAGTGACCATAACTCTTAATAAGATGTTAGATCTTCTTAAATACATACGCGATTTATTGAAATGCATGCTTTCAGCAAAGATTGGTAATTAGAAAAATCTAAGCTTTCTGATATGTATCATTCAGAAGAAACAAAATCGGTTTCCAAGGGACTTTTTCAGAAGGCCGGAGAAACCACCTTTCCCTTAAGTCTTCAGTCCAATTAATACAGTCTGTAAACTTTTGCACATGGTTAACGATAGCAGAGAAATGCGTTCTTTTTTTTTCTGTGGATAAGAGACCATGGAGGAGCAGATTGCAGGCTATTTTCTCTTTGCTTCAGCTTTACAAAGAAAATAGTAACTAAAAGGCTGGCATGATGGCTCGTGCCTGTAGTCCCAGCTGCTTGGGAGCTGAGGCAAGAGGATCACTTGTGACCAGGAGTTCGAGACTACATTGAGCTATGATTGTGTCACTGCACTCCAGCCTCAGTGACAGAGCAAGACCCCATCTCTAAAAAATTAATTCGAATTTTCAAAAGATAAGAAACTAACTGGCCAGACGCGGTGGCTCACGCCTGTAATCCCAGCACTTTGGGAGGCTGAGACGCGTGGATCACGAGGTCAGGAGATCGAGACCATCCTGGCTAACACGGTGAAACCCCGTCTCTACTAAAAATACAAAAACTATCCGGGCGAGGTGGTGGGCGCCTGTAGTCCCAGCTACACGGGAGGCTGAGGCAGGAGAATGGCGTAAACCCGGGAGGCGGAGCTTGCAGTGAGCTGAGATCTGGCCACTGCGCTCCAGCCTGGGCAACAGAGCCAGACTCCATCTCAAAAAAAAAAAAAACTATCTAAAGGACCAAAATGGTTCATATTATGCCTGCATGTGTGAGATTTATGTTGACAGTTGAAATTTTAAACATAGCTGTTTCAGTTCTAGGCTCTTGGGCATGGTACAGAACGTCGTTCCACCTGTTGTCTATTCGCAGGTTTTGTTTTTAACTTTAGGTTTTGTTGTTATAACACAACACTTTTCTGATTGCAGGTAGGAAAGGAATTGATTTCTCCATTAGCCATGGAGGCCCAAAGCCAGGTGCTGTGTTGAATGGTGGAATCTCAGTACAGCCCAGCCTTTTTGGGGTGGGGCTCCGGGAGGCGGCAGCTGTCGACCTGTGCATTTCACGGACAGATGGGGGATTTGGGCCTAGGAGCATACTGGGTTTGGGAGCGTGTGTTTTGTAGCTCCTTTGCTTTTATGGCTTCTTTCAGTAGTTTTTTTTTTTTTTTTTTTTGAGACAGAGTCGCTCTGTCGCCCAGGCTGGAGTGCTGTGGCCGCATCTCAGCTCACTGCAAGCTCTGCCTCCCGGGTTCACACCATTCTCCTGCCTCAGCCTCCCGAGTAGCTGGGACTACAGGCGCCCGCCACCTCGCCCGGCTAGTTTTTTGTATTTTTTAGTAGAGACGGGGTTTCACTGTGTTAGCCAGGATGGTCTCGATCTGCTGACCTCGTGATCCGCCCGTCTCGGCCTCCCAAAGTGCTGGGATTACAGGCTTGAGCCACCGCGCCCGGCCCTTTCAGTAGTTTTAAATGGATAGTGTGTGTCATCCATAGTGAAGCATAAGCTTTACTTTTTAAATTATGCTCTCAGAAATAGGTTTTATTCAGTCAAAAGGATGAAAGACTTTTCTATGTGACCCTCATCTCCGGCCCAATTCAGCCCTGGAGCTAATTGTGTACTTGGAGTCACTGCTGCATGACAGCTGATGGCCCCCGAGGCCTCCCTGCCTCCCCGCTGGGAATACAGGAGCAGCCGCGCTCTTCCGGGTGCGTGCGTTCACTCTGAGCACTAACAGACGTTCACTTGGATGTTTTAAGCATGCGGTATGCGTTGGCACAGGACTAAGGTTTGGGAAATCAAAGACGAGTAAGACACAGTTCTCATGGGGCCTATGATCTCGATCAGAAGGATCGCCCCTCTCTGCTGCTGGAACGTTGAACAGTGCTGGCGTCTTTCCCCTTCCTGCAAGGTTAAGATGAATGGGAGACATAAGACACAGACTGAATATTCATATGAAAAGTTGGAGTCATCAGAACTCATGCCCCCAACCAATGCATTTTAACTCCTGCTTTTAAATCATCTATATGTTGTTGTATTTTAATTATCCATATTAATTGCAGGCCGTGGGTTGATCTTGGTTTTTACTTGTTAAAGGAATATAAGAAAGCGACACGTTTCCAAATGTAAGATTACAGCTTATCAGATGAAAACGCAGTGAACACTGTGGAAAGCTCCCTCTGCACAGAAACGCTAATGTAGATGAACGAATGATTGGCTGTTGCTGAGACGACTCAGAAACAAGCTCGTCGAATGAGAATTGTTCTAATACTGAGTAACCTGGTGTCACTGAAGGGCTGTATTCTCTAAACTCCTGCTGTTTCCCCTCAACCCCCAAATTTAGCTTTCTATGAAGCATTGGGGCAGCAGAATTCCCAGCTGATAAACTTAGGATCATTAATAGAAAGTGTAGGTGGCTAATGAAAGCCACAAGTCAATAAACTTTTGAAACATCTTATAATTCTGTTTTCCACCTTAGACTACCCGTGGCATTTCATAATCTTAAAAAGTCACGCTGTGCCGTTAATTGCCCTTCACGTCCTGCCTCCAGCAGCTCTGCAGTACACTCTGCCTCCTCTGTGGTTTTCGGGAGAGACCTACACATTCATTTTGCGTTCCTACCAAGCAGATGCTCATGTTCATCTCCCTTTTAATGTTTTATTTGTTTATGGTTTTCCTATTACTCCAGATGTTCCAAGCAATCTACATGCTTGAGCTAGCAGCGCACTGGGCCACCTTTCTGTGGCCTTGCTGCTTTTTTGTGTAGTTGATAGTGTATCTCAAGTTCCCGCCTCCTTCCCCGGCTCGCTCCGGTTCAACCCGTCACCACCCACTACCTCTCCCCTCACCAGTTGCACTGTGTGTGAAATTACAATTAATGTCTAATACAACAGTGCTGACCTCACACACATCTCCTTTATGAATCATTTAAGAGCTGCTGTATCTTTATATCAGCAGCTTAACTTCTTGCCTTTTCTGTTTGAGAAGTATAAAAATATCAAATATATTTCAAGAATTTTGCCTAAAGTTTGCATGTGTTTTATCAAACTCTATTGTTAACTAGCTTCTGTGTGAACTTAGGATGTCAAGACTCTTAGCTGAGAATGAAGTTGAAATTTTCACAAACTAGAATGGTGCTAATCGAGTGTAATTGATTTAATCAGTTACAGCACATTGGTTTTCTTTCAATTGCAGTGAATTGATTGTTATTGTTTACCCAACTATAATAGTTCCCTAATCTTGTTCACATTAAAGAAATCTGAAGCCACAGAATAAGTTTTTGTTGGGGAAGAAATACTCCGAGTTACGTCTAATGAGCCAGTGGTCGTTTTCAGGAAAATAAAATCCCCAAATAGAATTCCAGATGACTGTAAAGCTGCCAGTCTTGAAGACTACCTATGGTGTTGAGGATGAGGAGCTAAGGGAGACAGGAGGAGGGAACATGAATGAAAGTGTGTCTAGCAAAAGTGCTCAGGAATATGCCAGAATGCACACTGTAACTTGGTATTTCATTATAGCTTGCCTGTGACGTTAGTAAAATGAAGACACGTTTGCTGAACCCGTACTATGGCCGGGAAGTGTCCTAGGAACTAGAATAATCAAAAATAATCATTCTCTTCATGTTCTCGTTAGCGAGGGATAAATACTGTGGTAAATAAATAATACCCGAGGAGCGCTCATTCCTATAGGAAATAAGCAAATTCAGGGTTTTTTAATTTGCACTGTGTTGTGAACAACAAAATCTGGTTTCGCGTTTACATTTAAAATAGGGAAAAGATGAAAACAGTGACTGCATTGAAACAAAATAGTTAAGATTGCTGTTACCTTTATTACACTATTAAAGCATTGTCTGTCTTCTAACACCTTGACTACCCGAGAAGCTCTCGCAGCTGAAGGCTCTGAGGCTAGGTTGTAAAAGGCCATTGTGTAATTTAAGAACTCATTTTAGGCTTTAAAGTCATTGTTGTTTGATCTCAGACTGTTATATTTACCATTATCTTTATCTGAATCCAAGGATTCTCATTAAAAACCCTAAAACCCTGAGGTTAGGGAAGTTTGAAGGTGAGAAAACACAGGACTTGTGAGTTTGGAGCCTCTCCAGGTGGTTTTCTGCTCTGTGTTCCTCAGTCCCGTGGGACTGACAGTGGCTGAGGGACGTGTCACCTGGCATGACTTTGTGGCAGTGACGCTGTTGCGGTGGCCCCACAGGACTTTCCTCCCTAGAACCTTCCCCACGGTTTCTGTGCTGATAGTGTTCTCAGGGCTTTTGCTGCAGACACTTCATGCACTCAGAGGGGATTTGTTTTGTGCCGGCCTCGTTCCAGCGTCCAGGCAGCTCTGACTGTTGGAGTTGGGGTCATTGCTTTTACTCCTCTTGACTCCAGGGACTCAGGATGAGTTGAAGCTTTGATCTGCAGGGAGAAGGTTCTCGGGGCCCTCCCGCCCCCTGGCAGTGTCATTTCAGCTGGGCAGATCCCAGCCCTGTGACGGTGTGTGCACTGTCAGGTCCCCCCACCACTGGCCCCCACATCACAGATCAGAAGACGGGCCAACACTTGGTTTTCACTTTTTATTTTCATTCTTTCTCCTGAAGCTTTGTTTTTAGAATCCCTATTCTACTTTCACTCATTTTCCATTCTCGCCTACCAGTTCCCCCTTTGCTCAGCCGCCCCCAGTTCAAGTCACTTGCAGACCGTGATACAGGAAGCAGAGTGGACTCATGCCCTGGACTCGGGTTTGCGGAAGCAGTGCTCTCCGTATGGCTTAACATGCACATTTGTCTGTGATTTGTATTCATAGGCAAGCTGTGGACGAGAAGTATGAAGGTCGCTTACAGCATTCTGCACAAATTAGGCACAAAGCAGGAACCCATGGTGCGGCCTGGAGATAGGGTAAGTGCACCTTAAATTGTTGAATCTACAAAACACACAGTCCTGTGTGGAAAAGATGCCCACTGTTTAAACATTAGAGTTCAGCGCCACCTCCGCTTTCTAGTGGAAAGCAAGTTTTCCTTCTTAACTGCTACCTGGTAAATTACACAGGACAGATACTATTAATGGTATCTCCATTCTAATGTTACATCTTGAGCAGGTAATGGTCTTGTCCATGCCTTATGCCCCAGTTTAGATGTGGAGCTGGGTATAGAACCTGGTTTTCTTGCATTTATATGTACAGCCTTTTACCTATGTGCTTTACGTGCCCCGAAGATTAGGTTATCCTACCTGAAGAACTCCAAGTGAATTACATAAAGACATCATTTAGAGCTCCATAAACCAACAGAAGCATGAGCTTTGATTACTTAAGCCATACTATAGATTCTTTCCCATTTTTTACTGAACACGTTTGGCCTCTTTTAAAAGTAAACTGTAGATGTCGTATTCCCTGATTATGAAATTTACTACAAAGCTTATAATAATCACAATAGTGTACTGGCTTAGAGACAGACATATACACCAATGGAACAGAATAAAGAGCCCGGAGATAAACCCTCGTGTATATGGACAAGTGATTTCCAGCAGGGTGCCAAGATATTCAACGGGGAAAGGACGGCCTTTCCAACACACAGTGCTGGGAAAACTGGACATCCACCTGCAAGAGAATGAAGTTGGATGTTTACCTAACGTGCAAAAATTCATTCAAAATGGACCAAACGCCTAAATGTAAGAGCTAAAACCAAAACCTAGAAGAAAACGTAAAGAAAATGCCTTAGAAGAAAACATAGAGAAGATACCTCACAATGCTGGATTTGATATTAAAAATTTTTGTACATCAAGAAGCACTATCGAGAGAGTGAAAAGGCCACCTACAGAATGGGAGAAAATGTTTGCAAATTATTTGCCAACAGATTAATATCTAGAATATTTAAAGAATTCCTACAACTCACCACCACCAAAAGAAGCAACAACAACAAAAATGTTTTAAGTGGGCCAGAGACTTGAGTAGACGTTTCTCCAACGATTTGGCAGTGGCCGATACACACATGAGGAGATGCTCAGCATCCCTGATAGGGAAAAGCAAACCAAAAGCTCAGTGAAACGCTGCTTTACACTGAGAAGCATGGCAATGACCAAACCACCGAAAAGGGCACGTGTCGGCAAGGATGTGGGGAAACCGGAACCCTCGCGCACTGCTGGTGAGGATATAAAACGGTGCAGCCGCTCCGAAAAACGTGGCAGTCCCTCAAAAAATTAAAAAATTAAACATGGAATTACCGTGTGATCCAGCAATTCTGCTTTGGGGTGTGTACCCAGAAGGATTGAAAACAGAGTCTAGGAGAGAGATGAGTACACTCGGGCTCATAGCAGCCGACTCACAAAACCAAACGGTGGAAGCAGCCCCAAATCTAAGGACTAGGTGTGGATTTCCCGTTAGAAGGGTTCATGGATGAACCTTGAAGATACTATGCCTAGTAAAATAAGCCAGACACAAAACAGGTACTGTGTGATTCCGCTCCTATGAGCGTCACTGCCCAACAGGTTCACCTTGCCCGCTGCCTAGCCAGAGCCAATTTATCTCGCCGGGAATTGCAGTGGAGAGAGTGATTCACGCAGAGCTGGCTGTGCGGGAGGCTGGAGTTCTGTTATCATTCACATCGGTCTCCCCAAGTGTTTGAGGATCGTTCAGAGGTTTTAGGGATAACTTGGCAGGTGGGGGCTTGGGAAGTGGGGAGCGCTGATTGGTCAGGTTGGAGGTGGACTCAAAGGGGGGTCGAAGTGGGTTTTTCCTGCTGTCTTCTGTTCCTGGGTGCGTCCCCAGAACTGGCTGAGCCAGATGGCCTGTCTGGGTGGTGTCAGCGG
This sequence comes from Trachypithecus francoisi, assembly GCF_009764315.1. Lineage (NCBI taxonomy): Eukaryota > Metazoa > Chordata > Mammalia > Primates > Cercopithecidae > Trachypithecus > Trachypithecus francoisi. The sequence continues at coordinate 14,547,066 of NW_022681474.1, read as the reverse complement.
TTCTGTCCGGTGCAGGGTCCGCAGAATACCCCCAGCACCGAGCTTAGGTTTTACAATAGTGATGTGATCCCCAGGGGCAATTTGGGGAGGTTCAGACTGTTGGATCCAGAGGCTGTATGACCCCTAACCGGTAATTTCTAGTCTTGCAGCTAATTTGTTAGTCCTGCAAAGGCAGACTGGTCCCGGAGCAAGAAGGGGGCCATTTCGGGAAAGGGCTAGTATCAGTTTTGTTTCAGAGTCAAACTGTGAACTGAATTCCTTCCCTAAGTTAGTTTGGCCTACACCAGGAATGAACAAGGACAGCTTAAAGATTAGAAGCAAGATGGAGTTGGTTAGGTCTGATCCCTTTCACTGTCATAATTTCCTCAGTTACCATTTTCACAAGAGTGGTTTCATGACATCCGTAGAGTAGTCAAACTCGAGAGAACCAAAAATAGAAAGATGAGGTGTCAGGGACTGGGGGAGAGGAATGCAAAGTTCGTGTTTAATAGCGACAGAGTTTCTGTTTGGGAAGATGAGAAAGTTCTAGAGATGGCTGGTGGTGGTGCTTGTATAACAGTGTGACTGTACTTCATGCTACTGAATTCTCCATGTAAAAATGGTTAGAACTGTAAATTGTGTGTTACCACGTAATGGTAATTGTAATGGAATACCTCCATTATCTGGAATGTGGTTCATAGTCTTAATAGTTTTAACAATTCTTTCATAGTATGGCCTCCAGATACTTGAAGTTTCCATATGATAATTACAAAATAAACTCCTGCGTTCCTCTAAGATGTCAGTAGGGATACAGGAAGCACGGTTTTGATGAAATATGTAAAGAGGCTTATTTTAGGCAGGGATTGGTTTAGCTTGGTTGGGTCAGGGGTGAAGGTGCTACTTTTCCAAAATTATTCTTACAAAATATTATCTGAGAAGGGCTCTCGAAGAGAAAAGATGAGCCTGTAGCTCTTGGTTAGGTACCAGGAGGTAGCGTGGAAGGTGCTGAAGCCGTTCGTCTGGACAGCAGGGCCGGCTGTATGAGGATCCCCGGAGGGGAGCTGGGAATCCTTCAGCCGGAAAGGCCTTCGCTCCCCTGAAGAGCCTGTGCATGCGTCTCCTGACTGGCTGATGCCTGCTCTGTGAATAATTACGTACAGTGAGGTATCAAAGAAGTACACAGAAGATTGAATGGAGGGAAGCCATGTGGGTTTACAAAAATCGAGCATCTTTGTATTTGTAAAATATTGTATTGGAATCACTATGGAGATAGCAATAAAACAGGATTTGTGACTGATTCAAATATTGAAGGAATGATGTAAATACAGAGTTCTAACAAAATGATATAAGTACAGAGTGTTCTCTTCCTTAAATTGCAAAAAAATGTTGTTTTGATGCTAAAAGAGCCTTTAAGTATTTTCCCCTTTTCTATCCATTACTTGTATTGTCGCGTGCGTACAATAATGTACAATTTTATATTCTGCTTTTATTAACTTTGTTATACCACATTTCAGTACAACTCTGCAGTGGTCTATAATACTGAATTTTCAGCATTAACTCTAGTGAGAATTTTAAACCCCTGATAAAGAAGAACTTCCTTTGAGCAGAGGCACCAGGAGCTGGGAGAGGAGCCAGCCAGATGCGAGGTGCTTCTTGGGAGAGGGCTGATTGCAGTCTGGCCGTGGGGATGACACGTATCCTCTCCGTCTCGGCTGTCTGCCCTTGGTGAAGACTCTGCCTCCAGAGCTGGTGTTCTGGGAAGATTAACAAGTCAGAATTGAACACGTTCTTTATGAATAGGTGCAATCATCAGTTTTGAATGGAACTTTAACGTCTTCTGAATTTTCGAACGTTTCCTGGTGTGTTTTGGTCTGCCTTAGGGGAAGCAGTTGTACAGCAGTGGTAATGTGGAAATCTTACAAACATTTAACTGAAGACTGTTTACCATGTCAAGATCTGAAAAACATGCCATCAGCGCTCAGTCCATCACGTGACACTCATGACTGTGTAAACCTCAGATAGTTTGAAGAAATTGGTTGTGGCTTATCTGCATAGACGTACAAATCATTTTATTCCCTTTCTATTCTCTCTTAGCAAATTGTAGTGGACTGTAGAAATGCCATACAGAAAGGAAATATTCATATATTCATAGAACCTACAACTTAATTTTGTGTTAGCCAATGATTCTGCGTTCCGACCTTTCCAGCATGGCCTGCTCCCCTCTCAACAACCATCTGGATGCTTTTATGTCAGCCTGCTTACTTAGATACACAGATGATTAGGATGTTTGTCTAAAACTGTTCATGATGAAGTTAGCTCCAGCTAGGACATTTTTAATAAATTGTTTAACTTCAAGAACGAGGCCTGGTGTGGAGGCTCATGCCTGTAATCCCAGCACTTTGGGAGGCTGAGGTGGGTGGATCACTAGGTCAAGAGATCGAGACCAGCCTGGCCAACATGGCGAAACCCTGTATCTACAAAATACACACAAAAAATGGCTGAGTGTAGTGGTGCACGCCTATAGTCCTAGCTACTCGCAAGGCTGAGGCAGGAGAATCGCTTGGACCTGGGAAGTAGAGGTTGCAGTGAGCCGAGATTGCACTACTGTACTCCAGCCTGGGCAACACAACAAGATTGTCTCCAAAAAAAAAAAAAAAAAAAAATCCAGAATGAGGTAATGCAAAAATGATGCACATGTGCTAAATCATAGGAAAATCATAGGATTCATGTGCTGATGAAAACACTTGTCCATAAGGAAGAGGAACACTAATGCTACCCCACACATGAGTAACCTGTGTTAAAATAGAAGCAGAGTTCGCAGGGCATAGTGGGAATCCAGAAATAGGGCTGTCTATTAAAACTCTATCATCAAAGGAAAATTGTTCCTTGTCAAGATGCACCATACTGTTAAGGACCATCGGAAAACGTATTTAGAAAACACTGGCCAGGCACAGTGGCTCACATCTGTAACCCAAACACTTTGGTGGGGGGTTCCAAAGCAGGAGAATCACTTGAGGCCAGCCTGGGCAACATAACGAGACCCCATCTTAAACATATTTTTTAAAACTTACCTGAGTTTAAGGCCAGCCTGGACAACATAGTGAGACCCCATCTAAAATATTCTTTAAAAATTAGCTGGGTATAGTAGTGCCCACGAGTTCAAGGCTGCAGTGAGCTATGGTTGTGCCACTGCACTCCAGCCTTTGTAATAGAGTGAACTTGTTTCTTTAAAAAAAAAAAAAAAAAACTATTAGTAGTTACCAATATTACCTGATAATTTACATTAACCACAGTTTTAGAACTCTGACAATTCTCTCAGGAACTTAGTTCCTAAGAGGTTGATCTGGCAGGATGGATCGGTGCCACATCCAGGCAGCTACACAGGGAAGACTTTGCTGCAGGGAGGGGCAGGGCCCACAACACGTGCACGCGTGTGGCATCGGGACTGATGCTGCTACCGGCCCTAGTGCCAGTAACTTGGCCTTTACTCATAGTCAGCGTCCACGAGCTCACGCCGTGTGTCAGGCGTCCCACTGAGCTCTCCATGTACATTCTCTCATTAGACCTTCACGACCACATTAAGACACAGGCTCTATCATTATTCTCACTTTTCAGAGAAGAACACTAAGGCTTGGAGAGGCCACAATTGTGCCTGAGATCCCAGAGCTAAACACTGACATGGGATCTGAGCCGAGTCCTGCGCATGCCTAACAAACTGCACAACTGTCCCATGACAGTTATGAAGGCTGTGTAGAAATACAAGGAAGTACTTACAAAGCTTAGTGAGAAACAGTAGGATATGACTTCATCTGTGTGAAATATGTGGGTATGGAAGGTAATATGCAAAACATAAAGGCAGTTGTACTCTGGTGATGGTATGACAGACGACTGTTCATGCGTTTGTCTTCTACATGAATTCAAGGCCAGGTGCGTGATGCTTATTAAAACACGGCTCACTGAAATGCATTGTACGTAGGACCTGGTTCTCACTGAAACATGCCCTCACCTAGAAAAAAGCTCTTCCGTGGCGTCTTAGGAAGCCAGGACCCCACGTTAACGCTGACCTGCTCTGGCCTGTCCCACAGGTGGCGCTGGTGTTCCCCAACAACGATCCGGCTGCCTTCATGGCAGCTTTCTACGGCTGCCTGCTGGCCGAGGTGGTCCCCGTGCCCATCGAGGTGCCGCTCACGAGGAAGGTAAGGAACGCGCCCTTTGGTCTCTTGCGGAGTGAGATGGCTTTCATGGCGCTGTCTCCCAGCTGGGTGAGGGTCTCCTCGCTGTTGCTGGGACCTTGGGTTTCCTTCAGTTGCCTCGAAAAGGGGCGTGGTCGCTGGTGGGCCCTGCAGCCTGGGATGGGTGTCCCTGAGGTGGAGCATAGCTTGCTTTGGGGTCAAACATGGAGCCTCTTGGTCAGTAAAGCAAGGGTGTTTGAGAATCTTGTCCCTTGGTGTCATGTGCACTAGAATTGGGGTAAATGATAGTTTTTTTGAAATGTATTATTTTTTGAAGGGTGGTGGATGCTGCTTTTGTTCAGGTGTTTTGACATCCAGTCCAAGGTTGACCTATGATTTGTCAGGTCTTATTCTATAAGGAAAGTAAACCACTGAACTTGCTATTGTAATTATTGTTTAGTCTGATGTAAAGAAATTAATGTGCATTGTCAATCAAAAAGTATTTGAAACAGGTTTCAATTTAGAATTTTATTTTGCCAAGGTTAAGGCCATGGCCAAGACCCAGCCTCAGGAGGTCCTGGGACCGTGTGCCCAGGGTGGTCTGGCTGCAGCTTTTGGGTTCACACATTTTTGGGAGACATGAGACATTAAGCAATACACTTAAGACGTATGTTCATTTGGTCTAGGAAGGCCCAGCAGCTTGAGGCAGCAGTCGGCGGCCTTCCAGGTCACAGGTGGATTCTAAGATTTTCTGATTGGCAGTTGGTTGAAAGAGTTTATCTAAAGCCCTGGAATCAATAGAAGCCAGTGTCTTAGGATTGGGGTTGTAGAGACCAAGGTTTTTATTATGTGGAGGAAGCCCCCGGGCAGCCGGCTTCAGAGAGAATAGATGTAAATGGTTCTTATCAGACTTAGAAGGGTGCCAGAGTCTTAATCATCCCTGGATCAGGAAAAGGCCTGGAAAGGGAAGGAGATTCTCTACAGAATGTAGATTTTCCCCACCAGAAGGAGCTGTATAGGCTATTCCCAACTATGTCAAGTATATTTGGAGGTAAAATACTTTGATTTCTTTCAGGGCCTGCTGTTTGTCGGTATCTTATTGCTATGGAATGTCGTCTGTGTCAGTCTGGAGTTCTCTCTCTCAATGCCATTGCTGGTCAGCCGTGCCTGAATTTAGCCAGAGGATGAGGGTGTAAGGAGGCGCTTCTGACCCTCCTTCCCATCACAGCTGAACTGGTTTTTCAGGTTAACTTTGGAACGTCCTTGGCTGAGGGAAGGGGTCTCTTCAGTTGGCCGAGGGGCTTAGAATTTTAGTTCTGGCTTATGCTGCATAAACCTGCGATGTGCCCATGCACACTGCCCTTAAACCATCAGCTCCCTTTAGCACTTTTTTTTTTTTTTTTTTGGAGATGGAGTTGCTCTGTCTCCCAGGCTGGAATGCAGTGGTGTGATTTCAGCTCACTGCAACCTCTGCCTCCCAGCTTCAAGCGATTCTCCTCCCTCAGCCTCCTGAGTAGCTGGGATTACAGGCGTGTGCCACCACACCCAGCTAATTTTCCTATTTTTAGTAGAGACGAGGTTTTGTTGTGTTGGTCAGGCTGCTCTCAAACTCCTGACTTCAGGTGATCTGCCTGCCTCGGCCCCCCACAGGGCGGGAATTACAGGCGTGAGCCACTGCACCTGGCCCCTTCAGCACATCTTTAATGCATGCACTGTGTGGGTGACTCTTCTAGCACTAAAAGGCAACAATCACAGGTAGCCCAGGCTAAGTTCCCAAAGAAACTTCCAGCTGTCTTTGTGGCTATTCCAACATTAAAGTTTGTTGACTCAATATTTAAGAAAACCGTCTGCCACCTCTTGGAACACACATGGGTATCTCTTCAGAGTCTGTGCCAGTTATATGGTTGCATTTCAAGCTGCCCCTTGGAATGGGAACGGGGTTCCTTTTGGAAACAGGAAAGATGATTGCTATTTTCATTTCCTATGTATAAAGCTAGGAGGTTCATGCTTGGCCTCCCGAGTATGTGTGTGTCTGGCAGAGACAGGGGAGTCTGTGGTAGCTGCCATGGGAGAATGCCAGTTCCCCCGCCCCCGGATTTGCAGCCAGTTTCCCCCAGATTTGCAGCCAGCACTCCACATGTGCATCAGACAGGTCAGACTTCCCATGAGGTGCTTTCTCGTCACCCTGGTTCCCGTGGTCTTCACAACACATGAGAAAAGTGGAAGGACTGGAGGACTCCAGTCATGCTTACATGACAGCTTCAGTACTGTAGTTAACCCAGTCCTGGGATCTAGTGAGGAGTTAATGAGGCTCCCCTTCAGCTGATGTTCATGTCAGTGGTTAGGGGCTCTCTGGACATGCTCTGAGGTCTCTAAGCAACAGGGAAATGATGATTTGCAGGAACCTGTAGGCATCAGCATATGGTGATGGTTCAATAACCAGATACAAGACATTTATCATTGTTATTCGTAACAATTATTTCTTCTTTTCTTCACTTGAACAATTTGTATTTGTCCATGTTAAGTGTTATAGCCTGGTGTCCTCCAATCCAGGCTGGTTTGCAGAGGAAAATGATTTGTGTGTGTGAGGGGGTGGTTTTCCTGAGCAGGTTCTAGGCTGCCCTCAGGTTGGCAGAAATGCCATCCTGTTATCTGAAATCCTAGGCATAGCTTCAAATACCAAGGTGGCGTTCATTTCAGCCATGAAACATTTCACCGTAACACGTTTAAGATGCTTTGAAATAATGAAGTTAAGTACCTTTGAATGGTGGTAAAGACATAAACCACCCGTTTTGAACAGATCAGAAATCTTTCCAAGGCCGCGTGGCTGGGAAGGTGTGGCAGTGATGATGGAGAAAGAGGAGCTTTCCTCCCCCACAGGAGGACCGACATTCCCCCTCGGCTTGGAGCCCCTTGCACCCAAGTAGAGGCTGCAGGTTCACTGTAGATAGGGCAGGTCCGCATGGGGACGAGGGGCATCTTGGGGGGACTCTCTGTGGTCAGAGGGCAGGGAGCACAGCAGGAGAACAGCGTGGGGACATCTTGGGAGGCCAGGACTTTTCATGCTCGGAGGTCCCTGGGAACTTAGGTATCAGTGACTGTAACCTGTGCAGGTGATGAGGTCGCAGGGACAGAAAAGAGCCCCTGCCTGTCCCTCACTCACCTCCAGGACATAGGGGAGGGGCCCTCTGTGGCTGCGGTTTTGTCACCAAGCACCGTGAGCACGAAAACCCCTCTCAGAAGAAAGGGCTGGCGTTCCCGCCTTGCCCACTCTGTGCCAATATAACCCTGAGGTGACTTTGCCTACAGATGCCTCAGGCTATGCAGAAAGCTGTGGAGAATGCAAAGACCTTCACAAGGCATTTAGAGATCTTTACTGTGCAAACCAGTGGTCATGGGATAGAATTCTAGGGAAACCACAAGTGATTTCACAGGTGAAGGACAGAGACCCTCCCCTGAGGCCGAGCCTTTGAGTTCTAAAGACACCGTGACTTGATTTTAAACATTATTTAAATGACAAGTTATATACATTTATGGGGTAGAGTGTGGTGTTTTGATATATGCATACAACATGGAATGTTGATCAAACTGATTAACATATCTGTCACCTTGCTTACCTCTCATTTTTTATGGAGACATTTGGAATTTACTCTTGGTTATTTTGAAATGTAGATTATATTTTTATTAACTATAGTTACCCTGCTCTGCTATAGATCTCAAAACATCTTCCTCCAATCTGAGGCTTTGTCTCTTCTGACCAACATCTCCCCGTCTCCTCTCTCCCCCCCCCACCGTCTCCTCCTCCCTCCCCCCCCCCGTCTCCTCCCTCCCCCCCGTCTCCTCCCTCCCCCCGTCTCCTCCCTTCCCCCGTCTCCTCCCTCCCCCCGTCTCCTCCCTCCCCGCCCCCCGTCTCCTCCCTCCCCGCCGTCTCCTCCCTCGCCCCCCGTCTCCTCCCTCCCCCCGTCTCCTCCCCCCCCCCGTCTCCTCCCTCCCCCGTCTCCTCCTCCCCCGTCTCCTCCTCCCTCCCCCCGTCTCCTCCTCCCTCCCCCCGTCCTCCCCCCCCCGTCTCCTCCTCCCTCCCCCCGTCTCCTCCTCCCTACCCCCCCCCTTCTCCTCCCTCTCTGGCCTTCGTGGTCACCATTCTGTTCACTACTAAATGCTACATGTAAATGAGCTCATGTGGCGTTGGCCTTTCTGTGCCTGGCTTATTTCCGGCAGCCCGTAATGTCCTTCCGGTTCAGCAGGTGGCCGGCTTCCCTCCTTGCTGAAGGGTGAATAGCACCCACTATGTGGTGTAATGTCCTTCCGGTTCAGCACACGGCTGTCTTGCCTCCTCTCTGAAGGCTGAATAGCACCCAACGTGCTGGGTCAGCCTGCCCTGCGTCCATTCATGGGTCTTTGGGCACTGAGGTACATTTGTCTTCTTGGCCCTTGTGGATAACACTCCAGTGAAGGTAGGCATGCAGATAATCTCCTGGGTTCCTGATCAGTTTCAGTTCCTTTGGCCAAATACCCAGTAGCAAGATTGCTGGATCATATGGTAGCTCTGTTTTTAGGTTTTTGAGAAATCTCCATACCATTTTCCATAATGGCTGTGCTAATTTGCATTACCACCAATAGCATGCAAGGGTTTTCTTTTCTCTGCATCCTCATCAACAGGTATTTTTCCTCTTTTTGATAAATGCCATTGTAACCAATGCAAGCAATGTGAGGTGATGTCTCCTTGTAGATTTTTTTTTGTTTTGTTTTTTCTTTTTTTTTGAGACAGTCTTGTTCTGTCACCCAGGCTGGAGTGCAGTGGTGTGATCTCTGCTCACTGCAACCTCTACCTCCCGGGTTCAAGCTATTCTCCTGCCTTAGCCTCCTGAGTAGCTGGGATTGTAGGTGCGCACCATGACACCTGGCTAATTTTTGTATTTTTACTAGATATGGGGTTTAGCCATGCTGGACAGGCTGGTCTTGAACTCCTGACCTCAAGTGATCTGCCTGCCGTGGCTAACCAAAGTGCTGGGATTACAGGCGTTGAGTCATCTTGCCTGGCTTCCTTGTGGTTTTAATTTGCATTTCCCTGATGATTAGTGATGTTGAGCACCTTTTCATGGACCTGTTGGCCATTTGGGTGCCATCCTTTGAGAAGAGTGTCTTTAGAATGTAGCAGTTTGTTGGTCTTAGAGAACTTTTCTTATTTTTAACTGAAAGAATCTGTTGGCTATGGTGCAAGTCAAAGTGGGGTCAGATGAGCATATTTGTGTAGTGATAAGTATGTGAACCCTAATATTTCTTCCATCTGCCAGTCCTACAGCCACTAGAAGTGTCTTCGAATAAAGGCCCTAATGAGAACCTAGTTTTCTGAACACATCTTGGGAGGATTCTTTTTTTTTTTTTTTTTTCCCTCCTGAGACAGAGTCTTGCCCTGTCACCCAGGCTGGAGTGCAGTGGCGTGATCTCTGCTCACTGCAAGCTCTGCCCTTGGAGGATTCTTTTTATTTACGCTTTCCTGAGATGTAGCACCTGTTTCCCGGAGTTGGCCTCAGATCCAGCCAGATGAGGCCGACACCACCTTTTCAAGGACAGAGGACTAAGGCCTGTGAGTCAAGAAAGCCACTAGTCCAGGTGCAGCCAGGTCTCATCCTCGGGTCACCTGCGGAGGCCATGAGGCCCACTGACGACCCACAGCCCTTTGCTTCTGGTGCTGTGTGCGGAGTCCACCTGTCTGATCCCTTTCTTTGTTGAGTGTGTATGTGTGCGTGTGTGGGCACATGTGTGTGAGTGCTGTGTTGAGTGTGGGCATGTGTGTGGGGGCACGTGTGTATGCATGGGCACATGTATGTATGTGAGTGTGACTGTTGAGTGTGTGCGCATCCGTGTGTGTGTGTGTGTTGAGTGTGTGTGTGTACATGCGCATGTGTATGTGGGCACGTCTGTGTGTTGAAGGCTGCACGGGTTTCCTCCCACACAGGTGTGTAGGGTGAGACATGGTAAGTGTTGTTCTGAGTGCACTGGCCGGGGCTGGGCAGAGCTGTGCTGAGGGCTGGCATCTGACGGGGCGGCGGGGGCGCTCTACACGTGCTGAGGAGCAGCAGGCCCAGCCTCACCTTGGCGAAACCGCAGGCACATCCTCCCAGGCCTGCCGCTCCTGTGGTTTTCCGTCTCTTCCTTATTTTTTAGGGAGTCTTGTTATGTGTATGATTTTATCGTTTGGGGGATTAAATCATCGGCAGACATTACCAGGGCAGGGTTTAGGGAAAGGCTGGCTTCTGGCCTGAGGTCAGCGTTCCACCCACAGCCATGAGCGACTGGCCTCAGCCGTTCCTCCGTCTTGTGACCATCATGCATGTGCTCCTGCCTCCGCCCGGCACTTTCTGGCTCAGCGGAGCTGCCTTCCTGCTGTGGAAACTAATGTTGCCCCACCTCTGCCCCGTACCTCTGCAGAGTTGGGACATTTGCTGATGTAATGTTCACATTCACATGAAAGTAACTGATTAGGGCTGTACTTGAGCAAGCACCGCGGGTGGGAAAAGCACCACAAGACGTCCCCGAAGTGGGTTCCATCTGTCCGCCGAGCTCCCGATGACCAGACCTTGGGGAGCCACGTTGCATGTGCTAGTTGGCCCGTTTGGCTACTGCTCCGTGAAAATTCCACAGAGAGGCGTTTTCACCGTAGATTTAACTCTGCAGTAAGAAAAGTACTAAACACTTAAGAGACTACAGCTTTGAAATTTTAATGCTGCCTAATTTACCCAGGTGAAAACATCACTCTTCAGCTCATATTCTCCCGTTTTCAGGGAAACAGGTGGGAAGATCCTCAGCCAGGCCTCTGATCACCAACAGCAACCAGGCCGTGTGGAGTCCGTGCGGGGGAGGGGGGCATCCACGCTGAGCCATCTGGGGAGTGAAGACGGTGACCTGCTCGCTACAATGTGGCATTTTTAGTTCCTGGAACCCCTGGCTGTTTTGGAGCTTTCGGTTTATTTTATGAATTAAATAATGGAAAACCCGCACAGCTTGCACAGCTGGCAGACGTAGAGAGAGTGACGTGCCTTGACTGCCTTTGGGCAGATGGACAGGAGTGAGAACTGGCGTGGGTCTGCTCAGGTCTGACCTTCCAAACCGGAGCTGGCCACCTGGAGCCACCTGTACCTGGTGTCTCCAGTGAGGCTGCACAGCAGTGGCCCGTCTCAGCAAGCTTCAGTTACTTCGCTGAGACTGAGCTGTTCAGGGTGAGGAGAAGGTGACCCAGGTCTTCCTTCCCCTGGCTGAGGTTCCCTGCCTGGCACCCATGCCAGGTGTGCCTTCTGTGCCTTTGGTCTTTGAATGTTTTAAAGATCAGGCACTTGGTGTTAGTGTGTTAGTACAAGTGTTTTTTCAGACCCTGTCTGTTCTCTACAGTAATTGTGTCCTATGATCATAGTCTTATGGAATCGGAGGGAACTATAACGCAGCCTCTTAATGTGACCCGCTGAGCACCAGCCCTGCACTGAGCACTTTCCATACACTCTTCTAATTTATCCTCAACAAACCTGGGAGACGCTGTTCTTTCCCTGTTTTACCCATGAGGACACTGAGGCCATGCCAGCTCACCTGTTCGGGGTCCCACAGATGCCAAGCAGCAGGGCTGGGGTTGAATCCCCGTTCTGCAGACTCCAGGGTCTGTGTGAACCCTGGAGGGAGGGCTGAGGGCCGGGCGGAGCAGGGTGGGTCGTGGATTCTCAACCCTTCTCTCTCTGTTGCCCTCTCAGGACGCAGGGAGCCAGCAAATAGGTTTCTTGCTTGGAAGCTGTGGTGTTACCGTAGCCTTGACTAGTGACGCCTGCCATAAAGGACTTCCAAAAAGCCCAACAGGAGAGATCCCACAGTTTAAAGGTATGCCACCGAGGCTCCGAGAGCTCGCATGCCCACATCCTTTGTCAGAAGACGGGTGCGGGAATACGTCACCCCGCCTCAGTTTCAGTCCTCTGTGGAATGAAACGTCAGTTGCGGACCCACAACTTTTCACGCGTTCACGTCCCCGATGACACAGCCGGGTTGCCGGCCCGTGGGGTGACATGAAGGTAATGCATGGTGGAGGCTTGGGTGCTCTTCTGTTGATGTCTTAGATCTCATGAAATCTGGAAACACCAGAGATTCAATCTAGTTGATGTGTTTGAAAGGGTACCACATGAATGGAGAGAAATTCTGCAGGCCTGCTTTCTGAGCAACATTTAAAAGGAACTTGTCGTTTATTTCCAAGGTTGGCCAAAGCTGCTGTGGTTTGTCACAGAGTCGAAACATCTCTCCAAACCGCCCCGAGACTGGTTCCCACACATTAAAGATGCCAATAACGACACTGCGTATATCGAGGTGAGTCACCCTCAGCCTCCTCCACTGGCCCTGCGTGTGGCCTTGGGAACTAATGTGTCTTTCCGACGGTTACACGAGCGCCAAGATTCAGGAACTCGGAGACCTCAAGTAACCAGAAAAGCTGCCGTGACCTCCCAACCCCACCTCCCTCATGCTTTCTGTCTCGTTTCAGTACAAGACGTGTAAGGACGGCAGCGTGCTGGGTGTGACGGTGACGAGGACCGCGCTGCTGACACACTGCCAGGCCCTGACGCAGGCGTGCGGCTACACGGAAGGTGGGGTGCCAGACCCTGACTCCTTGGGACCCTGGTTCTAACCGGGACACCTGACACGAAGGCCACGTCCTTCCCACGAGGAGCTGTAGAAATAGTGTGACGTTTGCGCCCAGCTCCGCTGACGTTCACTTATTGCTGGGTTAGGATATCAGCTCAGCCTGCCATAGCAAAATACCACAGACGGGGCAGCTTCAACACAGACATTTATGTCTGCACAGCGTGGAGGTCTGAGGTCAGCGTGCCCTTGGGCAGTTCCCAGTGGGAGTCTCTTCCCGGCTTCCCGTAGGAGGTGTAAGATGTGCGGTGAGGCGCCCATCCCTGCAACCCCACTGAACGTGAATGAACTCCTGTAAGGCGCGCTCTCCACACACAGCCACGCTGGGCCTGGGGCTTCGGCATGTGGACTTGGGGAGACGCCACGGAGCTTCACCCCGGGTGCACATGAGCGTATCTTTAGTTGTAAAGAAAACGCCCGTGTGTCCGCCCGCCCTCCCAGTTGAGTGAGTCTCTGCAGGTCTCTGCTGCTGTGGTGAAGATTTGGTGCTTGTTGTGTTTTCCTTCCCGCGGGTGGGCTGGTGTGGGAGGCAAAGAGGGGAAGTGAGTGGAGGGAACCGTGGCAACCGCGCTGAAATGGCACAGAGAGGGGAGGGTGCAGGCAGATCCCGGGGACCCCCAGAGACTCCCTGCATGGTGCCCTGAGTCCTACTGAGATCCTCTGAAGCCTCCTGCGATGTTCGCAGACACTGTGATGTGCCGAGGCCCTTTCAGAACCTCCAGAGAACCCCCATGACCTCGAGAGCCCTTGGGATGCCCTGAGGCCCCTCGAGACCCCCTGAGGCCCCCTGAGATCCCCTTGACCAGGCCCCTGACGGGACAGCTGCCGTATGCACCCCTGCCTGGCATCTCTTTCTGGACCCTGACGAAGCCGCGGTGTCATCTGCCCCTCCGCTGTGGAATGAAACACTTTTCTTTTTCTACTATTTTTATTCTCTCCCCATCCTCATCATCTCCCTTTTAAAAACAACGCACGTGTCCGTGGGTGTTCTGATGCTTAGCCGTGGACTTTCCACACTTGGGGGTGCGCTGCCCCCTGCTCCTTGCCCTGATAACACCTCCAAGGTCCAGGGCGGTCACTCTTGGGGAGGGAATAGATACATCCCCTCCTTGCTTCACTGCTTTCAGAAGGAACTTGGCTTGTCTCCTTTGGCCGTATGTTGTGAAAGCCGCTCTGTCTGTTACCCTCCACACTTCAGCCTTTGGACGGGGAGACTGAGTCATGTGCAGGCAGCTACTGACCTTGGGGGACCAGGTGACTTCCGAGAAAGCTGGGCCTGTTCACGGCCAGCGTGCTCTGTGATAGTAACCCTCATTCAGCACGAGCTTTTAGCACCTTTTTATTTAGAGCCTTCCCCCACAGTCATCGAATAGATTTCCCTCCCTGTCTTCCAGATTCCGGAGCCTCCTTGTTTTATTGCAGCTCCAACCTTGGAGACTTCCAGTAGAGCTGTGTAGGTCCCCGTGTTGCCACAAATCCACCTCCTCCTCTGCGCACACAGGGCTCTCCAGCCGCAAAGCTTCCTTTCCTGGGAGACTCATGAGGAAGTGAAAAGAAATATTTTAAAGAACAAGGCAGGGAGGGGAAAATATATAAAAAGAGAAGAAATGCTGTGTTTTAAGGCACAGCCTGGAGAGCTAACACTGCTCACTCATGTGTCAGGATACCTGTCTAGAAACTCCAGGGTGGCCAGCACTCAAATGGGTCTACAGAATTTCCACCAAGATGCAGCAAAATGGGATTTTTCCAAGATCTGTTACTTCCTGCGATGCAGTGTTGGATTTTCTTTGCATTTTGGTCTGTTGCTGTCCTGTCCTAAGAAAGAATCTCCTGACTCCCTCTTTTGTGCAGCTGAAACCATCGTGAATGTGCTGGACTTCAAGAAAGACGTCGGGCTCTGGCATGGCATCCTGACAGTAAGTGAGGTCCCCCGGCCGCGCCTGTCCACACAGGGGTTCCCCCCAGCCGCGTCTGTCCACACAGGGGTCCCCCGGCCGCGTCTGTCCACACAGGGGTCCCCCGGCCGCGTCTGTCCACACAGGGGTCCCCCGGCCGCACCTGTCCACACAGGGGTCCCCCACCGCCCACCCTGCCTGTCCACACAGGGGTCCCCCGCCCGCCAACCCTGCCTGTCCACACAGGAGTCCCCCTCCGCCCTGCCTGTCCACACAGGAGTCCCCCCCCGCCCTGCCTGTCCACACAGGAGTCCCCCCGCCCACCCTGCCTGTCCACACAGGGGTCCCCTCCCGCCCAGCCTGTCCACACAGGGGTCCCCCGCCTGCCCACCCTGTCCACACAGGGGTCCCCCGCCTGCCCACCCTGCCTGTCCACACAGGAGTCCCCCTCCGCCCAGCCTGTCCACACAGGAGTCCCCCCCCGCCCTGCCTGTCCACACAGGGGTCCCCCACCCGCCCGCCCTGCCTGTCCACACAGGAGTCCCCCTCCGCCCTGCCTGTCCACACAGGAGTCCCCCTGCCCGCCCTGCCTGTCCACACAGGGGTCCCCCCCCGCCCAGCCTGTCCACACAGGAGTCCCCTCCCGCCAGCCTGTCCACACAGGAGTCCCCTCCCGCCCAGCCTGTCCACACAGGAGTCCCCTCCCGCCCAGCCTGTCCACACAGGAGTCCCCCCGCCCGCCCACCCTGCCTGTCCACACAGGAGTCCCCCACCGCCCTGCCTGTCCACACAGGAGTCCCCCCCCGCCCAGCCTGTCCACACAGGAGTGTGCTGGGTGTCGGAATACAAATGCCTAGGTGTGCATACGTTTCACTTGGGCAAGTTGCTTCCTCCCACGCTGTGAAGAGAAAATCGTTACTGTTAGAAGACCGATGTTGTCCACTAACGTGGTTCACGACTGTACCACAAAGCCAGTTGTTTCAGCAGCCACTGGTTTGAGGGTCTTGGACATGTGGATTGAGGTTACAGCTGCCGAAAACAGCCTTCCAGGGCTCATGTGGAGATCATTATCTTTCTTCCCACACTTTTGGCATTCAGTATCTTAGCGTAACATCAAAGGTTGGTTGGTGTGTGGATCACTGTCCCGTACATCTGGTTAGCTGCATGTTCCTGTTGTTTCTTGAGTCAGTGGGGCCTGCTGTTGTGTTACTCTGTGGGGAAAAGTAGTTTACAGATTTGCCCTTGAGGATGACAATCAGTGTGTGTTGCAGGGAAATGATTGTCTCACAATCACGAGTGCCCTGGATGACCGTGCCAGGCTTGGGCACTTCTCACGGGGAAGAAACCTTGTTATTTGTTTAAGGCAGGCTTGGCACTTAAACGCTACGTGGAGCGTGACTGCTTAGCCGCTCCCCCCGTCTGTTTCGAATGTGGTAATTTTCACTCATTTTTCTTTTGAATCATTTCTTATGCTGAAGCTTCTTACCTTTTGGAGGTAGAAAATTCTAGTAGTTGTTACATGAGTGATGGGCATATGAATACAGGGTTTGCCATTTCTCAGCGAACCAGAATTCATGTGAAAAGGAGCCGGCAAGCATTTCCTAGACCAGATATCTGTGGCTCCAGAGCAGCCCACCTGGCTGCCTTCTGTGATACATGTGGGTCGTCTCTCAAGTCTGATGCTGTTAGGGGATGAGATGGAGCAGTGTGGTCCCAGAACCATCGTGTGCTGCTGCAGTGGGGAGCACGGCTTTGGGGCTTGAGGACGTGGGATAAGGTGGCGCAATGTGGTCCCAGCACCGTCGTGTGCTGGTGCAGTGGGGAGCCCGGCTTTGGGGCTGGAGGACCTGGGCTTGTGTCTCAGCCCTTCCTTTCTTAGCTTTGTGACTCAGGCATATCACACGTGCATCTAAGTCCCTTCCCAAATCTGAACCTCAGTTTTCCTATCAGTGAATGGGAACGACAATCCTATTTGACGTGGCTGGTGTGAGAATTATGTGGCCTAAAGTTTAAGCACCCACTCCACCTACACGTTTGACACGTGATTCAATGATCAGGTCCTGAAGAACAGATAACTACGTCACTGTTGCTGTTAGTCACTCGTCATTAGAACTCCCGAGTTTCTGGCTGTGGCGTTGTCCGCACAGCCCTGCTTTCAAGGCCTCGTCGTGGGGCCGCTTCTCTGAGGGGCTTCCGCTGGTGGTACCAGCCTACCTGCTCTGTGCTCTGGGGTACGGCCGGCAGCCCTGGCGAGTGAGTCTCTCCATGGTCGCATCTAAGGCGAGGTCTCTGAGCAGACAGCAGCAGCTTTTAAGATGCCCTCACAAATCCCAGCACAGAGTGGGGAGGGAGTCGGTGGAGCTGTGAGGAGGGAAAGCACATGTTGTCTTTCCGCTTTCATCTGGAGCTTCCTGAATCGAGCCAGTGGCTCTGCAGAGGGGTCTGTGCCCTCTTGTCTGCCCCCAACCCGTAGCCTACAAGACTGCAAGAATCCTAGCCCGCTGCACAGCCCGCCAGGTGGTGCCTGGTCTGACTGCTGTGGCGTGAGGCAGGTGAGAGTCCCAGGTACTAGCTAATGGTCCTAGTTTATTTTTGTCAGGAGTCGCAATCTGCTGCAGCAAGGCCTGGCCAGAGCCAGAATGTGAGCTTCCCTCGGCCCTGCGTTTCAGAGCAGCATGCGGTTCTCAAGACGGGTTCTGCGAAGTAAAAGTTAGCGTAACACACTAGGAAGAATTAGGCTTCGAGGATACGAAAGCCTGTTGAAAATGGCGATCCTTCACCAAAGGTTTCATCTTAAAAAGAATTTGGACTTAAATTATTTAATTCTGTCAGCAGTAGTTTAGGGAAAGCAGTGGAGTTTGAGGGAGACTTTGGGAGTCACTTTCCCATGGACATGCTTTAAAGGATTACACCCAGACCCGACTGGGCCACGCTCATGCAGACCAGCTGTCCCCGCCCTCCCCACCCTCAGGAGCCTGCAGGGTCCTGTGCGACTGCTCGTCCTCCGGGCCCGTGCAGCCTGGTGTCTGTGGTGCTTCCTGCGAGCGGCTCCTCCTCCTCTTCCCCTCTTCCTCTGGGGCCCCATGTGGCCTGGTATCCACGGCACTCACTGAGAACTGCTCCTCTGCCATGCCCCTCTGTAGTTGCCATCCCTGCCAGCCCCACCCTAAGGAGCCTCCAGGGCTGTGTGGCCTGGTGTCTGCAGCACTCTGAGGGCTCCCCCTGCCCCTGTGCGGCCTAGCGTCCCTGCCGCTGGCTGAGAGCTGCTCCTCTGCGTGCCCCTCCGTGCTCACCCTGCGTGTTCCTGTGTTGATTGCAGAGCGTCATGAACATGATGCATGTGATCAGCATCCCGTACTCGCTGATGAAGGTGAACCCTCTCTCCTGGATCCAGAAGGTCTGCCAGTACAAAGGTGGGTCTGGCGGGGCGCGGTGATCACGCCTGTAATCCCAGCACTTTAGGAGGCCAAAGAGGGTGCATCACCTGAGGTCAGGAGTTCCAGACCACCCTGGCCAATATGGAGAAACCCCATTTCTACTAATAATACAAAAATCAGCTGGGCCTGGGGGCGCATGCCTATCATCCCAGCTACTTGGAAGATTGAAGCAGGAGAATCACTTGAACCCAGGAAAAGGAGGAGGTGGCTGTGAGCCGAGATTGGTATTAAAAAACACAACAGAAAAAGGCTCATGGGGGCTGGGTGACAGTGATTCTTCACCCTTCCCCACCACTCACCATGATCTCTCTCTTTCAATAGGGGCGACCTGATGGTGGCACATACTAACCTATTTCTATTTTTCTTTTAGCAAAAGTGGCTTGTGTGAAATCGAGGGATATGCATTGGGCATTAGTAGCACACAGAGACCAGAGAGACATCAACCTCTCCTCTCTGCGAATGCTGATTGTGGCGGACGGCGCGAACCCCTGTAAGTGAGGAGCTGTGTGAACTAGGCAGGCTATGGAGTCTTTTTTTTTTCCCCCCCCTCAGGTTTCATTCTTTATACTTTGATTTTTCTTTTCCTAATCCTTATCTTAGTAAAGAAATTGTCTTAAAATCACCAACCCGTATCTCTCACTCTGGCCGAGAGGTCCGATGGCTTAATAAGGGCAGGCGTTTGTAGACTCCACAGCCCTGGGGTTCAGAGGATGTCTTGATTCTGTAGAGAAAGTGCCTTTGGTGACCCTGTTTCCCTGGCTGTAAAACGGTGCTTAAGTCATAAACTTCCATGAGGATGAAATGAAGTAAGCCCTAAGCAGGTAATAAGGAAATATCAGGAAATATTTGACTGCTCGTACTTTACGGTCTGTAGTAGTTTTCTTGATCAGTAAATTAATTTGTCATTTTACATGTAATTTCATTATCATATCCTCTAACAAAAATACCCAGATAAAGTAAATTAGTGGCTCCACAGAATACTATAAATACACCTTGAGAAATATTTCAGCCAACTGAAACGAGAACCTAGCTAGCATGCTTTTGTGAGAAAAGTACGTAAAGCTTAGAAGCAAAGTGAAATTAATGAAAGGTTTCTGACTGCATTTATGAAATATGCAACATTTATGTTTGTAAGTTAAAGCAGCATAAAGTCCTTTAATGCCTGATATACAAAAGCAGACTCATAAACAGGTTTTATAAACAGTTTTCAAATATAAAATTGCAAAAATCCTGAGCTAATTTAATAAACAATTGTTTTAACCCATAACTCTACAAAACAATGTAACTCTACAAAACAATACATCTTGCATAAAGGAAAGTATGTCTCTATTTGGACATAGTTTAGCAGATTATGTTCTTGATAATTATGCCTCGACCTCATCATTTAATAGAGAGGAAAGTTTTCTTCATTTGGTTTAGATTTACCCCTGTCTTGGAACTTCCATACTGAAAACAGTGGAACAAGTGTCAGAAAAGTTACTAAAGTAAGTTCATCTGTCAGAAAAGGGGTCATAAATGTGGAGGTTGAGTTCTTTAAATTCTTGAGTTCTGTTTGAGAATGACCCCTTTAGGTGTAACGTAAATAATAAATTGTATTAAATATTTTTCCATACTGCCCAGATCCACTTGTGCCTCAATCCCACCTTCAGAACTGTTTCTGTGGTGGGATTCTGTAATCAACCACAGCTTCAGAACTGTTTCTGTGGTGGGATTCTGGAATCAACCACAGCTTCAGAACTGTTTCTGTGGTGGGATTCTAGAATCAACCACAGCTTCAGAACTGTCTCTGTGGTAGGATTCTGGAATCAATCACAGCTTCAGCTGTCTGATCATTGTCCCTCTTTCACTCTAGGGTCTATTTCTTCTTGCGATGCATTTCTCAATGTCTTCCAAAGTAAAGGCCTTCGACAGGAGGTCATCTGTCCTTGCGCCAGCTCGCCAGAGGCCCTCACTGTGGCCATCCGGAGGTACTGGGTCCTGTCGATTTACGTAACTAACCTAGAGACAGTCCTGATTCAGCAGCAAAGGGAGATCAGGGAATCCTAACGGTGAACACTGAGGGTGAGGGTGAAAGCGGGACCTAACCTTTCAAGATGAGTTTATTTCTGTTTTTATGTAGATTCATTCATTGAAAAACATGCATCACTCTCTGCAGTTTCACTGTAATTCCTTAATAAGTGGAACTGTCTAGAGGCTCATGGAATCATCATAGCTTGTCCTTGCAGTTGGTAGAAATTACTCCGATTTCCTCTTGCGTGTGTCAGCCTCTGGTTTCCTCTGGGGTGGGATAGAGTCCGTTTTCATCAGCCTGCTTTTCTTGCAGTGCTACTGACTTCCATGTGCTGTGGGATTTACAGGTATATTTATTTTTTTCATTGTCTTTCTCTGGTGTATAGTTGATGCCTGATGCATATTTTTTGAGTGAATGAAAGTAAAATTTAAAGTGGGTAAATTCAGAA
Organism: Trachypithecus francoisi; assembly: GCF_009764315.1. Classification (NCBI taxonomy): domain Eukaryota; kingdom Metazoa; phylum Chordata; class Mammalia; order Primates; family Cercopithecidae; genus Trachypithecus; species Trachypithecus francoisi. The sequence continues at coordinate 14,526,454 of NW_022681474.1, read as the reverse complement.
AGGTGCCTCCCGTACACTTTGCTCTGACAATCCCATGTCATTCCCCGGAAGTGAAGCCCAAACCTCACGTGTGTGTGCGCACGTGATATGCACACGCTTGGCATTTTACATAAGTGGAGCCATGGGTGCGTTTGGGTTTTTGTTTTCATTTTACTTGGTTGACGTAGGTGCCACTGACGGCCTAAATATGCTGTTGTAGCATCTGCCGAGAACAGGCTCCTGCAGAGAAGCTGCGTTCCTGTGTCGGCTATCACCAGCCCACCCAAGGCTGGTCCAGAGGAAGGTGTGGCGAGAGAGAAGGAGGTGTGGTGCGGGGGTCTGGGGCAGCGTGTCCACAGCAATACTCCCAGTGGTGGGGAAGAGGAGGGTCCTTCCATTCTTGTGAGGTGAGCTCTGGAGCGTAGATGAGTGCAGGAGGCCTGCTTGCAACAGGCTTCCCATAGCAGTGTGTGGTTTTTAAATTATTATAGGCAAAACTGTGGAAGGGCAGGCATTGACCGGGACACAGACAGAGATAACAAGAGCAGGATGTGTCTCCCTCCCACTGTCTCGCCCGGTGGTGCACGTGAGCACGTACGTCAGGTCGGCTGCGGCCTGCACCCCGCACAGTGTCTGGAGGAGTGGTCTCTGGACATGGCCCGCCGTGGGTTACAGCAGCCCCATTCCAGAGCTGCCTCCCTGGAGCTGGCTTCAGTGCTCTGCTCGGCTGTGCCACTTTTCTCGGCTGTGCCACTCTTCTCGGCTGTGCCACTCTTCTCGGCTGTGCCACTTTTCTGATTGGCATGATTGGGCTCGACAAATTGAAGGACCGAGAAGGATTAAAATATACAATTTTAGCATTCCAAGTTGAATTAGGAACGACAGTGTCCTGAAAACAAACAGCAGCCCTCAAAGTGTTCCCGTGCCGGTTCTCCCTGCCCCCCGTCATTCTCAGTCTCATCAAGACTGTTTTTTTATGTAGTTATCATGCATATGATGCATAAACTGTTAAATGCCGATGCTTGACGAAAGAATAATCTGTATAACTGGCCATTGTGCTTGGACTCCCTAATTGCCTGAGATGAATTAGGCAGCAACTCCATCTCGGTGGTGAAAATCTTCAGGAGAGAAACCAGTGCTGGTCCTTAGAACCTGTATCTTTCGTTACCCTGATGTTTAAGTCACTTCTGAATAAATTTGATGAAAGCAGCACTCGTACTTGCATTTCCACCAACACACCCCTCTCTGCATTGTCTGAATGTGTGAACAGAAGGAAAACTTCCCTCTGTGCTGGGGTTTCCATTGTGTGCCGTAGAAGGGTTGGGACAGATGCGTGTTTTTGGAAAATGAGCCGGCGACTGTGAACTCAGTGTATTCTGTCTTAAGATTTGAGGTGAACTTTCCACGTAGGAGAGGTCAGAGGCCAGGTTATTAACTGAAAGATGGCTTTCGTACGTTCTGTAAAGCTGCTTTAAGTGAGGTCTGGCAAGGCTCCCCTGCAGGTTTTGGCATGAGAACAAAATGAATGCCTTCGTAAATGTCGTCATGTCCAGCATGGGAGGCAGCACAGTGCTCTCATTTCATTTACTCCTTATGTTTTTTGAAGAACAAAAACAAGTGCTACATTCCTGTTTTGTTGCAGAGAAGGGTCTGTAGAGGATGGGTGATGCCTATTTGAAGGGGTTCTAGGATGGGCGTTTCCTCTGTGTTGGGATCTAAGCGTTTGTGTCCTGTGTGTTAAGCATCTTCCAGGGACAGCCCCTGGTCCTGGTAGCGAAGCAGAGACTGAACTTCCAATGCTGAGTTGCAGCTGGTTGCTTGTTTGGCTTTCAGTCTGTTTAATTAAAAACGAATAACGATTATCTGCAGTAGAATGCAGATAAAATTGCAGATGCATTTGCTTTACTATTCGTAGAATTTTGGCCCTCTCTGGAATATGTATCACTTAGTGATTCTCTTCTGCAAAAAAAAAAAAAAAAAACATAAAAGAGTAGATAAATCAGAAGCCGAGGCACTCACAACACAGCCACCCAGGGCTGCAGGTGCCAGCAGGGCTGGGCGTGGACATCGGGCCTATGAGTCGATCTTCCAGGCTGTCAAGGGCCAGGGCCTTCAAGAGCCCCAGGTCTGCCAGAGGTGCCCACAGCCTACTAGCTGTGGAGTATCTTAATGTCACTCTTGCAAGCAACGTAGAATGTCTGTCATGCAAAACAGAGCACATTGGAAGGTTCTGGGGCTCACAGGATCAATGGAACCTCCAGTGTCCTGCTTGATAAATAGGCAGGATGCACGGGCACTTCCGGGAGCAGTAGCAGCCCTGGTGATGGGGAAGAGGTTGGGGTGGGGTAGGGGGGCACGGCGTACAGAAGCCAGCAGTGGCTATAAGGGGTTGGGGAGGGTATGGCGCACGGGAGCCAGCAGCAGCCCTGGCGATTGGGGGGTATGTGGGAGCAGCCTGGTGCCTGGGCTCCAGGTACTGTGCCCTCCCTCAGGTTGCCCAGCGCTGGAGGCAGGTCACTGCCGGAACTTACACCGTCGGTTCTCCCCTCAGAGAAAGGCCAGTTGCCAAAAAAGAATGACCAGCACTCGTTGTAGGGTGGTAGAGATTCTTTGAAAACGAGTCGGAGACCTTGAAGGGACAAGGGCTGGAGACGTGCCTGTCCTCAGGCATGTCTGTGTTCACGTGTGTCTAGACATGTCTGTGTTCACGTGTCTATGCATGTCTGTGTTCACGTGTGTCTTTATGCATGTGTTCATGTGTGTCCAGGCATGTCTGTTCACATGTCTTTATGCATGTCTGTGTTCACATGTGTCTAGGCATGTCTGTGTTCATGTGTCTTTATGCATGTCTGTGTTCACATGTCTTTATGCATGTCTGTCCATGCATGTCTATGCATGTTCATGCATGCTTGCCTTTCTTCATGGCTGTCTTCACCTGTGTATGCCTGTCTTTGTGTTTGTATTGATGTGTCTGCCTTCAAGTGTGTCTGTTTTCACCCTTGTGTTCACATGTGTCAGCCAAGTGGTGGCAGGAAGTCACGTGCTCTAGTGAGGTCTGCTCAGTCTTCCTATGTGAACTGTATTTTCACCCAGGCATTTAAAGTATTTTCTTCTCTTTGAAACTGTCACTGTCCTGTTACATTTTGTGTTTTCTTTTCTACTGATACTAGTTTTAGAGTAGGAAATATTGGGGAAATAGGGATTTGTGGTGCCTAAACTCATCAGAAATTTTTTAAAGGACAAATTGCAAGGCGAAAACCAGGAAACTGTTTCGTGGCTACAAGTATCCCCTAAACCTCCTGCTGTCTGAGTCTGTTACCATCTCCAGAATGTAGATGTGACAGAATTGATTTCTTTAAAGCTACATTGTGAAAATGTTTATTGAACTGAAAAACATAATTTTTAGCTTTGTAACTACAAAGTATTATTCGGATATCCTGATAATTTAGTAACGAAAAGGCAAAAATTCATCTAAAACAATGAAACAGTAATTCCAGAAAAGAGAGAATATTGTCTTTTGCCCCCTTGTCACAACAGCCATCTTCCATTTTTTGAAAGTATCCGAGCTAGAAATTAGCCGGGAGAAAATCAAAGAAGAGGTGTGCACAGGGAGAAGGGTGCTGTCTGGTGCCCACTGGGTGCAAATGGTGCCTGGATGAGTGACAGGAGAAAACAGCATAGCTCTGAGACAAAGTGGTTCCAAAGTGAGCACTTCTGACTGCTCAGAAAAGTCAGACCCAAGTTCCATAATCCAGCATGTAAGGGAAAGCAAGATAAACTGTGTAATTTTATCTAAAAAGAGGGATAAAATTTTGAAATTCTCTATAGAATAGTCTTGAGATGAAAATCACCTGAACCAGAGCCTGACAATTAGGCAGCATTGAAAAGCAAACCAGATTTTCCTGTTTAATTTCACCCGACCACCTGCGTTTGACGGTGTGTTCTGTTTTGTGGTGAATTACACGAAAAGTTTGTTGTGGCAAAGGTTCGCGGTGCAGTGAGAAGATGTGGCAGAGGAGGGGCCTCCCCACAGGGTCCCCCCAGTTTCAGCCCGTAACCTCCCCTGGAAACAGAAAGGTGGCCAAGGCTTCTGAGAAAGAGTTTGCAAAAAAGTTTATATAGTGTGATCCCGTTTTTGGTAACAAAAGATTAAGTATCTGTAAATAGTATATTCAGTGCCAAAAACAAAGCTGCACTACACAGGGTGGGCGAGGCAGTGGAGATGGGCTGCTCACTGTCTGTGCTGCGCTACACAGGGCGGGCGAGGCGGTGGTGATGGGCAGTCACTGTGCTGCACGGCTTTTAAAATGGGCCGTTTTTCGTGGGCATGCGTTGCTCCTATTAGAGAAAAGGAAGAATGTTACATTAAATCAACTCATAACTTAATACACTGGCTGCTTTTACGTCGTATCTTTTCCTGTTAAAAATCACAACCTCCGTTATCTGTTGTGGTTTTGAAAGTCTGTCACACTAAACATTGTACATGCACATTTCTCACTGAATTTCTCCTTATGGTGCAGAAGCGTTTCCTGAAAATATTAATTCTGCTAAAATGAGTTCACAAGCTTACCTGCTCCCTGTCCTTTAAAGGGCATTTTTACCAGGTACTATGAGTGTATGAGGGCATTCTGCTGCTGTTAAAGAGTGGCCCAGGGAGGAAAGAAAGCAGAGGACATGCTGTGTGTTCTGTGTGCCCAGGCACCTTCATCAGGGCTGATTTACATTCGTCTAAAAGAAAAACCTTTGGTGGTGAATGGTGATTCAAGACCAGAGCAGCTGCCCTGTTTTTTAAAAAAAGACACTTCCTCAGGGTTCTGGCTGCCAGTTCGGAAGGGAACACCCCTCCACTCTCAAACAGGCTTCCCGGTAACTTCTCATTTTGTCTGGAACCCGAATGCGTCTTCCCAAAGAAGCAACGTTGTGCAGGTGCTTTGACGCCAGCGTGGGGAACGTCAGGCGTGGGATGAGCGCCACCTCCTTCCTTCTCTGTGCCGCTCTGTCGGGGGCCGAGGTCGGCCTGGGCCCTACTCTGTGAGGTCGGCCTGGGTTCTTCTCTGTGAGGTCGGCTTGGGTCCTTCTCTGTGCCGCTCTGTCAGGGGCCGAGGTCAGCCTGGGTCCTTCTCATGCTCATCTTGTGCCAGCTTTGTGACGTGGATGGGGCTTTACCTTCAGTCCCTTCAGATTCCTCGTCTGTAGATGAGAATCACAGCAGTAGCCCCCTCAGAGGCCTGTGTGAGCACTGAGTGGGTTCATACACACAAAGCACTTAAAAACACGCCTGGTTCGTAGTAAGAATTCAGCAGGTGTTGCTGCCGTTACCGCAGTTACATGACTACAGGCGTGTTTTGTGTGTGATCTGTTGCAAAGGCAGGCTGTGTAAAGATTGCTGGGGTGGGGGGGGGGGGGGGTCTGCAGCTTAACTCTTTGTTCTCCAAATGTGCTGCTGTTGCTAAGCTGAGAATTACTAGATTGGAGAGAGCCTGTGTAAGATGAAGAAAAACACCCTTGTTAACTCACTTGCCTCAGGGATTCAGCAAATAACAGGCGGCACTGAAGCGGTGCAGGTGCAGTGCGGCTCCTCTGGTAAGCCCTAGAGCTGGAGGCTGGTAAGGCTTGTTTACTACTTGATCTGTTTGTTTTGTGTTAATGTCCTGAGCCTGGCCCGGCTGTGCTTGTGGTCAGGAGTAGCAAACTGGACGTGTTCATGAAATTTATAGGAGCTGCTGCTTCAGGATGTTATGCAGGCAAGGCTTATGGAATGTTTTCCAGAGGCTGGAAATGCTATGACAAGTCAACAGTGCAACGGTTTGATGGAAGCCATAGGGTACATTCCTTGTGAGGCCACATTGTGAGGTCTGGCCTGCTTCTCTCCTTTTTGTTGGTCTGTTTGCATTGTTATAAAGGAATGTGTGAGACTGGGTAATCTACAAGGAGAAGAGGTTTATTCTGGCCCACAGTTCTGCAGCTGTGAGAGAAGCGTGGCTCCAGCATCTGCTCAGCTCCTGGGGAGGTCTCGGGAAGCTTACGATCACGGCAGAAGGCAAAGTGGGAGCCCGTGTGTCACATGGTGAGAGACTGAGTGAGCAAGAGGGAGAGGAGATGCCCAGCTCTATTCTAAACAACTAGATCCCACATGAACTCATAGAGAACGCTCGCGTTACCGCGAGAACAGGCTCACCTCCAGTGCTGGACGTCACATTTCAACGTGAGATCTGGAGGCAACAAAACATCCAGACTCCATTGTCCTTTAGTTTTCTTCTCATTTTCCTTTTGCACGTCATCGTGGTATTGTATACGTAGCTCTGTATTTTGCTCCTTCCATATCTCCCAGAGTGGATGCTGCCTCCTTACATTCCCAGAGATCACTGAGATGGTCCCTCCTGAAATTCATATTCTTCGTGAGACGCACAAAGCTGCTTGGTCTTGAACATCATTTCACCTTGGAACTGAGTTGGAAGCTGATGAATGGGCGGATGCCGTTATCAGCCGTTATTTAGGGCACTGATACTGATTATTCAGGTGGATGTTTTGAAACCCCCTGAGTTCTGCCTTTGGGGACTGTTTCTTCCCTTCCTCACCTTGTCTACCTACTTGGGATTTTTCCTTCCTGACAAGGTGTTGATGGAGGTAAATATCATGTAACTTGCTTAATAATACAGGGAACACAAATTGGAACAAGTGGTGTTTTACTCAACAAATTGGGAAGCATTTTAAGTGTTGGCAAGAGTGCGCACAGATGGGCACTGCCAAGGCAGCTTGGCGCTGTGGTCAGATGCACAGATTCTGAAGCCAGCCTGGGACTGGCGCTGTCTCGGCTCTGCAGCAGCGGCCTTGGGCAGCACTCAGCCCTCCTTGCCCTGCCCCGTCTGCTAAACAGTAGGGTCATGATGCTGCTCCCATCTCCACAGGGTTACTGTGCAGAGTAGGTCATTAAATATATAACCATGACCCCATACAGCCAGTGTGAGGTGCTTTTCTAGTAGATGAGAAAATAATACTCCTGTTCTGTTAGTGGAATGCAAAATATGTTCTTTTGGGAAGGTATTTAGGTGTTCTTAAAATTTTAAGTATATGTGCTTTTTGATCCTCCATTTTCTTTCTAGATACATATGTTACAGGTGTATTTCCAGCTGTATAAAAATTGAATGAAAGAAAATATATGATCATATATTCATGTTACTGAATACCATGTAACAAACCAGCTGAATTCAGTGGTGCACACACCTACACAGATGTACACCCACACGCACAGACATGGAAAGATCTGCAGGTATGTTTAGTGAAGAGACTGAGTTTTAGAATGTTGGGGTGATGGGATCCAACACAAGGTCGTGAGGGTGATGAAGTCCAGCAGAGTCAAAGGAATGAGAAAAGACAGTTTGAGAGAGAAAGTGGGACCAGGGGGCCATTGCGAGTATGGAGGCTGTGAAGGGCCTGAGCTCTGGACGTCCAGACTATATATTGGTGATCAAAGAAACAAGTGTGGAGATGTGGCAGTCAAAAGGGGCAAGCGCATGGTCTGCAGCTGTGATAGTTTAGCATTTCCTTTGAAGCATGTGGAACATACTCTGCTACTTGAGATAAAGGAGAGCAGGTTCTTTTAACTCAAGATACATTCGATCCTGGGAGAGCAAGGAGCCAGCAAATCTAGACACTCTCCAAAGGCCACGAGCCCTGGATTCTATCCAAGCCACAAGGGGTTTTATGCCCTGGGCTTAGATAACAGTGCGTCAGGGTAACCTTCCACCCTTTAGCACAGAGCTTGGTGTTCCGAAGGCCACGAGGAGTTTTAGACCCTGGACCCCGGACATGTTCCAAGACTGTTTTACATTATGTCAGACATGCAAGCCCTGCCTCAGCTTCTCCAAACACTCAGCTTCTCCCAACACTAAAGAAGCATCTTGATTCTGCTTTTCTTTAAAAAGTCAATGTATTGGTATACATACATATTTTATACTTAACTGCATATCTGGGAGTCTAAACTTTGACATATAAAAATCTCCATAGTGGTTATCTGTGGGGCACAGGATTGGAGCAGAAACAGGCACTTTCCCTTTGGACTGTGATGTTTGCCTTGTTCATACTAAGAATGTGCTCACGTTGGTTGTACTGTTTGCTTCTAAGTTTTTATAAAAAGAGAGCAGTAGACTGATGCACTCAGTGTCCTGGGAATAGAGGCTGTGCTCTGGGTCTGAGTCCTGCCGAGCCCCACCACTCACTTGGGTGATGAAGTCAACCTTTCTGTGCCCGAGTCTTCTCATCTGAAATTGGGGAATAATAGCCATAGGCTTGTGGTGAGTTTTGAGTCCTGAAATTGGGGAATAATAGCCATAGGCTTGTGGTGAGTTTTGAGTCCCTATGCATGAAAGACTCAGAACCATTTGGCACACGGAGGGTACCACTGGGGCATTGGTTTGCCATCTGGAGGGGGAGACATCAGCACCACCAGGTCAGAAGTTAAGGGGTGGCCCCGGACACCACGTCTGTGGAGAGGTGGGGCTGTGAGGCTGCCTGTGTGTGTGCCAGGAGCACTGTACCTCTGTGCCCGCCTGTGTGTGTGTTGGGAGCACTGTGCTTCTGGGCCTGGCTGTGTGCCAGCGTCTTGCACATCTGCAAGGAAGGAAACCCGGGGCCATACATTTTCTCCAACTAGCAAGAGAATCTATCAAATATGAATAAATGTGCAGTGGCAGGTTAAATTAATACAAGGTTAATGTTGCTAATATGAACATATTCAGTCTCCTGTAACTATCATTGTATAAGCATAATTGAAAAGTTCCTATAGCAAACACAATTTGTAATCTTAAGGTATTTAATTATTAAATGTGCAAGTCTTATTTCTCATTAACTGTGTTTAAACATAGAAAAGAGGATCTTGGCCAGGCACAGTAGCTCACACCTGTAATCCCAACAGGTTGGGAAGCTGAGGTGGGCGGATCACTCGAGGTCAGAAGTTCGAGGCCACCCTGGCCCACATGGTGAACCCCTGTCTCTACTAATGATAGTAAAAAAAATTAACTGGCTGTGGTGGCGAGCACCTGTAGTCCGAGCTATTCAGGAGGCTGAGGCAGGAGAATGGCTTGAACCCGGGAGGTAGAGGTTGCAGTGAACCAAGATCGCGCCATTGCACTCCAGCCTGGGCGACAGAGTGAAACTGTGTCTCAGAAAAGAAAAAGGGAGGGAAGGGGGATTTTGTAATTGAGACAACAAAACACGTGATTGGGCCCTAAGATAACTATTCCTCCCAGCCTCTGGCCCGGCAGGTCAGTGTTCTGAATCTCGGCTAGCCCAGCGTTTTGCTTTCATGTGGCTTTTTAAAACAAAACTAAGTGTACCTTAAATTTTTATCACTAAGATACTATATTCGGGCTCTTGTAACGAAGTACCACACAGTGGGTGGTTTAAACAACAGACACTTATCTCAGTTCTGGAGGCTGGAGTCGGAGACCCTGAGGTGTCACAGGGCTGGGCCTCTGGAGGTGCTGAGGGAACCCGCCCCAGGCCTTACCCCAGCCTCGGGTGCTCAGCGATCCTGGACGGGTACCTGTCACTCCAGTCCCTGCCTCCATCATGTGAGCTTCTCTCTGTGTCCAGGCCTCTCTCTCCTCTTACAAGGACAGAGTAATTAGACTTAGGGTCCATTCTAACCCAGTATGACCTCATCTTAACCTGGTCATAAGATGGCCCTGGCTTAAGGCAGTTCAACTTGCGATGTTCACCTTTCCAATGGGTTTATCAGGTTGTAACCCCATTGTAAGTTTGGGGGCATCTGTCTCTGCACAGGCCCTGCTTCCAAATAAGGTCACAGATACGAGGGGTGATCTTTTGCAGGGACATGATTCAACCCACAGCAGATACTGAAGCTCACAGTTCCTGACTCCCACGTCAATCTTTGTAGAGGACTCTTAGGGTGAGGGAAGGGTGGCAGGACCACTGACAACACTGTTTTCATTTTGAAGTTTTGGTGTGTTTGGGGTCTCTGAGAAGGAAAGGCCAGGAGAATAACGTAAAGCCCAGTGATCTGAACTCACCCTATCTAGGTGGTTCCGTGTGGGTTTTCTTATTTGGGCTGACTTTTCTTTTCTATCTGGTTAGCGCTATCCTTTTTGATTCTTACATCTAGAATAATTCTGTTTCCAGAGTCTTTCATGCTTTTTTCAGTACACCAGTTACTTCATTCAAATGAGATCTCCTCTGGCAAATTTTAACTTTTATGTTGCCTCATTTATGTCTTCAGTTTCATTATAAACCATAATATTTTAAAGTTAAACAGCAAGCTCTTAGGCCCAGCTTTTAAGTCTGAAGTGCATTAAAGATTTATATATGGAAAAGTACAGAAACAAATGTGATGTGTACCTAAATTGTGGTGACTCACTTAGATAACCATTGAGGAATTGTTAGTTTTCAGGAATATAATCCATGATCTTAGAGAGATTTTATTTTATTTTATTTTATTTATTTATTTTTTGAGACGGAGTCTTGCTTTGTCGCCCAGGCTGGTGTGCAGCGGCACCATCTTGGTTCACTGCAAGCTCCGCCTCCCGGGTTCACACCATTCTCCTGCCTCAGCCTCCGAGTAGCTGGGACCACAGGCGCCGCCACCTCGTCCGGCTAGTTTTTTGTATTTTTAGTAGAGACGGGGTTTCACCGTGTTAGCCAGGATGGTCTCGATCTCCTGACCTCGTGATCCGCCCGTCTCGGCCTCCCAAAGTGCTGGGATTACAGGCGTGAGCCACCGTGCCCGGCCTTAGAGAGATTTTAACTTATTTGTTCACAAATTCTGTCAGCAGATATTTATTGCGAGACATTTGCCAGGGCTGGGATGCAGCAGTGAGCAAAACAAACTCGGGAGAGTTGGGTCTGAGGGAGGAGGTCGCACAGGTAGTCAGAGGTGTGTGCTATGGGATGGGCACGCTGGGTGAGGAGTGTTTTCTGAGGGGATGAGAAGTCCCAAATTTGAGCCAAACTCTGGAGACACGGAGGGAGAGGGCCGTGCAGACGTCTGCCGGAGGAACATCCTGGGTAGCAGCGAGAACCAGCACAGAAGCCCCCAGGTGGGAGCAGGCTGGGGTGTCCGGCAGAGGAGGGGGGCGGGCCCCAGGGTGCTGCACGTGTGTGCAGCGGTCTTCTGAAACCTGCCTTGCGTGGACCCCGTTCTCCTGACCCACAGTGCGTTCTACAGCTTGCCTGCCACCCAAATAATTTTCCTTAGAACTTGGCAGCCAGAATGGCACAGCGTAAATCTTATTTTAGGTTCTTAGATATAAAATTGGGCATACGCCCAGACAGCCTGTCTCTGAATTGATGCTGGACAGTCAGGATTTCCATCATTTCTGTTCAGTGGTTCTGCCTGCATTCTTGGAGTGGATGTACCCCCTTCCAGACATTTGCGAAACTGAAGAGCAGACTGTGCAGTGAGCAGGAGCTGGGAGGAGAGAGCAAGCCGGTCTGTGCAGGGCCTGCATAGAGAGGGCAGGAGAGGAGCTGCCTTCGTAGTTTTCGGGTATTCTTGAGATTCCCTGGGAACGCAGAGGCGGAAGCAGTAGACTCGCCCCCAGCCGTTCATAAACAGAATGAGCACCCCCGAATGCGGCCATGTGGGTGGCCGGCACTGCTCCCAGGGGTGCCCAGCCTGCTGCGTGTGTGCTGACTGCACAGCTGTGGTTGTGATGGCTTATCTGCCCCTGCATATTCAAGTTAAAAACTGTCGTTCCAGGCCCACGGATGACAGTAACCAGCCCCCGGGCCGGGGTGTCCTCTCCATGCATGGGCTGACCTACGGAGTCATTCGTGTGGACTCAGAAGAGAAGCTCTCCGTGCTCACCGTGCAGGATGTCGGCCTCGTGATGCCTGGAGGTGAGTGTGCGTCGCGAGCCACACAGATTAACCAGTTATTAAATGCTTTTCTAACACACATCACCAAAGCCCACATGCCCACGTGCCCACGTTCCTGTGGTGTGTCCTCGGGCTGAGAGCCTCACTCCCAGTCTTAAGTCCTTGTGAGGCTTCAGACATTTGAGGCAGTATTCCCTCTCCTGGTAGACGATCGAGGAGATGGGGAAGGGCAGCTTTGCACAGTGGGACCTCAGGCTCCTCTTCCCTGGAAGGCTTCTGGGCCAGTGCAGGGTCCACACTGGTGCTTGGGCAGCTTCCCTTCTCTGCCCCAGAGGATGTGCCCATCCATCACCTTAAGGCACCAGTCAGAGTGGGAACAGCCAAGCTTGGCTGCCCCCAAGGCAGACGTGTGAAAACCAAGGAATGTGAGTGTGTGACCATGAAGCCTGTTTTGAGCAGCAGAGCCCTTTTTCCAAGTCTCAGAAGCCTTTTCCACAGATGCGTGAGGAGGCGCCCAGCTGCAGGGCCCACCGTGCCTCCCACCAGCCCCACCAGCAGCGCCCAGGCACCTCCCAGGAGCCGCTTTACCACTCTCAGGGTGCACACACCTGGCGTTCAACTCATGGGGTCACTGGCAGCATCAGCCCCTGGCTCTCTGGCCCCTGGAAGGGAACCTGGCTCTTTTCTCAGCTGGGGACCCCAGAGCCTGTGTCTCCTGCTGAGCCTTCCAGGCATGGGGTGTGGGCTCAAGCCCAGCAGGGTAGCCATGCCCGTGCGAGCAGTGCTGCCACCTTCAGTAGCAGGTGCAGGACGCCAGGTCAGGTGTGCCTTAGCAGGGACCCCCGCCCTGTGGAGTCTCACAGAGGAAGCAGACCCCTCATGCCCCTTCATGGTGAGCTGCTCTGGGGCCAGGCACCCCAGAAGCTCTTGCCTTTCTGTTCGCCCTGTTTGGCATAAAAGAAATGAAGGCAGCCCTTGGCTTCCCTACTCCTCACTACCCCAATTCCCTGTGGACGCCCTCCAGCATCCCCACGGCTCTGCCTCTGCTTCCAGCCCTCCAGCCCCTGTGTCCAGCCCACTCCCTGCCCTCCAGCTGTGGCCAGGCCCCCTGGCTCCATTTCTTTCTTTAATACCTAGTTTTCAAATAAATGGAGCTTCATGGTGAAATCTTCAAAAGGTTCTGAAGGACACAATGGAAACGGTCCTTTGTGACCGTGAGAGCAACCGCAAGCTTCCCAGGCTCCCTGTCAGAGGCACCTGGGGCTGTGGGACAGACGCGTGTGCCCCCACCCCGTGTGTCTTCTCTGCCCTGGATTTCGGGGTTTTCTCACATCATGATAGAGTACTGCCTACACACGCACATTTTATATCTTAGGGTCCTTTGTCAGCGCGTAACGAGCTCCATGCTGTTCTCGAGGCGGCACAGTGCTATGTTGTGGGAGCGCTGAGGTTATTGGAAGCCTCCCCTGTTTGGGGATTTTCCCTCTTTTGCTGCTGCAGTGAGTGACCCCCTCGTGTCTGATGGAAACAGTTCTCGAAGTGGGAGTTCTGTTTGCAAGAGAACTACCGATGTAGCTTTTATGATGATTGTCTTTTCGAAGCTTGTGAGGCTTTACACCCCGCCGAGCGGTAAACAGCAGCACTTCTTTCTCCACTCCCTTATCCGCCCTGTTACCTGACTTTTATTTTTAGCAATATGATGGGTGAAGAATTTTTCAGTGTAATTTTAATGTGAATTTTTCTTCCTGTGAGTTTAACTTATGTTTCCGCTGTTCCACTTCTTAGACGCCCGTACTCCAGCCCAGCGGGTGCCGGCTGTTTCAGGCTCTTTCTAAACAGTTCAGTTGTCACTGATGCACACTCCACCCCTCTGAAGCATGAGGCTCTTGGCTCCCTAATCAGATTTGTGGCTTGCAGTTGGGGGGTATGTAGGACGTTGTTGTTCAAAGCATCAAAGTGTTGGTGGCACCAGTGAGAACTGATCAGCACTGAACTGTGTGTGAAGCGCTCCGGTGGTGTTCTCAGAAGGACTCACCTTGCACAGAGCATGGAATCGAAGGTTCAGATTAAGACATTAGAGGCTTGATTTGCAGAGTTCAGGTCACACCACGTTGCTGATGTACGTGTGGCAGGTGGCCCTGAGGTTGGTTCTGAGGGTCCTCCCCAAATAAAATGTATTTAGGGGCAGATGATATTATGCCCCTAAATACAACTTGCACATTAACATTAAAGCAGTTGCAATATTTATTGATGTTTCAGCTATGAAATTGGCCATATTGCTGCAACAGGAAAGATCACGGCTCTTTAGGGAAAAGGAATGTCTGGCTGACTACCATCCGTGCAGTTTTGCTCCAGACCCCATTCCTGTTCACTGGTGTCCTCGTTCCTATTCGCATCTTCCCTGTTTCCTTTATTTTCCCCACCCCTCCCCCTCACGCGGCGTGTGCTTTCCTGTTTGCTTTTAGCCATCATGTGTTCAGTGAAGCCAGACGGGGTTCCTCAGCTGTGCAGAACGGATGAGATCGGGGAGCTGTGTGTGTGTGCAGTTGCGACAGGCACATCCTACTATGGCCTCTCCGGCATGACCAAGAACACCTTTGAGGTAGGTGGAGGAGTGTTCTGCCATGAGCACTGCCTATGGCTCCGTCTCCAAACAGCCCTGGCAGGTGCGTAGTGACAGACATGGAATGTAAGATCCATTTTCAGCAAGACGTGTTTATATTCATGAAAATGATGGCACTTTACCACTTTTTATCACTTTTGATAAATTTGTTTTATCAGCATTGTTCTGACCTTATAACCAGGGTTTAAAACAATAAGCACGATTTCCTAAGAAAGGATCCTTTTTGGTACTTTTCTCACTTTTACTGTGAAAAGTGGATCATGAGGGAACGTGCACTCGTGTGCGAGAAGGGCTTTGCCTGGGGAAGCCAACTGGAGCCCCTTTACGGCCCCTCGGCCTGGGCTAGCCGTAGCCAGGTATGAACTGATGAGAACTTGAGCATATCTGTATGTAACGATCTCAGTGGCACAACAAGTATGTTTGTGGTATACACAGATGCGTGTGTAATGTGCATGCAAGGGGCGTGTACACAGATGGGCTGTGTAATGAGCAGAGACATAAAGGGGTCAGACACACGTTCAGTGCTACAACTCAGAACCCATCTTTTTACCAAGTAGGTCCTGGCCTTACAAGTAGCACAATATTTAAGCTATACGTAAGATAATATAAATTGTTTGGGGATATATTTCCTAAATGTTTAGAACTTTTGGTTGTTGTTGAGACAGGGTCTTGCTCTGTCACTCAGGCTAGAGGGCAGTGGCACGATCACAGCCCACTGCAGCTTTAAACTCCTTGGCTTAAGCCATCTTCCTGCCTCAGCCACCGAGTAGCTGGGACTGCAGGCATGTGCCACCACACCTAAATAATTAAAAAGAAATGCTTTTGTACATATGGGGTCTCGTGCTGATGTCCAGGCTGATCTCAAACTCCTGGTCTCAAGCAATCCTCCCATCTTCGCCTCCTAAAGTGCCAAGATTGAGGCTTGAGCCACTGTTCCTGGTCTAAATGTTGAGAACTTTGGATGTATCTGAACAGATGTTACAATACCTCTCCATGATAGCGTTCTTGAACATGAATTGAACTTTCTAAATATTCCTTGAAACTGAGCTAGATACAAATCTAAATAAAAACCCCATCTCCATTTCTATGTGATTTATCTGCAGGGGTGGAGGAAAAGAGGTTTACAGTTTGAACTGATTTGATTTGCTTCCTTAATATTTTTCTTTTCAGCCTACTTCCAACAAGGGCAAATAACATTTTATGAATGAATAGAGATTACTTTAAAACTAACATACGTTGTTTAAATTGTACCTTGACTCTTCACTCATCTTTTACATTGTGGTTTTGTAAATGAAGTAATCAATTCTTGCTGAGTGGCCTCCTGTGAGTCTTCTGGGTGTTACCTGTTCAGGGTTCAGAGGCAGGAGGAGCTCCGGCAGGTGAGTGGAGGTGCAGGAACGGATGGGGTCCTGCTGAGGTGGGCGGGAAGTGCTTTTCTGCCTGTTGGCCACCAGCGGTAACTGTGACCTCGGCCCTCAGGCAGGGTTGCTGGGGTGAAAGGCAGAGCTTAAGCAAAGCAGGTGCCTTGCTCACAGGAGAAGCGGTGAGGACTGAAACCAGCTGACCACGTGAACGGTGGCCTGATGGATGCTGTTTCCCCCAGGTGTTTCCCATGACCAGCTCCGGGGCTCCGATCAGTGAATACCCGTTCATAAGGACAGGCCTGCTGGGGTTCGTGGGTCCTGGGGGTCTCGTCTTCGTGGTGGGCAAGATGGATGGCCTCATGGTGGTCAGCGGGCGCAGGCACAACGCCGATGACATCGTGGCCACCGCGCTGGCCGTCGAACCCATGAAGTTTGTCTACAGGGGAAGGTCAGTGGCGTTCTGCAAATTTAAGCATATAGTTTCCAGTCGGCCACACTTTTTATGTGGTTTTGAAGGGTTGAATGTTGCACAGATTCCTTAAATGTATTGTGTCTCAGTTTCCTCTTCTGTATAATTGAAGCAACTGGACTCTGACCTCCGAGATTTAACCTAGTTCTGAATGTCCGAGATTTTATAGAAATTCCCTGAACCCCATAAATATATTTCCATTGAACTTCTCCTCTAAGTATAATAGGAATATGCAGTAGAAAACCTCCGATAAATAACAGCACAAATTAAAGATCCAGCTATTCATCATAGAGCGGGTTGGAGAGACCCAAGGGTGACGGTTGAGTCACAGACTTGCGTGCGCGCAGACGCTCGCCACTTCTGCGCTCTGCCGCAGTTTTCTTCCCTGCCTGGCCTGGCGCACACTGGAGGCCCCGTGATGAAATGAGTTGCCACGGTTCCTGAGTTTTTGCCAATCTGGAGGAAGTCATCAAGTGTTTTAGAGCCTTTTTTCAGTTTGGAAGCTGACAGGAGCAGGAAGTAGATACCTGGATATGATGTTGCCACCTTTGAATTATTTTTAAAGCTACAACCTCTTTGTAAAAAAGAGTTTACTAGAGGTGACTGTGCTGTGCTGACGGTATAAGGCACATACACTTAGCAGAAAATCACTAGTTCTGGAACGGGAAATTCCTACTGATTTGGAGACCATTAACTTCACAGGTGCGAACTCAGCTGTGAAGGGTGTGGCTCCAATTTCAGCAGGTCTGATCACATTTGCTCCTCTGTGCCGAAAGGCGTAACCTGGTCACCAGAGCCCACAGGTGCTGTGTGTGGCCTCCTGGGGATCAGGGTGACCTTGCCTCGGCAGCATCCCTGGGCGCCTCCCGCAGCTCTTCCCGTAATGATGAGTGTGGGGAAATTCGGAAGCACGGCTGCCGTTTTGAAGTCGTAGTTGGAGCTGTGTCACGCGCTCGTGATGGTGATGGAGCCGCGATCGCGGAGGGAGGGCTGCATGAGCGTCCCGGTGCAGGCTCACCGTGCTCCTGTGTCCCCGCAGGATAGCCGTGTTCTCGGTGACTGTGCTGCACGACGAGAGGATTGTGATCGTGGCAGAGCAGAGGCCCGACTCCACGGAGGAGGACAGCTTCCAGTGGATGAGCCGTGTGCTGCAGGTTGCCCTCCCTCGCCCTGGGCACGGGTCCCCTCTGTCTTGTTTCTGGTTCCTTCCTTCCTTCAGATCACGGCGTGACCAGCTGTGGCTTTGCCCATGGGGTGGCCCTTTTTCCCTTCCCTTCATTTGATCAGGAATTACATCAAGTGTCCAGAAACTCGGGGGTGTAGGGACCAGGAATTGGCACAGCTCGTTCCTACTGGTCACCTTGGGGAGGCCAAAGGAAGCTTTTTGTTTGATCTTGAGACCATGTCTTTTCTCCAAAGTTCCTTTTTTACTGTGTTTGGTGTTCCACAAGCCCTGGGTAACATTATTCAGCTTTGGTGAGTTTAGTAGGAAAACCCTTTCTCTTACCTTGGCATTTTTGCACTGGGAACAGTGCTTGTACTGCACAGACTTCTGTGTATTGTGGATCATATTTTGCATAATATAACTATGTACTGAGTGTTTATGCTTCCTATCATAATATGACTTCCTCTTTCCTAACTTTCTAGGCGATTGACAGTATACATCAAGTTGGAGTTTATTGCCTGGCCTTGGTGCCAGCAAACACCCTCCCCAAAACCCCGCTTGGTGGGATCCATTTGTCAGAAACAAAACAGCTTTTTCTGGAGGGCTCTCTGCACCCCTGCAACGTCCTAATGTGCCCCCACACCTGCGTCACAAACTTGCCTAAGCCTCGACAGAAGCAGCCAGGTATGTGCACCACCTGGGCAGCTTGTGAGGTGTGGGAGTTCCCTCAGGGCCTCATGGCACGGAGAGGCGCGGGAGTTCACACAGGGCCGCATGGCACGGAGAGGTGCGGGAGTTCACACAGGGCCGCATGGCACGGAGAGGTGCGGGAGTTCACACAGGGCCGCATGGCACGGAGAGGTGTGGGAGTTCACACAGGGCTGCTTGCAGGAAGCTGATGCTTGTGGGAAAGAAGTGGTTACCCCAAGAATAGAACGCGGGGCAGGGGCAACTTGGATTCTGGTCTTCTGTCTGTAAATGCCTTGCTTTTGTTCTCTGTAGGCACAGGGGTGTTAGTGTGGTCGTCAGCACATAACTGGCTGGCTCTGTTCTCTTGTAGCAAAAGCTCATTCTCCTGAAGGGCACGGCCGTGGTGCGCTCCCTTTCTAAGCACATCGGGTTCACGTGTATTGTTGCTCTTTCATTTCTGACCTGCTTCTTATTTTTTTCTTATCTTGTAGATTTCCTTAAATATTCTTCCTCCATTTCTTCTTTTTTTTTCCTCCGCACCATTGTTCTCGTGGTGTCTGGTTTTTATGATTGACAGTTTTTTTTTCCAAACCGCTGTTCTCGTGGTCCCTGGTTTTCATGATTGGCACGGGGAATGTGGAGTTGCAGGGGGCAGTATCCATTTCATTACATTCTGTGGGTGCATGGCCTTCTGTTGGGAGCCACTCAAACCATGGGCATCCTCCCTCGGAGTGCCCTGAAAGGGTGGGAAAGCCGCCTCGGGAAGTAAACAGCCTCGTGAAGGACACAGGCTGTTGCTCTCCCCAGGCTGTCTCTGCAGTATGAAGATTTACAGCAGGTGTCGGCACTCTCCAGGGTATCCTCATTGTAAACTCTGAAGCGACCTGATCCTCTCTCCCCACTGATTGGTTCATTGTCAGACACTCGACCCAGAGACCCGTGGTCCCAGCTGGGAAGCAGTTCAGCAGTTGGAGAAAGGGTTCAGACAGGTGTTTATGGAAGGGAGGATCCTTTGCAAATACAGAGTTGTAATGACTCCATAGCTACAGGGCTTGGCTCACCTGAGCCAAGTGTCGAGATGCGACTGGGAAAACCCAGGGAGAGAGAGCAGCCGGCAGCCTCGCGCCAAGGTCAGGAAAACCCAGTGGGGAGACAGAGCCAGCAGCCGCGCAGTGCGGTCAGGGGGCCTGCAGAAAGCCCTCTTCGTTAGGGGTTTAGCTGGGGAATGGTGGCGCAGGAGATTGGAAATCTTTTTACTCTAATACAGTACTTCATTAAATGAAGCTTCACGTGATTGATAACTTTAAAGAAAGAAAATAATATATATATATTTAGTGTCTCATCTGTGTTTGCGAACCTGAGAGGTTACCTGATTTTGTGTCTTTAAAAAGCTTTTTAACAAATAGTAACTGGCAGAGCTGAGGCCCCATGAGTTACCCACAGACTCATCTGTCTCTGCGGAGGGCCTGAAACGCAGCTTGGGCCTCAGCTTCAAACCACAGAGACGGAGTTGGGCTGGATGATTTCTGAGGCCCCTTTGGATAAACATTTAAAATGACCCTGACAAGTGAGTAGCCATTATCGGAAGCCAAAGCAAATATTCCTTGAGCCCTTTTATGGGTGACAGTGTACTGAGATGCTGGAAACAGACAGCCGGTTGACAACCAAATGGCCTTTCTTACTGGATGAATTCATATTTACTCAGTGAATGGTACTGTGTGCCCTCAGATTATCTTATTTGAGCACAAAAGTATTAAAAGACCTTTAACTTACCAGCTGAGCTGGTACAACTAATTATTAGAGAGTTACAAAACAAGGTCCAATTCCTCAGCTTTAAAGGTTCCTGGGAATATTGCCCCAGAATAGCAGGAGGAATCTGCTGAGGAATGGCCAGAGCCTGGCACCCAGGAAGGGCTTGTCTCCCGCTTGGGATTCCGTGTGTCTTGCTGCTGTCTTTGAGATAAAACTCCCGCCCTGTGCCCTGAGCAAATTTGCCAAGCATTGCATGGCAGGATATTTGATAATACCAGCGAGGCAGCTGCTGACTTGCAGATGGGTGAGTCCATTAATGGGAGCAGAGAGAAGAGACTTGAGCCTCAAATACACACGTTTTGGGATTCCTCTCAACTCTGTAGCTTAAATGGCGAGGCTGTGCTATACCCTGGGAGCATTTGGGACACACACACCTCTCTTCAGCAGGGGAGACCGTCAGCAGCTGCCAAGAACGGACTTTGAGAGTGAGGTGCAGCTAGAAGGCCTCTGCCTCCCAGGAGCTGTCGGGAAAACTGCGTCCCTGAGGCTGCGTGGGGAGGCATCAAGGCCCCAGAATTCCGTTCAGAGGATGCACGTGGAGATGAGGGAAGACATAGCAGAGGGGCACAAAATAAGGCTCCACAAAAGCCTGATCTCTCCTCAAAAGCTCGCTTTCCCTACCCTAGTATGAATTCTTCAAAACATTATGGGAAACCTTGGAACCCATTTAGGCCAGTTTCCAAGTTGGCTTCTTAGAAGAGCCATGTCATCTTGCCCAGCATCGGTCACCAAGGAGAAGGCTAAGAACTTCAGCCAGGCGCGGTGGCTCACGCCTGTGGTCCCAGCGATGCGGGAGGCCGGGGTGGGAGGATCGCTGGAGCCCAGGACTTCGAGACCAGCCTGGAAAACATAGTGAAACTCTGTCTCAAAAAAAAAAAAATGTTAAAGATGCTTCATTCAGAAGATGCTTCTATCTGATAGAGAGGATGCGCGGCGGGTGAGTGAAGGGCTCCCAGGTGTTCGGAGATCACACACGAGCAACTGTTCCCACCACGGGGGCAGCTCCCTTCCTTCCGGCGCCTGACCAAATTCTTTAGCTACATGTGAAAAGGCTATTCCTCTTCCATATTTCATTCAGAACTAAGAAAAGAAATTCAGTCTGTTCACAACTGCGATGTGAAAATTCAGAAATGATTTGCTGAGTGTAGAAGGCATTTTACTGTTACACGGAGTCCAGACTCGAGGCTCCTACACGTCACCTAGAACCCGAGGCACCAGCAGGCGGAAGCCCAGACGTCTGCTGTTCTCCAGATTTCAGTCCTGGCTGAAGTGCCCTACCTTCTCCTGCGTAGCTGTGATAAGTGGAAGCGTTTCTGGCAGCCCACAATTGAAAAGGATGGCTGCGCATCTGTGGAGACCCCGGTGGCTCTCCTCTCCCTGGGAGCCGGCCAGAGGATGTCAGGCCCTGACCGCCTTGTTCTGGTGCCAGCATTTCCGTGAGCTTTTCGGGAAGCCGAGGGACTCTGGTGGTGGTTGTCACGATGACGGGCTCATCCTAAGCCTTGTTCGGTGCCACCGCCCAGTCAACTGCATCTGGGCACGTGTGTGTTTTTGACAGGGCAATGAACAATCTTCTTAGCTACAGCTCTGCTTGTGTGGTAACGAATGCCCGTGTGGCCTGGTTTATAAACCTGTCACTTGACCTTTATTGGGAATTTAAGACTTGGACTTAATAGTAGCCTGCAAGCCAAGGATTAGGCACAAATTGATAATGTCATCATCATTTTACATGCAATTCTTTTGGTAAACATTCTTTTTCTCTCCCTGCTTCCTCTGCCTCTTCTCCCATCCCCCCTCCCCTCGCCCCTCCCCTGCCCCCTCTCCTCACCCCTCCCTGTTGCTCCCCTCTTCCCTCCCCCTACTCCCATCCCTTCTCACCCCTTCTCACCCCTCCCAGCCCTTCCCCCCTTCTCACCCATCCCACCCCTTCCCCTCTTCTCACCCCTTCCCTTTTCCTCCTCACCCCTTCCCTTTTCCTCCTCCTTCCTCCCCCCTTTGCCCAGATGATAGTCACCTCATCACTCATGGTGAACTAAAAAGGAACTTGACTTTATGACAGCCCTTGGTTTATTCTTCCACACCTCACTGTGGGCCTGACAGAACCTAAGACCTTTTCAGTGTATAAAACATACTGAGAAGTGACTCTGTATCCTGTCCTGTCCACAGTGTCACCCTCAACTCCACGCCGCGACATCCGTATGTGAAATGTCCACTGTCTGTTTGTCCACAATCAGATCTCAGGTGTGTGGACCCCAGAGAACTCGAACAGATGGGAGCCACAGGTCTCTGCAGTGAAACAAATCCTGGCTTTTAATTCTGTGTTTGTCTTCCGTCTTATTTTTTACAATCAAGGCTGTGAGTGCTGGTACCCGGGGCTCTCACACTAACTGGAAAGTCAGGCGTGGGCTTGGAGGGCCTCCAGGGAGCTTGAGGGATGATAAAAACATCGTTTCTGAAGAACCCGACCAAGGCCTGTCACACTCCCCTTCACAATCCTTTGATTTCGTTGAATCCCTGTTCTTAGAAGGCTTATTCAAAGCTAGTTCTTTCCAGAAGTTTTCCGAGAGTAAGGTCTTTACCAAGGTGGGAGGTCAAGTCTTAAGGAATTTCTCTTTTGTTTCCTCATGGCCGTGTCTCTGTTTCTTTCCAGAAATCGGCCCCGCCTCTGTGATGGTGGGGAACCTGGTCTCTGGGAAGAGAATCGCGCAGGCCAGCGGCAGAGACCTGGGTCAGATCGAAGATAACGACCAGGCCCGGAAGGTAGGAACTGGGTCCCCGACCTTCCCCAGCCTTCCCCGACTTTCCCCGACCTTCCCCAGCCTTCCCCGACTTTCCCCCACAGTCCCCAACCTTCCCCGGCCGTCCCCGACTTTCCCCGACTTCCCGCGCTGGTGGTGGTCCACCACTGCCAATCTTCCTTTATTCCATCTGTCTTCTCCTGCAAGAGACCATATAATTTCATAAGAAACTATGTGTTTATAGGAGATACAAAGTTTCAAAAAATGTCACAGCGACGCAGAAGTGGGTGAGGGGTGTCCGATCCCACGACTGGCAGGACCGAGGCAAATGTCTGGCAGTCCTTGTCCGGCCCACGGTTCCCCGAACTCCTTCCTTTCCAGCTTCCCCACCAGCCCAGATTCAAAGCCCGCCCTGCCCACAGCAGCTTGCAGCCAAAGCTTCTGTCCTGTGCTCTCTGGACTCTAAGAAGCAGTTCGAAACCCAGGTTTGGGGGCCAGGCCTCCTGACAATGGCGCTAAAAGCCGTAGGAGAAGCTCCCGAGGCCCAGACTTCGCACAGTGCACCATGTGCGTCCACGGTCCCCGCTAGAACCATTCGGCCTTGACCGTGCACCATGTGCATCCACGGTCCCCGTTAGAACCATTCGGCCTTGACAGTGCACCATGTGTATCCACCATCCCCGTTAGAACCGTTTGGCCTTGACCGTGCACCATATATGTCCACGGTCCCCATTAGAACTGTTCGGCCTTGAGAATGCTCAGGGCTCACCCAGAGGTCCTGTTTCCCGCAGCCAACAGGTGTCCCCTTCTGTGTGACCCATTAGGAAATGGGACAAAATCAGCCCCGTGAAATGTTGATGAAAGGGGTGAAGCCGTATCTGTGGTTTCTGTCCCTGACGTGAAATAAGGCTGCCCCTTGTACTGTGGAGCAGGTCAGTGGCACACGTGTGGTTTGTGTAATTTGCGGCTTCATGCCATCAGGGTATTGCCATTCTAGAAACCTAAATTTTTTAGAGCCTGCTTTTTCAAACCAGATAGATCTGATTCTCTCGTTGTAGCCACCAAAATCCACGTTGCATCTTCTGGAAGCCCCAGGAGAAGGGGTTTCTGTGCAGGCTGCTCCTGCCTGTGAGGGAAATGGTTCCCATCCTTGGGCAGACTTTCAGACAACTTCACACCAGGGTACAGCACCAGCCCTTTGCTTGTGCCTGACTCGGGCACTGTGAAGCTAAGCCCTGCAGGAACAAAGCTGTGGGCACTTGCTCGTCCTGTGGTCGTGTGTGATGGGGATTTTCCCAGCATGCATGTCTTCGACTCCGCGGAGAAGCACGCGGTTTTAAGACCCAAAGCACTCGGCCTCTATGGGTTTGAGTATCCAGGCTGCCCCACCTCAGACTGCACAGCCTGATCTGACCACACAGCCTGACCCTCACCCCCGAACTCTGTTCCAGTTCCTGTTCCTCTCGGAGGTCCTGCAGTGGAGAGCACAGACCACCCCGGACCACGTCCTCTACACGCTACTCAACTGTCGGGTGAGGCGCGGGGCTGGCTTCCCTGGCTGCTGGCCTCAAGGGGCCCAGCCTGGCTCGTGGGAGCGCTCCCGCTTTCTTTCTGACTAAGTCCTTTCACTTCAGTCTTATGCGAATCCTTTTTATGTTTTGCTCTTCTGACTAATGAGACTTTTGTACCTAGGGATTGCTTTTAAGCGTAACCATTTGTGCAGTTACTCACACCTACTTGTGTATCAGATATTTTAGCACCCTGTTTACAATATTTCTCCCACAAAATGAGTAATTAATGGTATCTACCAGAGAGAAATCGCAAGTCTATGAGATATTTGCGTTTTTATTTTGATTACTAAACCAGTTTTTGTTTTGTTTTTTGAGACAGTCCTGCTCTGTTGCCCAGGCTGGAGTTGAGTGTCACGATCTCCACTCACTGCAAGCTCCACCTCCCTGGTTTAAGTGATTCTCATGCCTCAGCCTCCGAGTAGCTGGGACTACAGGCGCGCACCACCACATCTGGCTAATTTTTGTATTTTTAGGAGAGATGGGGTTTTGCCATGTTGGCCAGGCTGGTCTAGAACTCCTGGCCTTGAGTGATCCACCTGCCTTGGCCTCCCAAAGTGCTGAGATTACAGACATGAGTCACCACACCCAGCCCTAAACCACTTTTTTATACATCAGAAGTTATGTTTATTGCAGACTCAGGAATGAAAATCATTTCCACTTTGTAATTTAAGTTCCCGTTGACACTTGACATAAGAAAACCACACTCATCAAATACTGTTCCACAGTAGTACTTAAGAGTAAGGCATTAAGCTAATACTATTAACAGTAAAAATTAAATGCAGAAATCTTAATATGTTTGTAACTTCTTTTTGCCATGGACATAAAACTTGAAAACAGATGAAAAATGTAAGTCTTCTTGACAAGTATAGGCACTTTTGCAACTCTTCAAAAAGTCATGGCTGCTTAGAATTGCTCAATTCAAAATCTTAGCGTGCGAAGCTGCGGATTGAAGACAAAAGGAAATGCCAGCAGCATCACGAAATTATTCCCCGACTCTCTGGTTTGAGTTTCAGTTATCAGACCATTCTCTGCACGTGCTTTAGTTCATAGGAACACCCTCTCCTCCTCCTCTGCCAGAGAAGTACTCGTCATCTTGACATTGTCATGGCTGCTGAGTTGATCCCAGCAGTCGGTCGCTCACCATATCTGCTCAAGACCGTTTCCCAGGAAGAGCCTTTAAAACCAGGAAGGCCCGTTTCTGCCACCTCCTTCAGGCCCTCGTTCACTGGCACCGTGATGGAGCCCCTGCCCCGCGTCGACAGCGCAGGCGTGGGGGCCGGAGACCTCGAGGACCAGAGTTGCTGTGGGTCCCTGTATCTGAAATGCCGCCTTCCGCTTTTCATCTTTCTCCACTGCACCCTTCCTCAGCCTGTGAATATGGATGATACCCCTTTGCTAACCCGATCGTCAGGTTCGCCGGCCTTGGGTGCTGTCTTGATTTCCTGCCCATCTCCGCTTGTCTGATTCTTTGTCCTCTCCAAGTAGTGTTTCTCCTGTAAACTGCGGTGGCTTCTCGTTCCTCGTTCCCTGTGGTCTTCGCGGTTCTCTAGAGACTTCCAGTGTCACCTCCAACGTGGTGACCTAAATCTGCAGCACTAACTCCAGCCTCGTTCGGCACCTCAGATCCCTTCTGCTGCAAGTCCTCCTTCCCTCCCCTGATTTCCTCACAGAGGCGGCTACCCCTCTGCAAGCTGCAAGCGGAGTCAGCTCTGAGTCTCCCTGAATCCCTGCCCCGATGTTGCCTGACACATTGCTCCCATGTGTGTGGGTTGCACGCGTGTCTGTGTCCAGTAATCTAGAGGTATTGACGGGCGGCTCAAGAAGTAGCAGAAACCTCCATATACGCAAAGATTCAGAAATGATCTGGGTACGTTCGTGGGCAACATGTGCCATCAGGAGGAGGAAAATAGAGTTGTTCCAGCTGTGCCTGATTTGGGGACGATCCCTCGGATTGTTTGCTGGGTGGCACCACAGTCCTGGGCTCGGCATCTGGTCTGTCTGGCCTTGTGGACAGCCCTGTGCTCCTGAACCCCTGTGGTCACCTGCGTAGCTGGATGCTGGATCTTCTGGGAAAATGTGTTTCCTGGAAATGATTCAGGTTCTCTAAAAAGGGCTTTATCAGGATCAACTGCAAATCCAATGGGGGCGAGATATAGGGATCAGAGCCATGAGTGGTTTACCTTAGGACTGTGTGGAAGGCATGGCCTGAGGATGTCTTTTCCCTGGAGGTGTGGCCTGTTTCCAAGGCTTGCTGGACATAGAGGCAGGCACGCTTGAGCCTATCGCTTGTGTTATTTTCCGACAGGCATCAGATCAGGCCTGTGTCCATCTCCCCTCTGCTGCCTCGTATGTACGTTCAGAGATGCTTGGCCTGGACCGAGGCGGCAGCATCATCTTCACAGTGTTCATAGTGTCATCCTCACCTAACTAGCTTCCCTGTTCAGCACCACCCAACAGAAACACATTGCACACCACTTACAGAATCACACATTTTCTAAAAGCAAGATTTTAAAAAGAAGAAACAAATGAAATTCATTCCAGTGGTGGATCAGTCCACACTCCCTAAGTGTCTGTTCAGCATGTACACCAGCCGCCCAGTCCGTTCAGTGTGTACGCCAGCCGCTGTTTCCATCCAGGACACATGTTTCTGCTGATGATGAATTTGGCCCCATCTTGCTGGCCGTGTAGTCACCAGCTCATTTAAAATGGTGGAGGCTCATGCCTGCAATCCCAACACTGGGAGGCGGAGGCGGGTGGATCACTTGAGGTCAGGAGTTTGAGACCAGCCTGGCCAACATGGTGAAACCCCGTCTCTACTAAAATACAAAAAAAAAAAAAAAAACGCTGGGTGTCTTGGCACATACCTCTAGTCCCAGCTACTTGGGAGGCTGAAGCACGAGAATTATTTGAACCCGGGAGGTGGACGTTGCAGTGAGCCAAGATCGCGTCCCTGCACTCCAGCCTGGGCGACAGAGCAAGACTCTCAAAAAAAAAATAAAATGGTTGAATCAATGGGTTTGTAGCCAACTCTTTTGACCTTTTGTAACTTGTACCTTCTTTAGAATTTTAAAATGCAAATTTAGTTTGGCTTTTTATTTCTCAGTTTTTGTTTGTTTTTCAGTTATTTGATTTAATGTGAAACGTTAAAATGGTCCCAAGTTTACAGTAACTGACACTGACTGTGTCTGCTTAGACATGGGCAGGCTCTTGGTTTCCCTGTGTGCCCCTTCCGTCACGCTGCCTCCCAGCACTTCTTTGGGGGAAAAGCCAGCCCTCATTTCTCTGGTGAAATGATTTTACCTGGAACCTTCTTCTTAGCTGGTGGGTTTCAGGACGGAAACCCCAGTGAATGTTGATGAGGATGCCAGAGAATGATGACTGTTACCTGCGGTGAATGGCTGTTGCTTTATGGGACACTCGCCGAGAATGCATCACATTCTTAACATCGAGTATGTGGGAAATGGAAAGTTCAAGCCAAAGCCAGCGGCATTTCTCCTGAGGTAGACGCTGCATTAGGATTCCTGGGGAGTGAGGGTGAGAACGGTGTCACGTGTGTGGAGTTGCCATGTGGTGTAGCGGTGTCCCGTTCAGCCACATGGGGTGGGGAAAGGTAGCGAGGAAGCAGGGAAACTGCTCAGCTGCTGTAGATGCCTGGGGCTGCCAGCCTGCAGTGTGAGCCAGGAGCGACTGTCCCTCCCCGCTAATGGCAGGGTCCAGTGTTTGCTCACCTCGTCCTTTCCGGGCAAGAAAGGCACCCACCCCGTGTCACCCGTGGCAGAGCCCCGCCTGGCCATGGAGCGAGAGGTGCCTGCTCACGTCTACCGGCTGTGAAATTGTGTGCCTGTCTCCAGCACAGCACCATCTCAAGGGGCTTTTGAGGAACTTATTTTAAATCACCCTGCGAGCTGGCTTCAGGACCTAACACCGAGAAGGGACGCTGTCCTCGTGGAGCGTGACTGGAAGCTTTGCTGTTTGTTTTTATGTCAGCCCTGAAAGGGGTCAACCAGCATTGAGAAAATGGCGTTTCACAAGGTCATCAAAGATAAAGGACAGTGCACGTTACACTTCATGTTTTCCAAGTACCCATAGGTGGGGATTTCTGTGCACCGGAATCAAAACGTTTTCAAAGACACTCTTGGCTGCTGGCTGTGTCTCATCTGAGCCTCTCAAATCTCAGGACCAGAAAGTGGGCAAACCACAGGCTTTGTCATCTGACAGCAAAGCGGCTGTTTGATAGGGGATCAGCTTCAGCTCTCCAGAGACAGGGAAGAAGCTGTTCCACAAGCCAAACAAGCCAGACTGGGCGCTGCTGCTGCAGGCAGGCCTGGCATGAGAATGGGCAGTGCGGTGGCGGGGCCTCCCTCAGCGAGGCGGGGTGGGACGGGGCCTCCCTCAGCGCGCGGGGCCTCCCTCAGCGGGGCGGGGCCTCCCTCAGCGGGGCGGGGGCTGAGCCGATTCTGCCCGGGCTCTTCTCTGAGATCTGCGGCCCCCGCCAGCCCCAGACGCGGCCATGCTCACGGCGATGGGTGGTGTGCTGGTTTTCCTTGTTGGGAGACCTGCCCCTGGAGTCGGGGTGGATCTGAATGGGTCCCATCAGCGCCCAGCCTGGCCGTGCGGAGTGTCTCTGTCCCGGTGGGCTGGTTGCTGTGAACAGGTGGCAAGGAGACCCCCAGAGTGAATGCTCAGAGAAACAGTCCAGTTTCAAAGGCCCCCAGATCTACCTTCTTAGGGGGATTGCCTGGACTCCAGCCCTGCCTTCCTTGTTGTCTTTGCCCCTCTCTGCCACCTTCTGCTCTTGGGCTCTTCCACTTTACATCAGTTTCTGTTTTCTTACTTTTTAGGTGTCCTCTAAGTGGGGAAATAATTGAGGAAAATGTATGGGATGAGAAGGCTGAGTTCAGAGAAATGTAAGCTAACTCTATTCTCCATGGAGGACACCAGCCAGTCAGCAGGAAGGGTCTGAAGACCACCGGGCAGTCATGTGGGCAGCCTCCCCACAGCCCTGGCCTGGTGCAGAGGTCCTCAGGGAGAAGGCACTTTCCCCGCAGACCTAGCGGGGCTCATTGGCTGCCTTGTGGACGTTTTGGTAGAGGTCAGGGTCTGGCGTTCACATCTTGATGCTTCCTGAGACATTCTCTTCACTCCCACCTTGTCCCGACCACGTTTCTGACCCGGGCCCTTCGAGCTGGGAGGCTGACGTGCTTTTCCCAGCATGGCCGCTGAATAGCCCCAGACACTGTTCGTCCATGCAGCGTCCTCCTTGTTGCACGAAGTCGGCTCCCTGACAGCCTTCTCGGGCTGGCTGCACGCTCCATGCTCCGTCCCCACACTCATGCATTCATCTTTGTAGCTGTAACTCACATAAGAATTCCTGGGCCAGGCGTGGTGGCTCACGCCTGTAATCCTAGCGCTCTGGGAGGCCAAGACGGGCGGATCATGAGGTCAGGAGATCAAGACCATGCTGGCCAACATGGTGAAACCCTGTCTCTACTAAAATACAAAAATGAGTTGGGCGCGGTGGTGGGTGGCTGTAGTTCCAGCTGCTCAGGAGGCTGAGGCAGGAGAACAGGAGAATCGCTTGAACCCAGGAGGCGCAGGTTGCAGTGAGCTGAGATTATGCCACTGCACTCCAGCCTGGTGACAGAGCAAGACCCCGTCTCCAAAAAAAACAAAAAATTCCTGAGCCCAGGTGTTCAGTCACTCTTCGGCTCTGGAGTCTTCCTGGCCCCGTGGACTGCAGTCCAGTTGCTACTGCTTGAGGGAAGATCCTCACTGTGTTAATAGCTGTGAGACAGAATCCGATCCCAAGAGGTTTTTAAATGACGTAGAAGCAGTCTTCATATCTGAGAATATTGCAGAGGAGCTAGAACTGTGAAGTGTGTCAGCAGGAGAAGCTTGTTTTGGTTAGTTACATGCTTATAATTTGCAATTTATTCACATTTTTCTTTATGGCTTTTAAATAGGCCAAGATGGGAACATCACTTGAGGCCACGAGTTTGAGACCAGCCTGGGCAACATAGGGAGACCCCATCTCTATGAGGAAAATTTTTATAGAAATTAGCCAGGCATGCTGGTGGCACCTGTAGTCCCAGCTACTCAGGGAGCTGAGGCAGAATTGCTTGAGCCCAGCAGGCCCAGGCTGCAGTGAGCAGTGATCATGCCATGCACCCCAGCTTGGGAGACAGAGACCCTGTCTCAATAAATAAATAAATAGTGACTCCCACAGTCTTGCGATGTTGCTTAGTATATATCTTGCAATTCACCTTCCCTCACAACCCTTTTGTAAGCTATTTTCCAGCACAAATGTTTTCTATTTATTTCTACATTAAAGTCTATGTGAAAATGCATTTCACAGTTCTTTTCATTCCTTCAGGGTGTTTTTCACTATTTGCTTTTGTTTTTCGCTTTCTGACTTTCTTGATTTTTGATGTGGTCTTACTAAATTAAAATTTTTAATTAGTCTTAACTTCCAGTGTGCAGGCCCTTCCGGTGTACTAAGAATTCCCACTGCCCATGACAGTGACACAAGTCCCAGAATTGTTAGGGTTTTTTGTTCTGTTTTTTTTTTTTTTTTTTGGAGACGAAGTCTTGCTCTGTCGCCCAGGCTGGGGTGCAGTGGCCGGATCTCAGCTCACTGCAAGCTCCACCTCCCGGGTTCACGCCATTCTCCTGCCTCAGCCTCCCAAGTAGCTGGGACTACAGGCGCCTGCCACCTAGCCCGGCTAGTTTTTTGTATTTTTAGTAGAGACGGGGTTTCACCGTGTTAGCCAGGATGGTCTCGATCTCCTGACCTCGTGATCCGCCCGTCTCGGCCTCCCAAAGTGCTGGGATTACAGGCTTGAGCCACCGCACCCGGCCTGTTCTGTTTTTTAATTGACGTAATCATTTTTCAAAATATTTCTTGTTACCCTAAATATATCTAGATGCTTCTTTGGTCTGCACTCCTCACCTAGTTGGAAGAAAATGGGGTTGACCTCTAACGTATGTAGTTTTGGGGGAAGCTGAAAACATTCTAAACTTGACTGTCATGTTGGTTGCACAGGTCTGTGCTTGTTCTAAAAACCACTGACGTTCGCTTTGTGTCAGTGAGTCGTAGGACGCGTGCGCGCTCTCCGCAAGCTGCTCTGCTGAAGGAATCTTACGCACTTGTCCCTGTGATCGGCCCGCAGGGTGCGATCGCGAACTCGCTGACCTGCGTGCAGCTGCACAAGAGAGCCGAGAAGATCGCCGTGATGCTCATGGAGAGGGGCCACCTTCAGGACGGCGACCACGTGGCCTTGGTCTACCCCCCAGGTAGGGGCGCAGGGCGGGCTTCCCCTGAGAGATGGCCACGGGTCAACCGCAGTGTGAGGAGGTCCCTTACACCTGCTGGTGCCTGAGCCGAGGGCAGCGTGATGGCCGGGAGTCTGCGCGGTATCCAGCTGCTTGTGAACTGGTCCCTTTGTGTCTGGCTACAACCACTCATGGGCACCAGCCATATGTGCTGCTGTTAGAGGCTTCAATAAAGTGATGTTTTCAAAGACTTTTATATCCAAATTTGTGTTATTAGATACCTCAGGTAATTTACTTAATAGTACCTAAATCTTGACTAAATTCAGTTACAAAGGTGGGTAATTCCTTAGCAAAACGGTGTAAAATGAAACCTCCAGGCTGCCTTGTCACCTCCCATCTGAAAGGACGGGTAGATGACAGTGACCGCCAAAGCTGACAAAACCTGCCGAGAGGACAGAGGCTGCGAGAAGTTCAGCTGCTTGTTTACCCGTTGAACTTGTTGCAGACTAGCATTTATGCCGACAGGGACAGTGGGCATTCAGTAGCGTGGTCTGCCTCAATAATGATGTTTTTCTCCTTGTGTAGGAATAGACCTGATAGCAGCGTTTTATGGTTGCCTGTACGCAGGCTGTGTGCCCATAACCGTCCGTCCCCCGCACCCACAGAACATCGCAACGACGTTGCCTACCGTCAAGATGATTGTAGAGGTAACGTGCCTGGGAGTGTCGGGGCCTCCACTGCCTGGAGCTTAGTGTGGAGCTCGCAGAGCGCAGACTCTGACATCTCCCAGGGCAGCTGCTGGCTGTGGGAGCCGGTGTGTGTCTGGAGTCAAATGGTCAGGACAGGACAGGATCTCTACCTGTAGGGAGCCTACAGTCTAGGTCTAGAAGCAGGATCTAAAGGTGTGCATGGAGGCAGAGGCTGGATGGTAGCCTCTGCAGTGTCTACCCTGGAGAAAATGGCTCCCAAAAGAGGGCATCGCCACCATTCCTTGGGCTTCCCCACAAACCCAGCCTAGCAGACCGACCACGGGAAGAGACAGGGCTTTTTCAGAAGCCCTCTCCTCAAGATGTAGAAGTTTTCTGCTCCTTTTTGAAAGTATAGATCTGTTTTTCTTCGTATACAGCTGAAGGAGTTTGACAGGATTCAGCTATATTATCCCTGTTGAAGGAGGAACTACAGGGGAAAACAGTTTGGGCAGAGAATGCACCTGTCCCGCCCACACCTGAGTCCCTTTTAGCGTGGTGCTGGAGACTCCCACAGTGGCCACTCCTGCTAGAAAGTATGCGTGATGTGTCTGGGTGTGTGTGGCGTTTCTAGGAGAACTATGCACGACGTGGGTGTGTGTGGCATTTCCAGGAGAACTATGCACGACGTGGGTGTGTGAGACGTTTCCAGGAGAACTATGCGCGACGTGGGTGTGTGTGGCATTTCCAGGAGAACTATGCGCGATGTGGGTGTGTGAGACGTTTCCAGGAGAACTATGCGTGGTGCGTCTGGGTGTATGTGATGTTTCCAGGAGAACAGAGCTAATGCTGTGAGTGGTGAGCTCTTTTCTGCACGTGTCATGACGCTGAGGCTGTGGGTGCACTGGGCCCAGGAAGTGCAGATGCAGCAGCTGCAGGCCCCACCCCCAGCCCCTGTGCCTCCACAACCAGACTCCTAGCTCTGTTCTTACTCAGCCAGCAGCAGGAAACAGTGGGCTCGGTAACCTAATCTGCCCGTTAAAGCGACATGGTTTTAGCGTGCATAGTGAGCAGGAGACCCGTGTGAAGCGAGCACGCTTTCATCTGGGTCCACATTCATGGCTCCGTTCTCTGATGCCAGGTGAGTCGCTCTGCCTGTCTGATGACGACACAGCTGATCTGTAAGTTGCTGCGGTCCAGGGAGGCGGCGGCGGCTGTAGACGTCCGGACGTGGCCCCTCATCCTGGACACAGGTCAGTGCTTTGGCTGGAGAAGGTGGTTTGCTCATGGCCTTGCTCAGGCTGGATCTGCTGATAAGCCGTGTTCCTCTCCAGATGATTTGCCAAAGAAGCGGCCTGCCCAGATCTGCAAACCTTGCAACCCAGACACCCTCGCGTATCTCGACTTCAGCGTATCCACAACTGGGATGCTAGCTGGCGTAAAGGTGAGTGGGGCCGGCTGCGGGAGGCGACCACGGGAGGCGACCACAGAGCATGCTGGAGGTGACAGGCTGCGTGCTGACTCTCAGTGCCTCTCGTGTAGTCAGACTTTGAGATGTGGAAAGAGCTGTACATACGTGTTTCATCACAGTATGACACGTATGACCATTTCCATCCTTAACCAGGCTGATTCTGTCCAAATGTCCCAAGTATGTTTTTATGTGAACATGGTCTCAGTAGCCGACAGACAAACACTGTGAATGTTTTTCTCTCTTACTGGTTCTCAAATCCGAATGCTCTGTGATAAATCTCTGCACACTGCACTTTCTAGCGTTTTAACCTGGGCTGTATTAGAAATCATCATGATCCTCTCATCTCAGACGCCACCCTCGTCGAGGTGCCATGCAAACCTCCCCGCCGTTGGGGACTTCGCAGCCTTGCACGCCCTCTGCCCCCGTCTGTGGGTCTGACTGGTGAGCTGGCTTTGCCTCGCACAGTTCTCACTCTCCATCCACCTCTTAGTAGAACTGAGGTGGAATACCAAAATAGCTACAATATGAAATAAAATAATTTTTCAAAAGCTTTTGAAAAAATGTTTTCAGATCAAGATGATTTAGTTACTGTAGTCTGAAGTTAGCTGTGACCCTCCTACTGTCATAGCCAAAAGAGAAGCACCTGCTTCCAGCCGTACCATTTTCATGGCCCACTTACCATCTCAGCATCTGGCGTAGAGTAGATCATCAGAACTCTCTTGGCTGCTTTTCTGTAGCCGGTGTCGACTCCTGTTTCTCTGCTGAAGTCCCGCAAAGGCCCCGCTGGCTCTGTGACCCACAGCCAGGGTGATGGGAGCACCGTGTACCCTTTCTCTTACCCTCCATACACGGTTGTCCATGCACTCGTCTCTGAATTCCCCCTGGATCCTGAGGGCAGGGCCGTCTCTTACTCTTCTGTTCATCTCCAGTGCTTAACACGGTGCCTGATAACAAGGTCTCGATACTTTAGTATTTGCTGAGCTGAAGAACTCAATTCTCCACCTAGAAATAGTGCTTTGCACAGAGCAGCAGTTCAGGGCAGGCTTGCTCTAGTTGCTGAGCTGAATGAGTGGGTAATTTTAGGAGGCAGGATTTTACTACTAATCCAGGGAGGCAGGAGTCTGGATGGATGTTTTATAAATTCAGTCTCATTTCTCCTTTAAACAAAAATTTGCCTTAAAAGCAAGCTAAAAAGAATTACTTACATTTTACATTCTATGATAATTCTACGTTCCCCAGTTTGAATATAGTAAGAGAGTTACGAAACCTCCTGGGCAGAACTTCCAATAGTGGTGGAACATTTTACAGTGGGAGGACGCCCACCCCAAGTTCTCTCACCTCTTGCTGGAGTGATGAACGAATGATGGGGAGCCAGGCATTTGGATTTCCCCAGTTATTACAAGGCTCCGTGCTGGTCCCTTTACAGTTTAGCTCTGGTGACATTCTACTTCAGATCAACGTGTGACTTTTTTTTTTGAGATGGAATCTTGCTCTGTTGCCCAGGCTGGAGTGCAGTGGCACGATCTTGGCTCACTGCAACCTCCACCCTCCTGGTTCAAGTGATTCTCCTGCCTCTGCCTCCTGAGTAGCTGGAACTACAGGCACACACCACCACCCCCGGCTCATTTTTTGTATGTTTAGTGGAGATGAGGTTTCACTGTGTTGGCCAGAATGTTCTCGATCTCTTGACCTTGTGATCTGCCTGCCTTGGCCTCCCTAAGTGCTGGGATTACAGGCGTGAGCCACTGCGCCCGGCTGTGACATGTTTTAAAACTGCAAAAATCAGACCATTTTCTTTGCTGCTTTGGCTTCCTTTTTCCTGAGGTTTGGCTAGAGAGCTTCTGTGAGAAAATGGATCTTGTTAATGTATTTTATTGTATTTCAAAGTAATTGACATTACACACGGACTGTCGGGGACTATTACAGGGATTAGGGAAGGGGAAGATGCAGAAGCTCTTCACTGTCTGGTCACGATGGGATGATTGGATTTTGGCCACCATCTCCCTGCAGGATGGTGGAAGATGGTGAAGGGCGTTGGAGTGTAGGAGGACCTGAGCTCTAACTCCCAGCGCTAACTTATGTCACAGGCAGCACAATCTTTAACTTCTGTGAGCCTTCACTTTCTGATCATTAAGATGGGTGAGCCACCCAGCAGGTCTCGCTGGCCACGTTCTGCACAGCAGAGGCTGTGTCCAGCCCTGCAGATAGCCATGAACAAGGCGGGGCCTCGACCAGCAGAGGTGGGAGCCGCCATGTGCCTGCCCTACCTGTGGGACAGTGTGTTGGAGAGTGGATCACACGAGAACCACTTCCTGCAAGACTTGCTGTTCAAATGCACTCTTTGAATAGCTAGCGTTGCCAGGTCCTGGAGGACCAGCAGTTCTGAGTGAGGTTTACTCATTGAAAATGAGAACTCCAGTGAAGATGTCAGCCACTCACATTCCCCAGACACAACATAGCCCCAGCTTGGCGACAGTCGTCCCCGGTCCTGAAAACAGCTTTGGGCATTTGGGGCCAGTGTCATTTGTTGTTTTCTGGGTTTTGTTCTCTAAAATGTATTGGAGAGACAGGGTCTCACCCTGCTGTCTGGGCTGGAGTGCAGTGGTGATCCGAGCTCACTGCAGCCCGGAATGCCTGGTCTCAAGGGACCGTTCCACCTTGGCCTCCCGAGGTGTTTTGATTACAGGTATGAGCCACTGCGCCAGGCCAGCACACGTTTCGTGTGGCCTTTCTGTCTTAAAGATGTCTTGGGTATCAGGCCCCATGCATTTAATGCGGTTTTATTGTCTTGTAGGTACCCTTGGGTATGAAGTCCCCTGCGTTCAGTGCAGCCCTGTTTTCCCACAGGCGTCTTAGGGTGTCAGGTCCGATGCGTTTAACGCAGCCCTGTTTTTCCCACAGGCGTCTTAGGGTGTCAAGTCCGATGCGCTTAACGCAGCCCTGTTTTCCCACAGGTGTCTTAGGGTGTTAGGTCCGATGCATTTAATGCAGCCCTGTTTTCCCACAGGCGTCTTAGGGTGTCATTAACGCAGCCCTGTTTTCCCACAGGTGTCTTAGGGTGTCAGGTCCGATGCGTTTAATGCAGCCCTGTTTTCCCACAGGCGTCTTAGGGTGTCAGGTCCGATGCGTTTAACGCAGCCCTGTTTTCCCACAGGCGTCTTAGGGTGTCAAGTCCGATGCGTTTAACGCAGCCCTGTTTTCCCACAGGCGTCTTAGGGTGTCAGGTCCGATGCATTTAATGCAGCCCTGTTTTCTCACGGGTGTCTTACGGTGTCAAGTCCGATGCGTTTAACGCAGCCCTGTTTTCCCACAGGTGTCTTAGGGTGTCAGGTCCGATGCGTTTAACGCAGCCCTGTTTTCCCACAGGCGTCTTAGGGTGTCAAGTCCGATGCGTTTAACGCAGCCCTGTTTCCCCACAGGTGTCTTAGGGTGTCAGGTCCGATGCATTTAATGCAGCCCTGTTTTCTCACGGGTGTCTTACGGTGTCAAGTCCGATGCGTTTAACGCAGCCCTGTTTTCCCACAGGTGTCTTAGGGTGTCAGGTCCGATGCATTTAATGCAGCCCTGTTTTCTCACGGGTGTCTTACGGTGTCAGGTCCGATGCGTTTAACGCAGGCTTGTGTTTTGCAGATGTCTCACGCAGCCACCAGTGCCTTCTGCCGTTCCATTAAGCTGCAGTGTGAACTTTACCCCTCTAGAGAAGTGGCCATCTGCCTGGACCCTTACTGTGGACTGGGGTTTGTCCTCTGGTGCCTCTGCAGGTGAGATTCCTCTCTGTATCTTTACATTAAAAAAAAAAAATCGTGCACCTTCCTCTCCAGACCTTAGACCCAGCCAGGCAGCCTAAGCACTGTCCCCGCACCCCAACCCCTGCCGGAGGATGCCTGGGCTGACCCCTGTCCCCTCTGCCTTTCCTGGTGGACTTGGCTCTCGGGGACAGAGCAGTGCCTGGGGTGATTTTGACTTTCTGCAGCAGTGGAGGAACATTTCAGAGAACTGTCTGTTGAGGACCTTTATTTCTGACAATCGGAAGACTCCCAGGCTCCAGGCTTGGTTCTTACGCATATAAAGCCTGGCGATGGTGCTGGGCCAGCAGGCATTGCAGGCTCTTACCTCCCACCGGCTTCACCCCAGCTGTTACTGCAGGGCTCAGGCTGGGCAGGCCCAGAGGTGAGTCCCCGAGGGCTGAGCATTCTCCAGGGTGCGGCACGCTACCCAGCAGCCGGCTCGGAGCCTGGCCCACAGCAGGTACTCGGCAAGTATTTATGGGATAAATGAAGGACCAGAAAAACAAATGGATGTTTCTTGGCTTTTTTGTCTGATTATGCATACATGTTCATTGTAGAAATTTTAGAAAATACAAAGTAATATAAGGAATAAAATAAAGCCATCAACAATCGTACCACCTGATAAAGGGTGTTACCAGTAAAATCCAGTCTTAGCATTGGACGTATAGTTTTTCAGAGTTCATTTTCCAGTGGAGCATTTTTAAACATGTAAGCATAGGGCGTGTTCAGTAATAAACACCCATGACCATCATCCGGCTTCACATGTCAGCATTTTAGTGGTTTTGTAGTATCCGCCTGCTTTCCCCCTTTTTTTTAAAATGGGTATTTTAAAGCTAACACAAACATAAAAATAATTTCACTCATAAATCTTTACACATATTATTTTATGAATAATAGACATTAATATATTTATAAAACTGAGATGCTACAGCATGAAATTGGTTATGATTTTCTTTATAGTGGATCTTTTTTCTTTTTTTTTTTTTCGAGACTGTCTCGCTCTGTCACCCAGGCTGAAGTGCAGTGCCACAATCTCAGCTCACTGCAACCTCTGCCTCCTGGGTTCAAGCAGTTCTCATGTCTCAGCCTCCTGAGTAGCTGAGATTACAGGCACCTGCCACCACGCCTAGCTAATTTTTGTATTTTTAGTAGAGATGGGGTTTCACCATGTTGGCCAGTCTGGTCTCGAACTCCTGACCTCAAGTGATCTGCCTGCCTCACCCTCGTGAGCCACTGTACCCAGTCAGATGTTTTTCTCCTGTCAGCACTCTTCTGGAACAAATATTTTTAATGTATTACTAATATTTAATAGTATTAAGTTGGATTAAAATGTAATCTTGTATTTTTGAAAAATACCGATGTTCTAATTAGGACAATTCGGCTTTTTGAGAAAGCAGATAAAAGTGAATAAATGAAATAATGATTTTTGCCTCAGTCCAAAATGCAATAACATTGTAAATTTTTTTTTTGTGGGAAATCGCTCAGAACATGGCCTTAGCTACACATGCCAAGTGGAAGGGCAGAGGCCTGTTCCGAACAACCGCCCTTATAGGGAGACCGTATTTCATTCGGCAAAGTATACCAGTCAAACTGAAGCCAGCCGGTGGAAGCCGCCGGCCTGCAGGCTCACCGTGCCTGGCTCCCCGCGGAAAGCAGCGAGACGGTGTTTGTGGCAGGGAAAGTAAGTTTTCCATGTGAACCCACGATAACAATAGATTGTCCAGGTTGCAGTGGACTTTAACAAGCATCTTTCCTGCAAAATATTAATAACTCAAGTCACAAGATCACAGTATTCTGTTGATGGCCCTTGCAACAGTAAATATAGCCATAAACCTTTCCATTAAAAAAACATTCTCTATAGAAACAGATCCCAATGGACTTGCTTTAAAAAACAAACCAAAAAATCACTTGGATCCTAGATGCACAATGACTAATACAGAAGTTAAAAATAATAATGACTTCCCTTTCCCATGCAGTTCTCAGCAGGTCTGGGAAGGGAATCAGGCAGGAGAGGCCCTGGGGGTGTAAAATTTGAGGCCTCATCTTCAGGCTGTGATTCTAAGATAGCGCAGCAGGGTGGGGAGGGCGTCTTGGTCGGGGGCAGCCGCACAGGGTGCCCAAGCCCAGGTCGGAGAGGGGAGTCCACAGGGGGTGTCCTGGCATGGGCTGTGGGAGCCAGGCAGGGTGCAGTGTGGGGAAGTCAGCTTGTTCCAGGAATCAACAGCAGCAGAGGGAGAATCAGCTTCGTGTGGGGGATTAGAAATAAGTGATGGGGATAGGTTCATTGTGTAAACATCGAGTTTGCTTACACAGACCTGGCTGGTACAGCCTGACACACCCAGTCCGCAGTCCTGTGCAGCGTGTTAGTGCAGTGTGTTAGTGCAGTGAATGCTGCAGACAGTGGTAATGCAATGGTAAGTATTTGTGTATCTAGACATATTTAAACACAGAAAAGGTACAGTAAAAAGATGGTATGGAAGGTAAAAAAAAAAAAAAAAAAAAAAAAAAGCTGTGTAGGGCATTTCCCATGACTGGAGCTGGCAGGAGTGGAGGTTGCCCAGGTGAGTCGGCGAGTTGGTGAGTAAGTGGCACCTGGATGTGAGGCCAGGACATAACTGCGCACTGTTGTGGCCTCTGTAAATACCAGACGCTTCGGCTGTACCAAGTTTATCAAATATGTTCTTAGGTCTTCAATAATAAATTAACCTTCGCTTACTGTAACTTTTTAACCTTAACAACGTTTTAATTTTTTCAACTTTTTGACTTATCTATAAAAACACTTAGCTTAAAACACAAACATACAACTATACAAAAATAATTTATCTTCTTACTCTGTAAACTGCTTTCTATTAAATTTTTAAAAACATTTTATGCTTTTGTTAAAAACTAATAGGCACACACATCAGCCTAGGCCTCTACAACACACATGCACACACACATACACACACACACACCAGCCTAGGCCTCCACAACACACACACCAGCCTAGGCCTCCACAACACACACACGCGCGCACACACACACAGCTGCCTAGGCCTCCACAGCGCGCACACACACAGCTGCCCAGGCCTCCACAACACACACACAGCTGCCTAGGCCTCCACAACACACACACACACACAGCTGCCCAGGCCTCCACAACACACACACACACACAGCTGCCTAGGACTCCACAGGGCCAGAGTGTTCAGTGTCACTGTCTTCCCTTCCACCTCTTGTCCCACTGGAGGATCTTCAGGGACAATACGCGCACGGAGCCGTCACCTCCTAGGATAACAATAGCTTCTCCTGGAGGACCCTCCTGAAGGACCTGCCGAGGCTGTTTTACTATTTATTTATTTTTTTGTTGAGATGGAGTCTTGCTCTGTCGCCCAGGCTGGAGTGCAGTGGCCGGATCTCAGCTCACTGCATGCTCCGCCTCCCAGGTTTATGCCATTCTCCTGCCTCAGCCTCCCGAGTAGCTGGGACTACAGGGGCCCGCCACCTCGCCCGGCTAGTTTTTTGTATTTTTTTAGTAGAGACAGGGTTTCACTGTGTTAGCCAGGATGGTCTCGATCTCCTGACCTCGTGATCTGCCCGCCTCGGCCTCCCAAAGTGCTGGGATACAATTTATTTTTTTATATAAGTAGGAGGATGCTGTAAAATAACAAAGTACAGTAACTTCATAAACCGGTAGCACAGTTGTTTATCATCATGGTTAAGTATTAGGTTGTGTACATAACTGTATGTGCTCATCAAAAAGCTGATCCACCGTGCCCAAGTAGGCTTCGTCCCCAAGATGCAAGGTTGTGTCATACGCAAATCAAAAAATGTGATGCATCATGTAAACAGAACTGAAGACGTGATTGTATGTGCTGTGCTTTTATATGACTGGCAGCACAGGTTTGTTTAGACCAGTTACCACCACCAACACAAGTAATGTGGTGTGCTGCCACGTCTCTAGGCAGTAGAAATTTTTCAGCTTTGTTATAGAATCATGAGACCACTGTTGTACATGGACCCATCCTCGACCAAAGCATCACTATCCTGGGACCTCAGGCATACTAATTTTTAAATTTTTTGTAGAGATGGGGTCTTGCCATGTTGCCCAGGCTGGTCTTGAACTCCTGGGCTCAAGCCATCCTCCCACCTCAGCCTCCCAAAGTGTTGGGATGATAGGCATGAACCACCACACCCAGCTTACAAAAACATTTTTTTTTAATTAGCAGCCTGTAGTAGTGTGTGCCTATGGCCCCGACTACTTGGGAGGCTGAGGTGGAGGATCACTTGAGCCTGGAAGGTTGAGGTTGCAGTGAGCTGAGATCACACCACTACACTCTAGCCTGGGTGACAGAGCAAGACCCTGTCTCAAGAAATAAAGATTGCAACAGATTATAACACTTTGAGTAATATAGGAAATTTTCCAACTATTTAGATACATAGATGAACAAATGGAAAGCTTGATGAGAAGTGAGGATTTCTATAGTAGCCATCCACGAAGTAGTTAGAGGAAAGAGAGGCTTCACAGTGGAAAAGCATGAACCAGGTGGTCCAGGCAAACCTCATTAGTGGTGAAGCCTGCAGCACATGGCGGGTGGGATGAGGAGAACAGCATCCGCGATACTCCCGCCAAGGATGCCTGCCCTGTGTCTCCCCATGTGGAAGCATCAGCCCCCCAAGTTAGGGGACTGACTGGACAATGCACCCGCCTAGAATCTTCCCAAAGCCTGGTGTCGTGAGAATCATGGAAACATCCAGAAACTCGCTCTGAGCAGAGGGAGGCTGAGAGCCGACCACTTACTTGCAATGTGCCTGCACAAACTGGACCCTTTTGCTACAGAGGATGTAATCGGGGACAGCTGGAGAGACTTGAATAGGGTCTGAGCTGGGACAGAAGGAATGTGTTGGTTTCTGATTTTGATGGCTTAGTTGTTTATGGAGGAAAATAGACTTGTTTGTTGGAACTCCCCCCTGAGGTGTCTGGGATTAGGCATCAAGTCAGTGACTCACCATCAGATAATCCAAGGGAGATAAAATTATTTTAAATGTACTTGTAAGTTTACTATGACTTTGTGATTATTCAAAAGTTAAGTAACACAAATAATTTGTGTCCTCATCCTAAAGCTTTCTTCTGTCATAAAGTAGAGGATTGTTTATCTGAGAATTATGAATATAATGGGATTGTTTCAAAATACTTTTTAAGATTACACCTGTTTTTAAAAATTGTGTCAGATAGCCCATATTCATGTATTGGAAGATTCAATATTATTAAAATGGTAGTTCTCCCCACATTGTTTTATAGGTTTAATGTAATTCCTATCGAAATCTTGGCAGGCTATTTTTTGGGGGTTTTTTGGAGCAGAAATTGATAATATCCTAAAGTGAATATAAAGGACCCACAATAGTCAAAGCAGTTTTAAAATAAGATAACTAAATTGGAGAATTTAGAACTTCTCATTCCTGATTTCAGAAATGCTGCAAAGCTACAGTAACCAAAACAACATGGTACTGGCATAGAGACAGACTGAGATAGACTGATTATATATGACAAACAGAATTGAGAGTCCAGAAATAAACCCTTATATTTATGGTCAAATAATTTTTTAACAGAGTTACCTGAGCAATTCAATGAAGAAAAGAGTTTTTCAACAATAGATGCTGGGAAATTTGGACATTCACATGAAAATGAAAAAAGATAAACCTTGACTCAACATCATAAGTTAGTTCAAGTGGATCATAGATCTGAATGTAAGAGCAAAAATTATAAAAATTTTAGAAAACACGAGTAAATTTTCATAATCTTGGGTTAGGCACAGAGTTCACTAAAGGTACGCTACATAAATACTGATAAATTGGACTTGAACAAAATTTAAAACTTTTGTATATCAAAAGACATGACTAGAAAAACAAGCCACAGTCTGGGAAAAAACATTTGCAAATTATAAATCTCATGAAGTACTTCAAAGCGCCTATGTAATAAACTTTTTCCCTTTTTTTATTTTTATTTTTTTTTGAGACAACCTTGCTCTGTTGCCCAGGCTGGAGCTTACTGGTATGATTTCAGCTCACTGCAACCTCTGTCTCCAAGGTTCAAGTGATTCTTCTGCCTCAGCCTCCCAAGTAGCTGGAGCTACAGGCATGCACCACCACACCTGGCTAATTTTTTTGTTTTTTTAGTAGAGAAAGGGTTTTGCCATGTTGACCAGGCTGGTCTCGAACTCCTGACCTCAAGTGATCTGCCCGCCTCCAACTCCCAAAGTGCTGGGGATTACAGGTGTGAGCCACTGCACTCAGCCTATGTGATAAACTCTCAAAACTCAGAAACAAGCAACATAATTTAAACACGGGCAAGAGATCTGAATAGATCTCGCCAAAAGAAGACATACAAATAAGCGATAAGGACATGAAAAGATACCCAGCATTAATTAGGGAAATGTAAATTAAAACCACAGTGAGATGCCACTTCACACCCACTAGAATGCTGTCACCGCAAACACAGGAAAATAAAGTTGGAGAGCTCGTGTTTTCTGACTTCAAAACTTACACTGCAAAGCAACAGTAGCCAAGAAGGTGGAAAAACAAATTCTCATACGTTGATAATGGGAATGTAAAATGGGGAGCCACTGTTTGGCATGATCTTAATTAAGCAGACTTGCTGCATGACGCAGCAGCTGCCCTCCTAGGAGGAGGAAAAGCGAACGTCCACTCAAAGACTTGGTGTAAGTTCCCTGGAACCTCGGTCAACACAAGGAAGCAATCCAGGTGTCCGCCAACAGGTGAACGAACAAGGGATGCCTGCCACATCCATGTGGTGGGTGCTTCTGTGCAGGATCAGCCCAGAAGCACCTGCTGAGGGAAGGAAGTGTGGCTGTGTGGTAGGCAGTGTCCAGAAAAGGCAAATTTGTAAAAACAAAGTAGAGTGATGACAGTGGGTAGGGCTGGAAATGGGACTGACTGCAGATGGACACGGGATCCCTTTCAGGAGGTGGGAATGTTCTAGAGTGGTGACAATGTTACAACTCCTCAATTTTACTAAAAGCCATTTAATTCTGTGCTTAAAATGAATGAAATTTAGGGTATGCAAAGTTTACCTGAATAAAGCTGATGGGTTTCTTAGAAAGAATAGGCCAGGCACGGTGGCTCATGCCTGTAATCCCAGCACCTTGGGAGTCCGAGGTGGGTGGATCACTTGAGGTCAGGAGTTCAAGACCAGCCTGGCCAACATGATGAAACCTTGTCTCTACTAAAAATAAAAAAATTAGCTGGGCGTGGTGGTGGGAGCCTGTAATCCCAGCTACTCAGGAGCATTAGGCTGGAGAATCACTTGAACCCAGGAAACGGAGGTTACACTGAGCTGAGAATGTACCAGGACGCTCCAGCCTGGGTGACAGAGTGAGACTGTGTCTCAACAACAAAAAATAATAAAGTGCTTCACTGCAGTAATTGAAGTGCGTAGGGAGACCCT
This sequence comes from Trachypithecus francoisi, assembly GCF_009764315.1. NCBI lineage: Eukaryota > Metazoa > Chordata > Mammalia > Primates > Cercopithecidae > Trachypithecus > Trachypithecus francoisi. The sequence continues at coordinate 14,481,547 of NW_022681474.1, read as the reverse complement.
GGGCTGGATGGCATGCCTGCTGGCAGAGGGCACCACCCAGGACCCCTGGGTGAGGTGAACCTGTCTTGTTGAATTCCTAAGTTGGGAGAGTTTTCAGTTGTTGGTATGTTTTGTCAGGTTAGTAATCCGAAATCATCAAATTGCTAATGTACAAATGTATGTTACTTACCAAATGTCCATTTTTATTCTTTTTGAAGTTAAGATCTAAAGAACAGCTCAAGTTCCCAACATTCTCAGAGAATAATGTCTTCAGAATAAGCAACCTGCTCTTAAATTGCCAGTGCCAAAAATCAATTTTGGCTAATACAACAATTAATTAACATTTGTCGTATTGAGTAAGGGCAAGTAGGAAATCATGAGTTGAGTTTTCTATTTGTTTCTGCTGTCAAGATTTGTTTTTTCTTAATGTTGACATCTTATTTATGGGGATGAGGAGGGAGGTGAAACTATATTTTGTTTTCACAAGTATATTTGAAATTCTCTAGCCAGGAATTCACATTGGGTACCCAAGCCTGTTTGTCTGCTGGCAGTTCTGACAGAGCAAATCATTAATGCTGATGTGTATTTTTGAGGAAGCCACTTCCAGGGACACTTTGAAATGGTTAAAATGACTTTGGGCATCTGAGGCAGGAGGATTGCTTAAACCTAGGAGTTCAAGACCAGCCTGGGCAACATAGACCCCCATCTCCACAAAAAAGTTTTAAATTAGCCCATCATAGTGGCACGTGCCTGTAGCCCCGGATACTTGGGAGGTGGGAGGGTCACTGAAGCCCATGAGGTCAGGGCTGCAGTGAGCTGTGATCGCACCACTGCACTCTAGCCTGGGTGACAAAGGAAGACTGTCTAAGAAAAGAAGTGGTGAATATGGTAAATTTTATGTTACATATGTTTTACCACAATAAAATTTTAAAACTAAGACTAAATGGCCAATTTACAGCAGAGTAATAATTCGAGGCCTGATATTCACCCCTTATGTGCCTAACCCTGTTCTCAAAGGATTCAACCCTTGAACAGGTCACTATCTGCTATAAAGTCATCCCTCAGTGTCCACAGAGGAGATGGGTTCCGGGACCCCGTAGATACCGAAAAGCGAGGATGCTGACATAAAATGGCATTGTATGTGCGCATCACCTGTGCACTTCCCCTCAATGGTGTTGTATGTGCGCATCACCTGTGCACTTCCCCTCAATGGCGTTGTATGTGCGCATCACCTGTGCACTTCCCCCTCATAATTTAAATAATTTCTGGATTACTTGTAATACCTAAGACAATGTAAATGCTATGTAAATAGTTGTACTATGTTGTTTATTCAATAGTGACAAGAAAGTCTACGAGTTAGGTATAGACGCAGATTTTCTCATGAACATCTTTGATTCATGGTTGAAGCCAGGGGTGAGGAACCCACAGACACAGAGGGCTCTGTGTCCTTTTGAAAAGAATAAATCAAGCTTTGGAAAAGAGAATGAGGAAAGAAATGGAAAATTGCCCAAAAACACTTTTGTCACATTTGCCAAAGAGGAGTTTTTCATACTAAGGGTCCTGTTTGAAATAAATTTTGTTAGCCAACTTAATTTCCTTACATGTATTTAGTCGGATTCTCTTATAAACAATTATGAAGATTTCTAAATGAGATTGGCCACATTAGAGAACTGGCTTTAGTATTATAGCATAGTAGTTAACAAGGCCTAACTCGTTAATCATAGTGCTATTTCACTGATAAAATTTTGTGTAGGCCTCTTGTGGCGGCTCATGCCTGTAATCCTAGCACTGTGGGAGGCCAAGACAGGAGGAGCGCTTGAATCCAGGAGTTTGAGACCAGCCTGGGCAACATGACAAAACCCTCTCTCTACCAAAAAAAAAAAAAAAATTAGGCGTAGTGTTGTGCACCTGTAGCCCCAGCTACTCGGGGGCTGAGGTGGGACGATGGCCTCAGCTTGGAATATGGAGGTTACAGTGAGCCCAGATCACACCACCGCACTCCAGTCTGGGTGACAGTGAGACCCCATCTCAAAATAAAAAAAAAAATTGTGTAGGTTGGGCATGGTGGCTCACGCCTGTAATCCCAGCACTTTGGGAGGCCCAGGCACATCTTACATGGCCACAGCAGGAACAAGAGAGGATTGCTTGAGCCCAGAAGTTCAAGACGAGCCTGGACAACATAGACCCTACCCCTGAAAAAAACAAGCATGGTGGTGTGCACCTGTGGTCCTGCCGACTTAGGAGAGGCAGGAGGATCGCTGGAGCCCAGGAGTTTGAGGTGACAGCGAGCTATGATTATACCACTGTACTCTAGCCTGCGCAACAGAACGTTCTTGCTAATTTTTAAATCTTAGAACGTGATTTATCTAGGATATGTTATTTTAATGCATGGCGTCTATTAATGTGAATTCATAGTAGTAAAAAAAAAAACCATTAAAAATGTAGTTTTGGCCGGGCGCGGTGGCTCAAGCCTGTAATCCCAGCACTTTGGGAGGCCGAGACGGGCGGATCACGAGGTCAGGAGATCGAGACCATCCTGGCTAACAGGGTGAAACCCCGTCTCTACTAAAAATACAAAAAACTAGCCGGGCGAGGTGGCGGGCGCCTGTAATCCCAGCTACTCGGGAGGCTGAGGCAGGAGAATGGCGTAAAAACCCGGGAGGCGGAGCTTGCAGTGAGCTGAGATCCGGCCACTGCACTCCAGCCCGGGCGAAAGAGCAAGACTCCGTCTAAAAAAAAAAAAAAAAAAAAAAAAAAAAAAAAATGTAGTTTTGACAAGTTGTTTATTAAATCCACACTTACCCCATCAATTGATGATAAAATATGTAACCTGTCACTGCTTCATTTCTCTAAATCTATTCTCTCATATGAAGGTAAAATTAAAGAATGATTATATTTTCTCTCTTCTGTTTGGTGATTTGTTGGGATCATTTAAAAATAAAAATCTGAACTTGAAAAGATGGAGTGACTAACTTTACTTACCATAATTGTCTTTTTTTCACCCTGGCTGTCAGTTTTCTAAACCAGGTATAGGCCTACTCTTTCTTAAATTGCTGTTTGGTAAATATTTTAGGTTCTGTGGTCTCTGTACTATCACTCAGCTCAAAGCTGCTAGAGACAAACAAATGAGTGGTGGTGGCTGGCCCTGTTCCAATAAAACTTTATTTACAAAAACAGGACGTGTCTGTGGTTTGCCAGCTCCTGTTCTGAAGCTAGACTTTTTTTTTTTTTTGGACCAAAATTTGATCCCTGTGTTTTCTACAAGAAAGAGGATCCAGTTTGCTGATGTCGCAGGTCTGAGAGACGTCACAGTTCTGAGAGACGTCAGAGCATCACAGCATTTAGTAGTCTTAAGTGTGTGTTCGAAGTGATAGTAACTGCCTCATGATTCTGTAGTACATATTTGCTTTTCAGAAGGCTTCCGCGTGAACATGGTTGCAGTTTGCAGCATTGGTTTTACTGTCCCCTTCTACAGATGGCAGCACAGGCTGTTCCAAGTCCTCCTTGTCCTCGGAGTCAGTGCTGCCCTGAGCCCTCCAGCCTTGCTGAGCTCCTGCCCTGACAGCCTCTTCTTTCTCTGCAGTGTGTATTCTGGGCACCAGTCCATCCTGATCCCACCCTCCGAGCTTGAAACCAACCCCGCCTTGTGGCTTCTCGCCGTGAGTCAGTACAAAGTCCGAGACACGTTTTGCTCCTACTCCGTGATGGAGCTGTGCACCAAGGGGTTGGGCTCGCAAACAGAGTCCCTTAAGGTAAGCAGCTCCCTTGGCAGCTCAGCGCCCTGCTGGGACTCGTTTCTAAGAAGGCACGTCTGTGACTGGGTGAAGTTAAAACAGTCCTCCAAAAAAAAGCCTGGGTTTAATCTGACGTCACCTGAAGCTTGCAAACTGCCTTTATATGAAAATGTTTTTAACGTGAATATTTCCCCATGACTCACAGACAGTAACAAACCAGAATGTAAAATATTTTCAATGCCTATCATTCCTCTGGGTCTACTTGAAAGATCCTAAATTTGATTTTTTTGTTGGGTGGATTCAGTGTTCTGAAGTATTCGGTGTTCAGAAGCTCTGAGGCGATGTTAACTTGTTCTGATATTGGTATTTAAGAAGGTAGGTGTGAATTTAGCCACTCACTTTTGTTTTTCCTGGAGACCCTGATTTGTGGGTCTGGACCCTAAGCTCAATTCATTTTACAATTAACAGTGTTGTGTTTTATTTTTAAATAACTGCCATTATGTAAGAATAATGGTATTTCCCTCCATTTAAACCAAGGATTTTTTGATAGGTATATCTTCATGGTAAATTAAGTAGTACTTAGCTCCAAGTAACGAGGAGGGAATAATCATATGACCAGTTTTGATTAAATTTCAACCGACTTTGTACTGTTTGGATGTGTGTCTGTCTTCGTATATACATGGATTGTGTTTGTTTGTGGCATCCACACACAGATCAATAGTGCAACAGTACATTTATCTGTCCTGCCTTGTTTTCCTAATGCATAAAGCTTCAACAGGAAAGCAAAATGCAAGATAATGTTATGTAATATAAGTAATTGTGCAATCATTTTGAGTTTTATATTTATATAGGAAACAGTTACACAGCATTATTCATGTTCACCTATATTGTATTAAAAAGTGAGTACAGGCCGGGCGCGGTGGCTCAAGCCTGTAATCCCAGCACTTTGGGAGGCCGAGACGGGCGGATCACGAGGTCAGGAGATCGAGACCATCCTGGCGAACACGGTGAAACCCCGTCTCTACTAAAAATACAAAAAAAAAAAAAAAAAAAACTAGCCGGGCGAGGTGGCGGGCGCCTGTAGTCCCAGCTACTCGGGAGGCTGAGGCAGGAGAATGGCGTAAACCCGGGAGGCGGAGCTTGCAGTGAGCTGAGATCCGGCCACTGCACTCCAGTCCGGGCGACAGAGCGAGACTCTGCCTCAAAAAAAAAAAAAAAAAAAAAGTGAGTACATGGCCGGGCGCGGTGGCTCAAGCCTGTAATCCCAGCACTTTGGGAGGCCGAGACGGGCAGATCACAAGGTCAGGAGATCGAGACCATCCTGGCTAACACGGTGAAACCCCGTCTCTACTAAAAAATACAAAAAACTAGCCGGGTGAGGTGGCGGGCGCCTGTAGTCCCAGCTACTTGGGAGGCTGAGGCGAGAGAATGGCGTGAACCAGGGAGGCAGCGGAGCTTGCAGTGAGCTGAGATCTGGCCACTGCACTCCAGCACAGGCGACACAGCGAGACTCCGTCTCAAAAAAAAAAAAAAAAAAAAGTGAGTACATTTTCATGACCTTCCTGTTGGCACATACATAAATAACCAGAATAAATAATGACGTAGTTGAGGGTCACTACATATTCATTTCATCCTTACAATAGCTCTCTGAAATAGGAGCCGTTATTGTCTCCATTTTAAAGCTGAGGAAACTTATATCACAGAGAAATTAAGCGACCTCTCCAGGTTCTTAGGTTGAACGAACCTAGAGCCAAATTTATAATCTTTGGCTTCAGACCTGCTATTGCAGCTACATGTGCTTTACCTCTCAGACATGCGCACGTGTGAATACATAATTTGTATTCCCCAGACTTGAGTTTTTCCTGTTTAGCTGTGTGTGTGCAGTCGTGTCTGTATGCTCAGCACGAATGTCGAAGTCAGCTAGAGCTGTGTGTCCTCCTTGCTCAGGACCCTTGTCAGTTGTCCACGTGTGCTGAGGCTGCCTGGAAAGGGCTCAAAGGACCTGATGGCTGGGGTTTTGGTGGCCGCCCTCTTAGCAGCTCTGGCTTCCACTCCAAGACACAGTCATTCACGGTTCGCCTTCACATTCACAAGCCGTTCCTATCACTCCCTTATTTTCCCTCTTGGCCCGGGCAGTGCCACTGAGTGAGCTGTGCTTAACTCCTTGAAATCCTTGTATGACGTTTGCTGTTGTGCTCAGCTGACTGAATTTGGTGTGGAAACTGAGATGTTCTTAATCTTATGCTTACTGTAGAAACAGACACGCTTGAGAGTGAGAATAAATTCTTGGTGTAATGGGGCATAAATGGAGCACTGTCTATGAAGTCTAAAAATTTAGGTTTATATTCCTGTCTATTAAAATGCAGATTTTCAGGCTGGGTGTGGTGGTACATGCCTGTAGTCCCAGCTACTTGGGAGACCACAAGGTGGGATGGTCACCTGAGCCCAGGAGTTCAGCTCCCCTGGGCAGCATAGCAAGACCCCATCTCTTTAAAATATGTAGATTTTTCCCATTCCTCTCCAGTGTGTGTTCTGGTACATCCATGCCCAGAAGAATATATCAAATGCCTCTCCTTTCCCGAACTGCCTTTAATCGTCTCATCCAGGAAATTGCTTTTCCTCAACCTGTCTCCTCATCACAGTTCTTGCTGTGGCTCCAGGCGGCTGTTTGTTCATCATTTGAATAGCTGTGTGAGTGCTTTTTCACCACTGCAGGGTTTGTTACGTTAAGGAAGTGGACCCAGGCGACCCTGGAAAGGCATCGCTGTGTTGAGTTTTCCAATGTTTATGTGGGGATCCGAGGGAAGGCGTCTCCGGCTCACTCCGAGCTCGGCCCGTGAGGGCTGACTTGGTTTCTCTGTCGTTATCTCCAGGCGCGAGGGCTGGACTTGTCCCGAGTGAGGACCTGCGTGGTCGTGGCGGAAGAGCGGCCGCGGATCGCGCTCACACAGTCGTTCTCAAAGCTGTTTAAGGACCTGGGCCTTCACCCGCGGGCTGTCAGCACCTCGTTCGGTTGCAGGGTGAACCTGGCGATTTGCTTGCAGGTGAGATTCGCCGACATCACGGCGCTGAGCCGGAAGCTCCCGGGGTGGGCGCAGCCGACTGGCTCCAGGCGTCTCCCTGGGCTGGTGCTCGGCTACCTTCAGAAGAGATCTTTCCGTCACACGCATGCTGTTGGTGCAGATCTCTGTTTTTTTACACTACAGTCTGCGTTCGTATCCATATTCATAACAAGCATTCATAGCACTTACTGTGTCCTGGAACATTTTAACTTTTGTGACAGGAGGAGCAGTTTGTCCAGACCTCTGCTGTCGGACTTTTTAAAGATTAGATACTAGACAGATCAAGAAACCAGTCCCTCGAAGTACTTAGTCTCATGTGTGCAGACGATCGCTGTAGGAAGAACTTAATTACACTGAGCAGGTTCTGGGATTTGCTGCTGCAGTGGCAGTGTAGAAACAGCACAGCTGCACTTGTGCGAAAGGGGCATACGTGAAGGGGCTCTGGCAAGACAGCCTTGCATTAACAGTGGCTGACAAGCCCCAGGCAGAGGTGCAGATCTGGTTCCTGGAAGAGTAAGGGCTCCCCTCTCAGCAGGTGCTGGTGAGGCAAATGGTTGGCGGGCATCACCTCCACCTCCCTCTCTGCCCACCTGCTGTCCTACTTGTGATCCCAGGGTGATTGCTTAAGGTTGCTGCTGGGTGAGCCTCTGAAGGCTCTGTCTGCCTTTTTCATGCCTGTCGAGGTGCTTGGAGTTAGCCACTAGGTCAGAGGAGGGAACCTCCTCTCTTCCCAGGATCATTTCAGAAAAAGTAGCTGCAGAAAGCTTTTCTTGATTTTCTTTTTTCTTTTTCTTTTTGGAGACAGGGTATCACTCTGTCACCCAGGCTGGAGTGCAGTGGCATAATCACGCATAATCGCGGCTCACTGCAGCCTCGACCCCCCAGCCCCCACTCCCGCTCCCGCTCCCAGGCAGGCTCAAGCAACCCTCCCACCTCAGCCTCCCGAGTAGCTGGGACCGCAGGTGCCCACCACCACACCTGGCTAATTTTTGTATTTTTTGTAGAGACAGGGTTTCACCATGTTGCCCAGGCTGGTCTTGATCTCGTCAACTTCATGATCTGTCTGGCTTGGCCTCCCAAAGTGCTGGGATTACAGACATGAGTCACCGCACCTGGCCTTTTTTTTTTTTTTTCATACACGGGATGTTCCTTGCTTCTGTCTTCCTTCTCTTAATTATTACAATAGCTTCGTTTTTAAGAAATTATATATTACCAAATTTCTCTCAAGAGTCAGGTAAACCTTGTCCTATGATTAAAATTAATACCCTTTTCTAAGAGGTCATCTGAAGAATTAGGTTTATCTCACCAACCTAGTTCTTAAAATATTGAAGTTTTCTCTCCCTATTCACCTTTTTCTGTTCCTCATAAATGCTTATCACCATCGATCCCATTAGGAGAAATAGGAAATGCAGAAGTCTGCCTCTTAAATCAGTTCAGCAATAGTGTGATGTCCCACTTGTCTCTGCCCACCGGTGACAGGGACCCCCGGGCAAGAGCAAATCAGTGATTTGTGAGAGACGGCACTGGCCATGGCGAGGCTGCTGCTTCTGGCTTTGTCTCTTAAAATGTCGGGGTGGGGCCGAAGAGAGAAGAGCAGAGAGTAACACTTAGCACTGTGCCCTCCAACAGGTGACAGAGTTCAACCTGTGTTGCAAAATTGGCCTCTTGTAGAGTACGTACATTTATTTTCTTCTTTACTTTTTCATTTATTATTTATTTCTATCCACCTGGATCCAAAATGTTTATTTTTTTATTTTTATTTTTTGAGACGGAGTCTCTGTCACCCAGGCTGCAGTGCAGTGGTGCGATCTCGGCTTGCTGCAAGCTCCACCTCCCGGGTTCATGCCATTCTCCTGCCTCAGCTTCCCCAGCAGCTGGGACTACAGGCATCCGCCACCAGGACTGGCTAATTTTTTGTATTTTTAGTAGAGATGGGGTTTTGCCATGTTAGCCAGGATGGTCTCGATCTCCTGACCTCGTGATCCCCGCCTAGGCCTCCCAAAGTGCTGGGATTACAGGCGTGAGCCACTGCGCCCGGCCCCAGAATGTTTTAAGATGGTTTACAAGGAAGGAGTACACTCAGTAGGAGAAGATAAAATACACTAAAAACGAATCAAAACATGGAGGTGAAAGAAAAAAATTGCAGGAAAGTGACAGCCTGAAGAACAATTGGCATGCTGGTGTTTTCCGCGAGGCTCTGAAGTGTGCCACCGTCCTTACCTCAGCACCGGGGCAGGGCCGGACACGTGCTGGATGTTGAATGAATGTGCCCTGTGAGAGTGCTGAGCCCGGTTCTGTATTCTTAATAGGAAATAGCAATATGTTCTTGTACAGAAGACAAGTTCATCAGTATGAACGCTGAGTCAAAATTCAGTATTGCTAATCATGGGTCATGGCACTATTTTGCAATCTTGGCAGCATCTTTAAGCATTTTTGTCCATGTTCAGTTTTCTGCTTGACCTATTCGTAACTCCTTTCAGTCAGCATTTCCTTATCTGAATAGTATTGGAAAATAGTTGGAAGTATCCAAGTGTCTACTAGCAGAGAGAAATTGAATTTATGTACAAAGCAATGCAGGCTCACCTCCCCTTGCCCGAAGCTTTGAGGGCAGGTGCGCTTCAGAATTAGGTTTCTGGCTTTGTGAGAGGTGACGTGGCACAGATGCCATGCATGACGCCACAGTTCAGTATCACATGTGCCAGTGTTCCTGCAGCAGGGAAGGGCAGACTTAAAGGGGCTCATGTCAGCCTAGGTCAAATTTTACTACAAAGAAACTTAAGACAAAGTTTGTGCCATCATCAAACATTTCTCATAGTGAGATGGACAGTAGGCATGTAGGTAATTTTTTCAGGAAGCGACTCATTCTTAGTAAGTGAGCAGTGAGAGGCTAGAGTGCCATGGGCATGGGGAGGCATTCGGGGGAGGGCGGTCAGGAACACTTCAGCAGAGCACACTGGAAGGGCGGAGCTGTGCAAAAGTCCAGTGAAGGCAACTGTAAGTGAAAAGGCTTCAGGCAGAGCTGGTCTTTGGAAACACTCATTTTCTGGAATTTTTGCAAAATTAAAACATGTTGGTGATAGCCAACAAGCAGAGCGGGAGAAGCCCAGAATCCAGAATCCAGAGGCAGAAACCACCTCTCACTGCCTGGCTCTCCACAGGGCCCAGCACACAGGACATGCCTGATACATTAAATGTACACTGAGTGCTTATGAGTGGTAGTAAGGAAAGCCTGAAATGTTTCTGAGTTTTGTGTACATTGAATTTCTTTTTCTTTATACAAGAATATTTTAGAAAACAAAATCAGAAAATATACTTTAGCTTATAAATAGCACTCATAAACCCATCTACCCTGAGATAATCACAATTAATCATTTGATGTAAAAAATAAAAAACACAAAAAATTAAGATACTCCCAAAATTCCAAACCTCGTACCTAAATATTTAAAGATGTTGAAAAATGTAGTTTTCAGTTTGAAGCAGCAGCATTGTGAGTGAGTATGGAAGCAGGGGGGTATCTGTTCTCAGACTGACTGCATTCTAACAGCGCTGGTTTCCCGACTAGAGCCCCCGTGCCCCTGACTGACTGTGTTCTAACAGCGCTGGTTTCTCCTGGCTTCTTTGCTGGAGCCCCTGCAGGCCTTCCCTGACGGTGTGCTCTGGTGGAGGAAGCCTGATGGAGCGAGGAAAGAGTTTTGTCTCCAGGAGATAGGGAGCACACTCAGCAAAGAACATTGTCCAAAAGAGAGAGGGAGCCTCACCCGTGTGCAACAGGGCTTAGGAGGTGTCAGGGTCATCACTGTCAGAGGGGGTCCTGGTCTTCAGGAAAGGCTGAGCTGCGCAGTTCACGAGTATTATTACTGCAGGATTTAAAGGCCTTTCCGGTGCTACTGAGCAGTGCTGCATCCTCAAGGGGGAAGCCGTGTGCAGTTTTACCAGTGCTGACCTGGCACCTGGACAGGCACTTTTTAAAACATACCTGACACACGAAACGTTACAGGTGTACAGAGACACACTGGGCGTTTGTTTTTACTTTGCAAAAATCGGCTCCATCAGTGGCGCTCTGGTCCTCCCACCATCCAGCCCCAAGCATCTGCCTCCCCTTCGTGCAGTTTTTCCTAAGCCACTTTCTCATGCAGTCTTCCCTGCTTCTGCTTCATAACCCGGACACTGTGCTCGGCCTGGATGGACTCTCCTCTGCCCTTGTCCTGCTTCTCCGCCCGGGTCCCCTCCATGGGGCCTTCTCGAACTCTGTCAGCTGCAGTGCTCTCTTTCCTCTGAATTGCCAGCATACTTTGTTCTTCCTCCTTTGCACTTTCCACCTGCTTTATAGTTATTTATCAACATATGCATGTCTCTTCTGCTCTGTGAGTAGCTGTGTTACAGAACACAGTTTTTTCTTTGTTGTTGTAGTTACTGTTTGTAGAGACAGGGTCTCACTGTGTTGCCTAGGCTGGTCTTGAACTCCTGGCCTCAAGTGACCCTCCCACCTCAGCCTCCCAAAGCACTGGGATTACAGGCGTGAGCCACTACAATCAACCAAGAGCACATTTTTACAAAAGAATTTCCCTCCCTGAGTGTCCACTGCCATCTCACATCATCACAGTCACTTCTTGATGTTGTATACATTTTGTGAAAGCACTGATACTTGATTCTGGGGTTTTTTGTTTGTTTGTTTTGGGAGACGGAATCTTGCTCTTGTCACTCAGGCTGGAGTGCAATGGCATGATCTCAGCTCACTGCAACCTCTGTCTCTTGGGTTCAAGCAATTCTCCTGCCTCAGCCTCCCAAGTAGCTGGGATTACAGGCACCTGCCACCTCGCCCAGCTAATTTTTGTATTTTTAGTAGAGACGGAGTTTTGCCATGTTGGCCAGGCTGGTCTCAAACTCCTGACTTCGTGATCCTCCTGCCTTGGCCTCCCAAAGTTGATTCTTTTAACTGCCAATCGGTGCGTGTAATAAATACAATTTACATTAGAGAAATTAAGCGTATACTTATTTGACTAGAGTGTAGTCTCCCATGGAAAATGACTTGGCATGATGAATTTTCTCTAAAATGAACCCCTGGTGTGAATCTTCACCAGCTAAAAGCTCATACGACATCTGTAACTGTTCCTTGCAAGTGAAAACCCAGGGTTTACTATTCTTCAACCTTCTAACAGCATTTTCATCTCAAATAGGAAGTCTGGGGCTTGCACCTTAAGAGACATTCACGCTGGAAAAATACATTCTTTAGTCATTGCATTGGACCGTTGGATTCAGACAGCCTCTAGTTAGGTCTGACCGTTGGATTCAGACAGCCTCTAGTTAGATCTTCCTATGCTCCTTAAGGGCCCTTTCAGTCATTTGATGATGAGAGATGGAGGCCCTGAGAAGTGAACTTTCCTAATTGACAAAGCTAGGAGGTAAAAACAGAACAAAATTTAGAAGTAAAAGCTATTTGTTACTCTTAGGAGTAACATTTCCCAGAATCTTTAGCTGTAAAAATGACTTTAAAACAATTTGAATTTATTGAATTTATGATAAAAGTGGACATTAGAAAGATCAAATGATGACTTCTGTGTTTAATTAGCTTTCACATAAATTTCTTTTAGTATTATTAGAAGGTGTCATTTATTATTTGGAAATATATTTCTCACAGCCACAATTACTCTTCAAAAATGTAAGCTGGAAGGTCTCTTATTGCATTAGATTTAGAGATATTGTTCACTGTAACAGAAAAATTAGCATCCTCCTTCTAGTAGAAGGGAAGAAAAACATGAGGTCTTCTGTTTTCCAAAAGAGACCTCGGTTGTTTATTTACTAGGAGAAAAACATCAACAGAAACTTTGATTTTTATTATATAGAAAAATACCTGATTTATCTAAGAGGGCAGCTTTATTGTAAGTAGCTTTGTGGGATTAAATCGACAGTAACTATTGCAGTGACCCTTAACTCTTGAAACTCACACAACGAAAGAGAAATACAGCCACCCTGGTAATAGAAAGAGTCATGGATTGTTGAAAGAAGTGAGCCGGGCATGGTGGCTCACACCTGTAATCCCAGCACTTCGGGCAGCTGAGGCGGGTGGATCATTTGAGGTCAAGAGTTCAAGACCAGCTTGCTCAACATGGTAAGACCCTGTCTCTACTAAAAATACAAAAATTAGCCAGGTTCAGTGGCACGCATCTGTAATCCAAGCTACTCGGGAGGCTGAGGCAGGGGAATCGCCTGAACCTGGGAGGTGTAGGTTGCAGTGAGCTGAGATCGTGCCACTGTACTCCAGCCTGGGTGACGGAGCAAGACTGTATAAAAAAAAAGAAAAAAGAAATGTGGAAAGCTCAGGAGATGATGTAAATCTTAAGTAATTCTCAAAATAAATAGTTATAAATAAGACTTGCATTAACTTGAGCTCTCAGTTTCCTTGTCCCCCTACACTGCTTTTAGGTGAAAGAAATAAATAAGGTGCTGTTGGGGATTTTGAAAGCCTCAGGGAATGAGCCACCGTCAGCAGGAACTGCACGCCCTCTCCTGCTACACGGCGTCCCAGCCAGCGCTGGGATCATGGAAACCGTCTTCCAGGTACCCTGCACATCAGTCAGCTTTCTGACCTGTAAGCAATGGAAACCTCCTTTGGCAATTTGAGGCACCAATAGGTGGCTCTCAGAACCACCAAGGCAGTAGGACCAGCACTGGGACCCTGCATCTAGGAACCGCTTGTGCAGTAGCATGTTCTTGTGAGGAGAACATGAAGTCTGCACTGCTGACCTTGCTCCTGAACACGAGACTTCCCCACCAGCATGGCATTCCCCAAACCTGGATCATGTCAGGACACCTTCACTGCCGACAGCAAGAGCCCAATTGCTTTGTCCTGTAAATGCAACTGGTTAGTCATCTCCCCACACCCTAGCTTCCAGGAAGGCTGGGAAGGGGACGGAATTCTGGTATTTTTACTTCCTGTAGAGCCACAAGGGCTCTGTATCCAAACAGGACTCAAAAAGTGGAGTTCTCCCGATACAGGAGGAAGGTTGAGATGTACGGTGACTAAACTGTGACAGTCGGCAGCTGCTCCCGCCTCTCCCTTTCGCTGCCCAGCATCGCTGCATTCTCGTCCTGCCCTCACGCTCTCCACAGCCCCAGGAAACCACCGTGATGCAGCTGCTGCTTTTACATCTACTCAGGCACTCGCCCTTCATGCAAAGGGGGAACAAGCCAAAGCCTCTGGAATTACCATGACCAGTGTCAAACCCACGGCTTTCTAGGTGATGCCTCCTCTTCCTCCAGTTCCATCACTGGCATTCTGTGACCTACAGATGGAATTGTAAAATTTACAATTGAGGGATGAAGAGAGAGAAGAGGAGGAACATTCAAATTCTTTTACCAGTGTTTTTGGATGTCTCACGTGCCCTAGGCGCTGGTGGACACTGCACTGAACAGATAATCATGTTGGATCTGCAAGTTGCTAAGTGAGTCTTTTCATCTGTCTCCAGGAATGTTGGAATCACCACCAGAAGAGTCTTAGGGACCCAGGAGATCGTGAAGAGGGTCTGAGGGATTAACTCCACAGCCTCAAGTGTTCGCCTGGCTTTCAGCGAGGGATTCTCTGTTACAGTCACAGAACATTCCTGGCTTTTAGTCTGTGTCTTGAACCAAAAAACAAGAATCTGAGTTCATCATTCAGTCAGTACAACAAAACAGTCGTGCTGCATCCGTCTGGGTGCTTTCATCTGCTCTGTGACTCGGCAGCCCCTAAGCTAAAGCCTTTCCAGGCCCTCTCTCTAAAGTGTCAGAGCACGGCGTCCAGGCTGCCAGCCTCATGGTGCTTTCTGCACAGCTGCTCAGCTCTGCTGTGCCACTCAAAGCAGAAATAGGCAATATGTAAATGAGCAGACATCACCGTGCTTCAGTCAAACTTTATGAAAGCCAGTGTGTGGTGCTCCTGATGACCAGTTTGCTGGTGGGTGGCCCGAGCTGGGTTCACACTATCTGTGGCCCCCACCCCACCAGTAATCCATTCCAGAGTCCCCCATTTCCTGACAGTCTATCATCTGCATCAACACCTGATGACAACATCCAGATCCATCCATTTGATGCCAAACATAGAAACAAGCTCAATTTGATTTTTGCAAATTTTTTAAAGGTTTCGGAATTCCATTTTTTATTGAGATGTAGAAGTCACAAGAGACTCTTGTTCCGACCATAACCATCAGAACAATCTGGTTAATACACAGATTCATCGTTTTTAAGATCCATCAGAGAGTTGAAGACTCAAATGTAAATGAATTAAATTTCTTCCGAGGAGAAAAGAGACCTGTATGTGGTTTTCCCATGGCAGAGGAACCAGGAGAAAGAATTTACCATAAAAAATGATAAAGCAAAAGGTTTCTGAACTTTTTAAAAAACATAAATGGCAGTATCTGGTTAGCAAGGTGGATGAGAATCCCAGGGGAGCCCTAAAAGTGGATCCATTTTCTCTGAGGCATTCTGGACCTTTAGTGTGCAAAAGGCAGGGGCTCCTGAAGGCTGGGAGGTGAGCAGCAGAGCCCTGGCTACCCCTCCAGGGCGGCCTGGATCACCCAGCAGAGCCCTGGCTACCCCTCCAGGGTGGCCCGGATCACCCAGCAGAGCCCTGGCTTACCCCCTCCAGGGTGGCCCAGATCACTGTGGGAACTCCACTCATACTTCAACAATGGAGGTGGGATGAGGGCAAAGCACATCCCTCTGCAGCGCCCTTGCCCTTCACCGTGTGTAATATATTTGCCTTCCAAAGTCTGGGGGTGTGGCAGTGGAATAGAGGAAGCTGGGGGTGAGACTGAAGAGAGAATCACCCGGTTACTTTCCGCCAACAGCGAAGCGGTGGGCGGAAAGTCTCCCGCCATTTGGAAAGCAGGTCCTGGCCGTGAAGCACAGAAGACTTCCAGGGTCAGTGTCAGGCCCAGCATTCGGGTCCTGCCCATAGACTTGTAAATTCTTTTCTGGGGATAAATGTTATTTAATATTTACTGTTCTTAACAGTCTTCGTTGTTCCTAAAACATTGTGTTGTATAATCAAATTTTAAAGACCTGCAAAGAAGCAAGAGAATTGGACTCATGTTCATGAGAGGAGACGGTCCCTAAAAGAGTCAGTAGAAGAGACATGCTGGAATTATCAGAGACTTTGGAATAGCTGTGATAGGTGAGGCCAGGAATTTGTTGAAAAGGTCTACAACATCTATGAAGAGGTGAGGGGTATTGCAGAAGGATAAAAACTATGAAAAAAACAAAATGGAAATGCTGGAAATGAAAATTAGTATTAGAAATAAAATTCCCATGGCTTAATAGGAGACTAGATACAGCAGAGGAAAGACTTACTGAACGAACTTGAAGTCTGATCAATAGAGATGACCTAAGCATAAAACAAGGAGAAAAGGCATGAAAATACAGTGGAACAGAGCATCTGAGGCCCGTGGGTCTAACATACCTGTAGTGATCGGAGCCCCAGCAGGAGCGGGTGAGAGAAAATGGGGCAAGAGAACAATTTGAAGAACTATGGCCAGGAGCGAAGGGAAGAATCAACGCAAAGATTCAGGAAGCTCAGTGAACTCCAGGCAGAGTAAATGAGAAGAACCACACCCAGACACATTGTTGTCCAAACACTGAAAGTCGATGGCAGAGTCGATCTTAAAGCCCCTGCAGAAATAAAGCTAAGTAGGGGGAAGTAATAAAAACAACACTGAGTTCTCATCAGAAATGCTGGAAGCAGGAGATCCTTCAGAATGGAAGAGAAAAGCAGATACTTAGCCAACCTAGAGAATCCATCGGCAAATACGCATCACAAGAAATAGTAAGAATGTCTCAGGATGAAAACAAATGATAGCAAAACGAAGCCCAAATTTTTAAGAAGAAATGAAGAACACTGAAAAGAGTAAATACAAGAAAATGTTTTAGAATCTATCAATATGTAGACATGTAAATATTTTTTAGTTTGTTTTAAAAGTATTGATCATTTAAAAATATGAACTGCTGAGGTGTTCATAACGTGTGTAGGAATAACAGATGAGACAACAGGAAGTCGGGCCCTGGAAATGCACCATTGCAAGAATCTTCATTTTCATAATGCATAACACTATGCGAAGATAGAATGCAATAAATCATGCAAAAAATACACAGAGGGTAAAATGAAATACCACAAATATTCTTTCTATTCATGAGAAAAGGAGGCAGGAAGGGAGGAACAAAGAACAAAAGGGACGAGTAAAGAACCAACAGCAATCGCACCAATAAGGACGTGAAAAGTAAATGAACTGTGGATGACGTGATTGCTGAGGTTGGAATGTCTGTGTCCCCCCTCCAAACCGTGTATGTTGAACTATAATCCCTAACGCAGTAATATAAGACATGAGGCCTTTAGAAGGTGATTAGATTATGAGGATGGAGCCCTCACAAATGAGACTTCCTCCCTAAAGGAGCATCTTCATCCACTCTGCAGGTGCCTCGATCTGGGACTTGCTAGACTCCAGAGCTGTGAACAGCCTGTTACCTAACCTAAGGTATTTCACAGCAGGGGGTAGCAGATGAGCACAGACCCAGCCTTGCCCTGGTGCCTTCCCAGGCCCAGGAGAGGCGGACATTGGCCACAGACCGTGTGAAGGATGGGGTCAAGCTGCTGGTTGATCCGGTGCAGCACAGGAAGGCCAACCTCCGTGTCAGGCTTCTTTAAGGGAATGCTGGCTGGTGCCGAGTTGAGAAAGATGAGTTAGCGGTGACGAGAGTGGGGAGGGAAGAGCACTCTGGCCAGGGAAGCTGAACTGAAGCCCCTGCAACTTTGGAGGGGTCAGGAAAGATGGGAAGAGGCCAGGGTGGCCAGAGAGGGAGGACGACAGAAGGCTGCACCAAGCGCCAGTCCTTTTCCCAAGATCAGTGGGAAATTGTTAGAGGACTTAGGGCAGGGACCTGTCATATTTAGCTAATCGTTTTGAAATGATCACTTGGAGTACATCATGAAGGCTTCTCTAAGCCGGTGACATTTCCACAGCCCCCACATTTTAATGCAAATAGAGAAATTCTTTTGGAAATAGGAGTACAAAGAGGTAGTCAAATTTTGTGTCATTTTCCCTTTAAATTTGAAGAGTGTCATTTGCCTGGAGACATACAACCTAAGCTTTTTCTCATCTTAGACGTACCCAGCGTACTACATAAGCCCAGTATCAGGTCTTTGGAGTTTGTTCATTCTTTCACACATTTCTACTTATTGTAGCCCTGTGTGCAAGTACTAGGTTGTGCTAATATTATGGTGTGTGAATTGCTGAATAAAATCACCAGTCAGCTTAAATGCTAAAATTAGTCCTGTTTTGTGTTTTCTGTGCTGATATTTGGGATGTGAGTCTGTATATCTTCACCTGAGATTTAAATATGACTCATTTGTGCAATAAGCACTTAATACCTAATTGATATAATACTTCCATGTCAGTAAGAAACTTACTTTTTGGTATATACATTTGTCCCTCAGTGGGGGACAGGTTTCCGGACTCCCTATGGATACCTAAGTCCGCAGATGCTCAGGTCCCTGCTGGAAAATGGCTCAGCATTTGCATAGAACCCATGCACATCCTCCGTGTACTTTAAATCATTTCTAATGACTTGTGATGCTGAATATGATGTAAATGCTGTGTAAACAGTTGTACTGTATCGTTCAGGGAATTATGAGAAGAAAAAGTCTGTGCCTGTTCAGTACAGGTGCAATTTTTTCAAATATTTGTGATTCAAGGTTGGTTAAATCTAAAGATGCAAAACTCACGGATATGGAAGGCTGACTGCTTAACATTTTTATTATATAACTGGATTTTTATGTGAATCTTTTTTTCTCATTAATATAACTTGCAATTTCAAAAATGCTTTATCTTTGTTTCTGAATGAGCTTTAGTTGGAATGGATAATGCTGTTTTTCTGTGGGTTCTTTTTGCAAGTATTTGATCCTTAAATACTGAGGGGCATTAGGGATCTCTGTATTTAAGGGAACACTGGCTAGCATTCTTTGGCAATATGAAGATTTTGTTAAATACTCCCTCAATATGTATCTTGAAATTTCAGACTTTTTACCTCAGAGGTTTTATAATTTGGAAGCAGCTGTGTCTTACCTCTTTCTCTCCTTCACGTATTCTTCTCTATTAATGCTCAGGCCTATTTGGCTTCAGGCGCAGTGTTGCCTCCTCCACGTGGTACAAGATAGGAAAGGAGGTACTAGCCATGCACATTTTTTCCTGAGATACCACCTTGAGCCATTATAACAATTTCTGAACTTGGATCATTTAGAGAGAATGCTGACTTATTTTCATTCCAGTTAATATTTAGGTTTCAAGGAATCATGAAGGAAGGAAATTATTTAAATCATTGCTTCAGCTCGAATATATTCAGTAAGTCCACTATGTGTTTGGAGCGTACACACCTTTATTGGCTATTTTCTTTCTTCATGCCCTTCCTCTCTTTTTTAAACATAAGGATGCTGAGAGAGAGCAGTAGCCATAGTTACCCTAGTGAATTAACAGAAAAGAGTGGAGTCATTATTTTCTTTTAAAATCTTGAGCCGTTGCTTATTTTCATAGACTTGGCTCTGTTGTAAGTGGTGGCAGTTTCTCCATCTGGCTTTGTGACCAAATTTCAGCCAGAAGAAAACCACTGAACTCCCTTTCCACGGCTGCGGCTGCTGTCTCTAGTGTCTGCCTCTTGTCGTCATGGGGGTGTGGGTGGGTGCTGGGCCGTACACACAAAGAACAGGTGTGCATCAGTCCAGGCACCTGTGAAAAATCTTCTACTCTTTGTACTTTTGGGGAATGTTTGGAAAAGACAGCTAAGTCACATAGGGAAAAATACCTTGCATCCAAGGAGCTTGCCCAAGTTGCTTTCTGGAATTGTCCAGCAGCTGGGGTAGATGATTTAATACAGGTAGCAGGCAGGGACCACAGCCATGGATGATGAGGAGGAGAAAACAGAAATTGGTGTCTCTGTTTGGGGAACAGCAACAGAGCACATTTGCTGGGGTGGAAACTCCTCCTGAGGCGGCTGAGCAGACCGTGTGAGAGCCTAGCGCTGGATTCTTTCAGGCTTCAGATGCACGTTGGCCTTTCCTTTTGCCTCATTGTTTAGGTGGAGAGGGCTAGTACCCTAATTTCAGGTGTAAAAGCTTACAGGCTCTCCATTGTTACTGGAATCAGAACCTCAGAACTACCTCAACCGATTTAGCGAATGAAACTTGCACTCCCACGTCCCTCAGAAGAGTGCTGTAAGTGAGACGGCGCAGCGCCACCATTTACCTTCTGTGTTTCAAAGCGACTGAGGTCCCTGCGCCGTGGTTAGTCACCTGCTTCGCCCTCTTCTGTTGCTCCGTGGATATGTTGACATCTTTAAAACATTTCTTTTAGTCTTGTACAGTGGTTAATTTTAATGATTTCCATATTTGATGTTGTTTTTGATCTTCTTTTCATTTTGTTTCCTGCTTTTCGCATTTTCCTCCCCACCCCTCCCTCTTCTCCATCCCATTTTTCACTGTCGGGTCATGTGTGTTGTGTGTGTTGGTTTCTGTTGTCTGGTATTCTCTCCTCTCTTCTCATCCTCACCCTTCTGCTGCTGTAGCCTCACAGGCTGTGGACCCTGGCCGAGCAGGTAGGGGACTTTCCTGTCCGTCACACCCATGCCTCCCTGCCCAGCCCCGCTGCCTTGCCCGCATCCAGCCATGGGACAGACTAGCAGTTGAGTGCAGAGATTGGCCGGGGGTCTGCGGACCCTGTGATCATGGGTGCTGCCTGCCGGGCAGTGTCACGTTCAGGCCTCACGCGTAGCCGACGCTGTCTTCCCGGGGTGCGCGGTCAGTGGTTCCTTTGCCAGTTTGGTTCATCTCTGTTTTACTTAATTCTCCACCTGTTTTCCATTTACTTACTTTTAATTGACCCTCCATGGCTGTATTTTGCGTTACTCACTGTGGGCCGGTTCTCCGCTGGGCGCTGGTCTGTGGCGTGGCTTTGCTGAGCAGCGGGGATAGAGCTGTCACTGGGAGTGTCCATCGGGAGGCTGACTCGCATGTGCTGTTCTTTTTCCCTGTCTCGGTGGTGAGATACCAGGGCCCAGGGTTATTGAGTACTATGGTATGTTTTAATGACATTGTCTTTTTTTCTTATATATAAGCAATATAAGAAAATTGTGTGCCTTTAGTACAAAATTGGGAATTCTCTCCTGAAGAATTTTAGTGTAATTCTTCAAATGAATTCTGAAGGGCTCCCTTATTTTTTGGCAAATTTATTGTAGGTTGTCTTTTTCCAACCAAGGTATTGTATTGCCTTCCCCAAAAATGGTTGTACAATTTTGGTTTGTAACACAGCCTTCATGATACTGCTATTCTGTGGACAGAGGTCACTGGTCAGAAGTCAGCATGGTGTAATTTTTCAAGCAATTTATGGTGCCAAGAAAAGATTTCTGGACCCCTGTGTAAAATCAACAGCCCAGTGGCTCAGACCACCAAATCCTGCCCAGCTTACCAGGATAAAATACCCCTTCTCTGACCTATGTCTCAGCAGAAAATGCCCTCCTCAGGCCAGAGAGCCAGAGCACAAGCAGAGCCCGGAGGAGCAAGATGCTCCGCTCACCTCTTCCTCCCTGGCCTGTCCATCCACATCATGCATCTGCTTCACTGTCCTGGGCCCTCAAAGTACACCTTTTGTTGTTAAAGGTGGATGCATGTAGTAAAAATTTCTCTGCACAGATGCTTCATATCCTTCCAACCTGCTTTCGCAGCCGCCATCTTGGCAGTTTCAGCCTTCCCTTTTTTTGGCACAGTGCGTGGCTTGTCTCTTTTCTTTCCTATTTTTATATATTGGCGGTCAAGCTGTGTGAATCCAGTATTATCCTAATAAGTTAGGTTATCAAACTGAAAGCTAGCAGTGCCTTGCAGAGATTGCTGGTCTAAGTGCTTTTAGTTTTATTTTTCACTTCAACATTTTACCAAAGAAATGTTTCCTAGCTACTAGAAGCACAGACCCCAGTCTCCTTCCACGTCAACTTGAGTTAACCACTCTGTGTTGTTGCTTGCAGGGAACCTCAGGACCTGACCCAACCACTGTCTATGTGGACATGAGAGCCCTGAGACATGACAGGTACTGTACGCTTCTGGGTTTTTTCTTTTCCTTTTTATGTTTTGTTCTGTGGCCTTGCATGCAGGTGTCCATCTAGAAGAAGGGGTGTACGCGATGTTTATCTGCTCAGAGTGTGACTGTCTCATGAGTGAAGTGGTGGAGTTAGGCATTGGCTTGAACTTTGCAACTGAAGACTCTGGCCAGGCACGGTGGCTCATGCCTGTAATCCCAGGACTTTGGGAGGCTGAGGTAGGCGGATCACCTGAGGTCAGGAGTTCGAGGCCAGCCTGGGCAACGTGGCGAAATCCCGTCTCCACTAAAAATTACCCAGGTTTGGTGGCAGGCACTCGTACTCCCAGCTACTTGGGAGGCTGAGTCAGGAGAATTGCTTAAAACTGGGAGGCAGAGGTTACAGTGAGCTGAGATTACACCTCTGCATTCCAGCCTGGGAGACAGAGCAAGACTCTGTCTCAAAAAAAAAAAAAAAGAAAAGAAAGAAAGCAACTCTGTTGCAGGATGGCAGTGGCCAGTGTGATGGCAGGAGTGTGGCCAGAGCCGCTCTATCTGACCATCTCACCGGAAGGCAGGTACTTGGTTCTTTTCCTTCCTATTTGAGGCACCATTTTGCCCCCCTCGTAGAATGTCAGCATCCTGCCCACATTTATTTGCATGATGTTTTGTGAAGGTGCTTAAAATAGGGGTTAGGGTTCAGGTTACCTTCTCTATGTGGCCTCCTAAGCGCCCCCTGAGAAGAAAAGTGGAGTTCTTGGTGAGTGTGTGAGGACTCCAGAAGGCAGGGGTGGGGTTGAGCAGGGTGAGAAGCCCTTCAGAGGAATCTCTGCCCACCAGGGAGGACCCACTAAGACGCCAAAGAGGAAGGAAAGAAGGCGTGATTTTTACTGCAGACTTCACCCGTTGAAACAGATCATTTTCCGCTTGGTGACTGTGGAGGTGCCCGTTCATTGTTGCTTAGGTGAAGTGTGTGGGACACTTAGGTGTCTTCCCTTACCGCCGTCAGCGGCCGCTCCATGACTGTTGCTGTGTGTGCCTGTGCCTCAGGGTGTCTGGCATGCCTGGAGGCATTTTCGATCAGCACAAGTTGGGCAGTGGCTCAGCTGGCATTGGGTGGGGGGATGCCAGGGATGTCCCAACAGCCTGCATGGGACAGCCAGTGGCTGAGAGCTCGAGTGCCAAGGCCAGGTGCCATGCCTGCCCTGACCAGTGGCTGAGAGCTCACGTGCCAGGGCCAGGAGCCACAACCGCCCTGACGGTTCACACGCGTAGATGCATGCCTGGCCCTGTGGCTCTTGCATCAGGCCCTCCAGTCGACAGAACCACTGGCTGCACAGCTATGAAATCACAGAAGAGTGGTGGCCACCTAGGAGCCCTCGGGAGGCCCTGCAGGCTGAGGACCAGAGGCAACGCCTGCCCCCAAGGCCACCAGCTGCCAGGGACAAAGTTCAGTCTGGAACACTTAGAAAAATCAGAAATGTAGTTTTAGATTAGATAACTTGTTTCTGGGCATACGGTTTTCTAAATAATCACTTCTGGGCTTTAAAGCATGTCTACTTAACTCCCCATAAGAATTCTTTGGAAAATATCTCGTAATTGTATGACTTCCTGAAGAAGTGAGCAATATCTCGTCAAATAACACATGTATGCAGTTCTGTCTGTGGCCTGGCCCTCAAAGAGTAACCTTTTCCCTGACTGGGCTGCTAGCTGCTTTGGAAAGCGTCTGAAATGGAAGTGAGAGCGCGTAGGGAACAGGAGCTTGCGGTGCAGTCCACTTTCCCACACACCACTGCGTGGGTCTGGTTGGCACCCACGCCGCTGACTCTTGCTGCTCGCTGGCCTAGGCTCTCACCTTTGAGCAGTGCCGAGCGGAGTTCCTCGGGTGCCAGACATCTTCATGAGACTCAGACCCGACCCCCATCCTCAGCATTTTACATACAAAGAAGAAAAGCAGAGTCTGGCTCTACATTGCAGAGCAACTTCCTTTCGCTGGGCCCTGCCCAGGCACCCCTGAACCCTCCCTGCTGCTCTCTAGATGGACCGTGTGCCACTCTTCCTTCCATGCCCTCGGGTGGGAGACGCTGCCCTTCCCTGCCAGCTTCTGGGGCTGCTCTCACTCTTCTCATTCCTTTCAGTTTTTTTCTCCATGATGTTCTCTCTCTGACCTTTCTGACTGGGTCTGTCTGTGGCCCCCTCCGTCTGGCTGGGCCCCTTCTCCCTTACCCTCAGTGCAGAGAACCTCAGTGGCATCCCAGCCTTGCTCTCTGATGCCCCCACCACCTACTCACAGTCCGCAACCCCCAGCCCACCTCCAAGGAGTCTGGCCCCAGGGGCCTTTCCTCCAGTCCTCCAAGCTCAGCTCCAAAGCCCTCTCCTTCCTTAAACCTCCCTTAAACATTCCCAAGTAAAAATACATCCAGCTTTAATCTCCAGCATCACTTTCAACCTTTACCAGCATGTAACACACCTCGTGCTGCAGCCACTGGCAGAGGGGGCTCTGGGTCACACAGGTAAGAAGTCAGCTCCTCTGGGAATGAGGTATTACGCTCTGTAACCTGTTTCCCTCTTGCCTTAGTCTGTTTCCATTTCTATAAAGGAACACCTGAGACTGGGTGATTTATAAAGAAAAGAAGTGTTTTGGCACAGGGTTCTGCAGGCTGTACAGGAAGTGTGGTGCCTGCATCTGCCTCTGGTCAGGTTTCAGGGAGCTTCACTCATGGTGGAGGGAAAGAGGAGCCGCAAGTGAAGAGATCCATGGTAGGAGGAGGGGACAGACTGTCTTTAGCCACCGGCTTTCCTGGGAGCAGGTAGAGCAAGAACCTGCTCACCCGCAGGGAGGGCCTGCATCTATTAGGAGGTATCTGCCCCCATGACTCTGACTCCTCCCATTAGGCCCCACCTCCAACCCTGGGGATCACATTTCAGCAGGAGCTTGGGGAGTGGGGGGGGTGAGGCGCTCAGAACAGGTGCAGTAAAACCTGTCTTCCCGGGCACCTGTGAGGACAAAGTAAAGGAATGCTGTGGAGAGCTGGACCGGGGCCGATGCTGTCACTGTGAGCTCCAGCAGCTGGATGATGACAGAGGACTCACCTCTTCTGTTCCACTGGCCTAGGGCTGCTGACCACAGAGGGTGAGAAAGTCGACAGTCCAAGGCCAGCAGTCGGGAGGCAGTGAAATGAGAGCCACTAAAAGCATTGACCCTTTCCTTTCTTGTTACTCTTCCTATAAAAATGGGATGGTGGTTTTCTCACTTGATCTGCATTAGGGTCTGTCACAGGATTAATTACTGTTCCTGTTGCTTTAATGGCACACTCACTCGGGAGCTCCAAGGCACCTGCCCATGGATCGTCTAATTACTCTGGAGAAGGTTAGCTTATTGGTATGCACATGTAATTTCCTTGAGAGAGAATATGAATGTGCACGCGCACAAGAAAGACGGCCTGCAGAGGAAGACGACCATTGTGGAAGTCAGTGGTTAAACAGGTGTATTAGCCATTTCTACTTGGTTTTCTGCCTCTGTTTCTGATGCCCTTTTTATTCTTGGAGCCATGGTGGGTGGGACCTGCCTGCATCTGTGACAGGTCACCATGGAGAGCATTTCTGCATCACAGAGTGAGGAGACACACTCTCCCTGCTTCTGGAACAGATTACAGTCCCACATGTGCAGGAAGGAAATGATGAAATTGTGTTAATACTATTTGAAAGTGATTGTTCACTTTAAAAATATTTTTACAATGTAATTCATTTAAAATGAATTCATAAGTCTCTCAATGACTTCCAATTTGGTCTTTCCATGAACACTTTAGTTTTTCAGACTTTAGATAGGAAATATATATATATTTTTGTCTGCGTTTGAAGATGGGGTTTTTAAGGCTGGGGAACAGGCTCACACCTGTAATCCCAGTGCTTTGGGAGGCCAAGGCAGGAGAATCACTGGAGCCCAAGAGTTTTGAGAGCAGCCTGGGCAACATAGCAAGACTCCATCTCTACATTTTTAAAAAATGAGCTAGGTGTGGTGGCATGTGCCTATAGTCCTAGCTACTCAAAAAGCTGAGGTGGGATGAGTGCTTGAGTCTAAGAGTTAGAGGCTACAGTGAGCCATGATCACACCGCTGCACTCCAGCCTGGGCAATGGAGCAAGACCTTGTCTCAAAAGAAAAAGAAACAGTTTTAGCAATTTTTTATATCTTAAGAACATTACATTGGTGTAAAGTCCTAGGATGAAAACTTTCTTAGCTTCCTCAGGGCTTGTAACCTGAAGTCATAATTAAAGGGTATTACCAGAAAAGCATAGATATTAAATTAATTCCTGCTCAGTGTTAGTCCAAGTATCAAGATCCTGAGAGCAGGGGGCGCAGAATAAAAGTGCATCAATAAACTTGAGACTTACGAGCAG
The DNA here is from genome assembly GCF_009764315.1 of Trachypithecus francoisi. NCBI lineage: Eukaryota > Metazoa > Chordata > Mammalia > Primates > Cercopithecidae > Trachypithecus > Trachypithecus francoisi. Next base: position 14,455,287 of record NW_022681474.1, on the reverse strand, counting down.
AATGGAGGGAGTGAAGATAGAGATAAAGACAAATAGCTTAACAAGAGCCTTTCACTCGGTCAGGTCCTTGTGTGTGTGTGTGTTTCAGTGCATGTGAGTGTGCTGTGAATACGTGCATGTGTGTGTTGCAAGTATGTGAATAGTGTCTGCACATGTGAATGAGTTTGTGTATATGCAAGCTTGCCTGTGTCATGTGTTGTGTGGGTGAGTGATATAAGTACGAGTGTATATATGCATGACAGTATGTTTGTACAAGTGTGTTGTGTATATATGCTGTTGTGTTACAAGTGTGCATGTGTGTCCAATATTGCATGTTTCAACTGCACGTGCATGTGCATGAGTGTAGTGTGTGCTGCAAGTGTAGACACGTGCATGTGTGTGTCATGTGTTGCAAGTATGTTACAATTGTGTGACTGTTTCAAATGTGTACACATTTATGACTTTGCACGTGTGTGTGTGCATACAAATATGCAGCATATATTTGTGCAAACACGAGTACATGCAAGTATGAGTATGCACGTGTGTGTTGCATGGGTGGGTGCCTGTGTGTGGTACAAGTGTATGAGGGTTTGCAAGAATGCAAGTGCACTCCCATGTGCATGTGTGTTCAAGTGTGAGTTTGCATGTGTGAGTGTAGTGTACCGAGTGTTTTATGTGTGTGCAAGTATGTTACATGTGTGCATGCAGATGAGTTTGTGCTGATGTGTGGGCTATGTGAGTATTGTGTGTGTTGCATGTATGTGCATGTGCACATGCACATTGAGTCTTAGTATTGCTTTGTATTTTGTATGTGGAGTTGTGTTAAAAGTATGCACACGTGTGCATGCATGTGGAAATGTGTGCATTCACGTGCATACATGTGTACATGAGAAGGATTCGCTGGGAGGGGGCCACAGTTCTCCAGGTGGTCTTGAGTCCACTCATCATGGCCTGTGGTCTTAGCAGACTGAGAGTTGGGCTCTCAGTGGAGCTCCTGCACCTTTACTGAATTAGTTATGTGCTGTGTAGTGCCGTTTCTGTCAATGACAGACCACAGTGGTCTCCAAGACAGTGTTCCCTAAATGACAGTGGTTCCATAAGACTGTAATGAAGCTGAAAAATTCCTGTGAAAATGGAGTCTATTGATGTTGTGGCCATCATAATGCAATATGTCACCTGTTTGTGGCTATGCTAGCGTAAACCTGTGCTGCCAGTTGTATGAACGTATAGCATGTAGGATCATACACAGTACATGCATAATACTGGATTGTGATAAGATAACCTGTGTAACCAGTTTATGTACTTACCTTTAATGTCATTATCTTAGAGTATATTCTCTCTGCTTACAATAAAAAAGTTAACTGTAAGACAGCCTCAGCACGTCCTTCAGGAGGAATCCAGCAGAAAGCATTGTTCACACAGATGACAGCTCTGTGCAAGTCATTGCCCTAAAGACCTTCCAGTGGGACTAGATGTGGAGGTGGAAGGCAATGATTTCGGTGATCCTGACCCTGTGGAGGCCCAGATTAATGTGTGTCTGTGTATTAGTTTTTAACAAAGTTTAAAAAGTCAAAAACTTTTAATTGAAAATGATATAAGGATAAATTATTTTCGTACAGCTGTACAATATGTTTTACTTTGTTTTTATAAGTGAGTCAAAAACCTTTAAGGAATTTACAACATAGAAAGTTACAGTAAATGGAGATTATTTAACAAAGGAATTTTCTTACAGATTTAGTGTAGCTTATGAGGACAGTGTTTATGAATCTACAGCCACATGCAGTGATGTCTTAGCTCACGAGTGCAGTGTTTATGAATCTACAGCTGCGTGCGGTGATGTCTTAGCTCGCAAGTAGTCGAAATCTATAGCCACATGTGGATCTGATGTCTTAGCTTACGAGTACAGTGTTAAGAATCTACAGCCACATGCGGTGATGTCTTAGCTCACGAGTACAGTGTTTACGAAGTCTACAGCTGTGTGCGGTGATGTCTGCTTACAAGTACGGTGTTTACAAATCTACAGCTGCGTGTGGTGTTGTCTTAGCTCACAAGTATGGTGTTTACGAAGTCTACAGCCACATGCAGTAATGTCTTAGCTTACGAGTACAGTGTTTAAGAATCTACAGTCGTGTGTGGTGTTGTCTTAGCCCACGGGTATGGTGTTTACAAATCTACAGCTGTGTGAGGTGATGTCTTAGCTTACAAGTACAGTGTTTACGAAGTCTACAGCTACGTATGGTGATGTCGTAGCCCTTTGTGTGCACTTACCACTCACTCACCCAGAGCAGCTTCCAGTTCTAAAAGCTCTGTTTATGGGTAAGTTCCCTGTATGGGTGAGCCATTTTTTATCTTTTTATAGCATGTTTTACTGTGCCTTTTCTATGTTTAGATACACAAATACTGTTGTATTGCAATTGTGTATAGTCACCTGCTGTCCAGGTGTGCAGCCTGGGAGCACTTGGCCGTACCATACAGCATAGGAGCATAGGAGGCTACCCCATCCCTGAGTATGTAGGTCCCCATCCCTTGGGTACCAGAGCTGAGCCCTCAGGGTGGTTTGTCTGGCTGCAGTGAATTTAACAGGTGCTTGGATTAGGCTCAGGACCCATTGTCTGGCCTCAGATCTATCACTTTCTGGCCATGTGATCCTGCATACGTTGCCTTCCTGTATTTTACTTTCTCTGCCTGTGAAATGGCAGAAGCAGTACCACTCCTAGAGTCATTAGGAGGATTCTTGGTATGTGTCAGGTGCTTGGGACAATGCTGGCCAGCTCTCTCAGTACAATTATCTGATATAGTTATACCTTTACATGGATATACGATTATGTGTATGTACTCATGCAAATGCCTTTTTCTTATTAGTTTATATTTTTTTCCTTTCTTTCTGCTCTGGCTGTCTTCAGGCATGAACAGCCTCCTAATCCATCGTCTTGCCCAACTTGAGATGATCATCGGGTAAGGGACAGTAGGGCTTTCATGATTCCTTAAACAGAACTTGCAGTCTGCTTGAAAACAGATGACAAACCAGTGGGGAAAACTGAATGAAAAATAAAGAATTCACATTCACACTATGTCACTTGTGGTATTTGGACACAATGTCCTGCGAGGCTTTGTCGTCCTCCTGGTGCCTGGTTTGCAGCTCCCACTTCTCTTGCTCCCCACTCTCCAAAAATCCCCTGGCCAGGTGTGTGTGGAAGGAGAGCAGTCACGGAGCACCGTGTGGCCACCCCGCAAGTGGGTGAAGACACGGATCCCAGAGGCGGGCTCCCAGGTCCTGCCCCTCTAAGGCATGTTTTCAGGAGATGGAAGAGGCAGTCTTATCGCCAAAATATTTTTGTCTCTGCTTTTTTAGAATTACCATCCGTATCCCAGAGAGACTGTGTCCATGTTTAAACTCATTAATATTTTTAGTCTTTACATCCCATTCTCTAATTTTTTCTTTCACTTTGCCATATCAGTGTAACTTTAAACCTTTGAGGGCCTCAGTTTATCTCCTAAATGAGGCAATTAAGCAGCAATGAGCAGCTCCCACCCGCTATGACCCCCTGCAGCTGCCTTTTCTCCTGACCCCCTCCACCTTCCCCAGACCCCAGCCCTCTACTGTCTGCGCAAGGTCCTGGGGCTGACCAGCATCCCCTCCCTCTGACATCGCCAGTGTTTCCTTATCTTCGAAGTCATCTATCTGAATGTAAACATGACGTGACAAATGCCGTCTAAAAACAAAAATCCTCCTTTGACCCTTTTCACCTGTGGCCACCACACAGCCCTCTCCCCCAACAGCTGAACACCTCAGAGGGTCTGGGTTCATCTGCTGGCTCATGAGAGACAAAGCCCCATGTCCCCACAGTTCCCTGGTGGCACCCAGCAAGGCCACCTACGACCCCACCCTAATGTTCCACGCTGAGTGCCAGTGGATGCTGCTGAGCCTACCCTCCTGCTGGAAACTCGCTCTTCTCTTTGGGTTTAGGGACTACACACTGATAGTTCTTTTGTTGACATAAACAGAAAAAGCTTATTTTTCTGTTTAGTAAACAAAAGATGTCTTATGATTTAATAAACAAAAAGATGCTTTTCAAGTCCTTTCTGTGGAGAAGGCGTTGCCTGGCTGCTCAGGGTGAGTTCCGGTTTCTCCACATGCTAAGGGCCGCCTCTGATTCGTTTCTCCACACGCTCAGGGCCGCTCCTGATTCCAGTTTCTCCACACGCTCAGGGCCGCCTCTGATTCGTTTCTCCAGACACTCAGGGCCGCTCCTGATTCCAGTTTCTCCACAGGCTCAGGGCCACGCTTGATTCCGGTTTCTCCACACGCTCAGGGCCGCCTCTGATTCCGGTTTCTCCCGGTTTCTCCACACGCTCAGGGCCACGACTGGTTCCGGTTTCTCCACACGCTCAGGGCGGCTCCTGGGTTCCAGTTTCTCCACACGCTCAGGGCCTCTCCTGGTTCCGGTTTCTCCACACGCTCAGGGCCGCTCCTGGTTCCGGTTTCTCCACACGCTCAGGGCCGCTCCTGGTTCCGGTTTCTCCACACGCTCAGGGCCGCGCCTGGGTTCCCGTTTCTCCACACGCTCAGGGCCGCTCCTGGTTCCGGTTTCTCCACACGCTCAGGGCCGCTCCTGGTTCCGGTTTCTCCACACGCTCAGGGCCGCGCCTGGGTTCCAGTTTCTCCACACGCTCAGGGCCGCTCCTGGTTCCGGTTTCTCCACACGCTCAGGGCCGCTCCTGGTTCCGGTTTCTCCACATGCTCAGGGCCGCTCCTGGGTTCCAGTTTCTCCACACACTCAGGGCCGCTCCTAGTTCCTGTTTCTCTACACCCAGGGCTGTGCCTCGGTTCTGGTTTCTCCACACGCTCAGGGCTGTGCCTGGGTTCTGGTGTCTCCACACACTCAGGGCCGCTCCTGGTTCCTGTTTCTCCACACCTAGGGCTGTGCCTCTGATTCCAGTTTCTCCATACGCTCAGGGCTGCCTCTGATTCCTGTTTCTTCACAGGCTCAGGGCTGCTCAGGGCTGCCTCTGATTCCGGTTTCTCCACACGCTCAGGGCCGCGATTGGTTCCGGTTTCCACTGCCTCTGATTCCGATTTCTCCACACGCTCAGGGCCGCCTTTGATTCCGGTTTCTCCACACGCTCAGGGCCGCACCTGGTTCCGGTGTCTCCACACACTCAATATTGTGTTGATTAAACCTCTACTCTCCATCCCTCTTCCCTCAGCCCCTGGCACCCGCCATTCTACTTTGTCAATGAATTTGACTACCTAGGTAGGTACCTCATATAAGTCCAGTCCTATGGTATTTGTCTTTTTGTGACTGGCTGATGTTACTTAGCATGTCCTCAGGGTTCATCGATGTTGTAGCATGTGTCAAATTCTCCTTCCTTTTTAAGGTTGAATAATATTTCCTTGTACGCATACACCACACTTGGCTCATCTGTTGTCTGCCTAGGTTCACTTGGGTTGCTTCCACCTTTGGGCTGTTGTAACTGATGCTGCTATGAACATGGTTTATAGATATTGCTGAAGACCTGGTCTCAGTTCTTCTTGGTATATACCCAGAAGTGGAACTGCTGAACCATACAATAGTTCTATTTTTAATTTCTGGAGGAACTGCCATACTGTTTTCCACAGCTGCTGCATCGTTTTACTCTCCCACCAGCAGTGCACATGGGTCTGGTTTCTCCATATGCTCACCAACAGTAACTGTTTTCTATTTTTTTTTTTGAGAGTAGCCACCCTAATGGGTGTGAGATGCTATCTTGTTGTGGCTTTGGTGTGCATTTTCCTAGTGATGGTCTTGTTGAGCATATCGTGCTCAACTGCTGTTTGTATACCTTCTTTAGAGAAATGTCTATTCAAGTTTTTCCACACTTTTTAACTGGAGTGGTTTTTTTGCTTGGTTTGTTTTTTGGGTTTTTTTTGGGTATTGAGTTGTAAGAGTCCTTTACAGATTCTCGATATTAGCCCCTTAACAGATACGTGATTTGCAAATCTTGCTCCCATTTCCTGGGTTGTGTTCTCACTCTGCTCATTCTGTTGATTGTGTCCTTTGATGAACAGAAGCTTTTAATTTTGATGTCCAGTTTATCCTCTTTGTTTTCTGCATATACTTTTGGTGTCGTAGCCAAGAAATAATTGACACATCCAATGTCATGAGGCTTTTCCGTTAACAATCTACAGTTTTATCTCTTACATTTATGTCATTGATCCACTTTGAGTTAAATAATTTTAAATATTTTTTAAAGGCAGGAACATGACGTTGGCAAAAATGTCAATGTCATAAAAACAAAAAAGACTTTGGAAATCTTCCCATTTAAGGCAAGCTGAAGAAATGACAACAAAATACAAAACCTGATGCTAGGGTGAGCCCTGCACTCAAGGTGGGAACTGTAGGGATGTTACTGGAGTAATGGGAAGAATTGGAAAGAGGCTATAGATTAAATATTGGATCAATATTAAAATAATTGAAACTGATAACTGTTCTGTGAGTAAGTAAGATAATATCCCTATTCTCAGGAAATCCACCTTTAAATACTTAGGAATAAAGGGGCCTTGATGTATTTAACTTACCCTCAAATGGCTCAGGAAAAAACTGTATGTGCATATTGGGTAAGATGGGGTGGGCAGCGCAAATTATAAAGCAGATGGAACATAATATTAACAAGCAATGAACCTGGGTGTTAAAAATATTCTTTATACTGTTTTCATTCTTACAAGTTTACTATAATTTTGAAATTATTTTGAAAAAACTTTTACACATGCTCATAAACATCAAATCTAGAATTGTTTTTCAAGTCTTTCTAGTCTTACTCAAAAAGGGAAAGTTGCTCCACGTTAGTCAAGACTTCAGTGACGGAAACCAAGTTGGACCATTTCAGCAAGTGAAGATTGAGGTAGGAGGTGCCTGAGGAACTGGCAGGTGGGGTGGAGGTGCAGCCCAGTGACAGGGAGGGCCTGGAAGCAAAGCCCAGAAGACCCTCAGGAGTCCCCTTGTCACCTTACTTCTCTGCTCTGTGCACACTTCTGTGCAAATGGATCAGCTCTCTGTGCTCATTCCACCTAGGAGAATGCTGCAGCCCCACGGTCATTAGACTTCCTCTGTCAGACGGCTGCCCATCCCCAAGCTACTGGGCCTGGGGCGTGGGCTTGGTCACCCAGAGGTGGGAGGCTGTGCCCTCCATGAGGCCAGCAGTCTCACATCTCAAAAGCCAAGAAGAGAGCACACACCCTCTCCTCTCCAGCATGGGCTGTGCAGAGTGATGCCTCCAGAGAGGGCATGTGGAAGGGATGGGGAAAACCTGCACACGTGACCCAGCTAAGTGCGAGGTCACTGTCAGCGGTGATGAGCAGGGGGGCTTTGATGTGATGCCATGGGAAGGGCGCTCATCTCTGAGGCCTTTCTCCAAAATGCCTGTGATCCGTGTCTACCCATGAACAATGTTAGACAAGTCCCAACCAAAGGGTAGCCTACAAAACACCTCACCAGTCCCCTCAAAACCGTCAAGGTCAGCAAAACAGGGACATTTCTAAGAGACTGTCACAGCCCATAGGAGCCCAAGGAGACGTGATGGCCAATTGTCATGTGGAATCCTGGATAGGATCCTGGGACAGGAAAGGGATTTTAGGGGGAAATGAGGAAGCCTGAGTAAAGGATAGATTTAAATCATCTCAGTGTTGGCTCACTAATTCTAACTAATGTTGGATGTGCGCACATTCTGAGACTGGGTTGTATTGTAGGGCAATGTGGGAGCTCTACTTCTGCTCAATTTTTCTTAAATCTGAAACTCCTAAAAAGTGTAGTTTTAACTTTTTTATTTTAATTAACACATAATTGTACAACTCATAGGGTACATAGTGATGTTTCGATACATATAACGCGTAGTGAGCAGATCAGGGTATTAGATCAGGAACGTGCATCATTTCTTTGGAAATGTTTGGTATCTTCCTCCGAGCTATTTGAATAATAAATTACTGTTAGTTATAGTCATCCTGCAGTGGTACAGAACATTGGAACTTCTTCCTCCCATCCAGCTGTGATTTTGTTTCCTTTAACAAATCTCTCCCCATCCCTCCCTTCCCAGCCTCCACTATGCCCTGTTATACTTTGTACTTCTATGAAATCAACTTTCTTAAGCTTCCACATATGAGTGAGAACGTGTAGTATTTAATTTTCTATTCCTGGCTTATTTCCCTTTACTTAATGTACTGTGCTTCCATCCATCTTGTTGCAGATGATAGGATTTCATTCTCTCTTGTGGCTGAATCCTATTCAGTGTTACATACCACACCTTCCATATCCATTCATCTGCTGTTGTACTCCTGGGTGGATTCATATCTTGGCTATTGTGAATCGGGCGTAGTAAACAGAGGAGTGCAGATGTCTCTCCAGTACACTGATGATTTCCTTTCCTTTGGATAAACACCCAGTAGTGGGATTGTTGGATCACATGGTAGTTCTGTTGGTAGTTTGGTATGTGTGTGTGTATGTGGTGGGGCGGTGGGGGTGGGGAGGGTTGTTTTGTTTTGTTTTTGAGACAGTCTCACTCTGTAACCCAGGCTGCAGTACAGTGGCACGATCTCGGCTCACTGCAACCTCCGCCTCCCCGGTTCAAGCGATTCTCCTGCCTCAGCCTCCTGAGTAGCTGGGACTACAGGCGTGTGTCACTATGCCCAGCTATTTTTTGTGTTTTTTTAATAGAGATGGGGTTTCACCATATAGGCCAGGCTAGTCTCCAACTCCTCACCTTGTGATCAGCCTGCTTCGGCTTCCCAAGGGTGTGTGTGTTTTAAGGAGCCTTCATACTGCTCTCCATGGTGGCTGTATTAGTTTACATTCCTACCAGCAGTGTGTAAGAGTCCCCCTTTCTCTGTATCCTCACCAGCATTTGATATTTTTTGTCATTTTGATAATGGTCATCTTAATTGGAGTGAGGTGATATCTCATTGTGGTTTTGACTTCCACCTCCCAAGTAACAATAAGTATAAGCAGCTGAGCAGTCTTTGTTGCCGCTCTGCCTGTGGAGTAGCCGTTTTTTTATTTCTTTACTTTCCTAATAATCTTGCTTTCACTTGAAAAAAAAAAAAAAGACTTCCACTTCTCTGATGATTTGTGATGTTGAGCAATTTTCATGTATTTTCTGGCCATTTATGTCTTTTGAGAAATGTCTGTTTGGATCATTTGCCCATTTTTAAATCAGTTTTTTGTTTGTTTTTTTGCTGTTGAGATGTTTGAGTTCCTTATATATCCTGAATATTAATCCCCTGTCTGGTGAGTAGTTTGCAAATGTATTCTTTTATTCTGTAGGTGGTTTTTTCACTGTGTTTTCTTTGCTGTGCAGAAGCTTTTAAGTTATATATAATCCTATTTGCTTGTTTTTGCTTTTGTGGCCTGTGCTTTTGAGGTCTTATTCAGAAAGTATTTTTTTAAAAACCAAGGAGTTCCCAAAAAAGATTTTTTTTTAATTCAATGCGAAAGAATGTCATGAAAACCTTATGAATGGACATAAAGTGATAAAAAACTTATCCCAGTCTTTGCCACAGAAATATTGATGCACTTTTTTCTTTTTCTTTTTTTCTTTTTTTTTTAAGACGGAGTATCACTCTGTCACCCAGGCTGGAGTGCAGTGGCATGATCACAGTTGACTGTGACATCTGCCTCAAGTGATCCTCTCACCTCAACCTTCCCAGTAGTTGGGACTACAGGTGCACACCACCACACCTTGCTGATTTTTGCATTTTTTGTAGAGATGGGGTCTCACTACATTGCCTAGGCTGGTCTCAAACTCCTGGGCTCAAGTGAACTTCCTGCCTCAGCCTCCCAAAGTGCTAAGGTTACATGCTTGAGCCACTGCATCTAGCATATTGATGCATGTGATTAGGATCTTAGGAAGCAGGGGTCTGTGCTCGGGATTAGTATTCAGAAATTGAGCACTTCTGAAACTTGAAACCCATCTGGCCTTGGAAGAAGATGGAAGAGGGCAGTTTGGGCTGCAAGATCGGCTCAGTCCATGCCTCCAAATGGTGTCTTTTATGGGAAGAAAACACAGAGCTCTCTCCTCCCCGAGGGAGAGAAAAGGGAAAAGGAAGGACAGAAGAGTCTGGATTGGAGGAAGTTACATTTATAATTTTATAAATGAAAAAAGTACACAAAGTATGCCTTGGTACTTCATTTGTTCAATGCGGTTAGATTAGATGAAAACATTCCTCTGTTTTCTTTTGTTGCCCATTTTTAGGGTGATTGGTATCTGTTTCTGGACTGCCATTATCAAGATCTGCTTGCCCTTAGCCTTTTGTAGTGGCCACCGTGGGCCGTCTCTTGTGGTCATCTGTAGGTTTCGTTAGGGCTTGAGTCCCGGGAGGACCTCCTGTGGAAATAATAGTGCATTTGTTTTTGGTTTTGTTTGTGGTTTTGGATGTGTGAACATGCCTTTTTATTTTTAAGCACTGTTGTTGTTCCTTGTGATTTTAATACTCTTATGTGCTCCACTGGTTGCAAAGGAAATGGCAAGATATTAAAATCCCAACTTTGACAGTAACGCTTGCCTCATCCTCTGTGCGCCTTAGCTGCCAGGAAGCTGCAGACTAGACTCAGTCACAGCCTGTTAATTATTCTAAAGTTTTTGAGTATTTAATTTCCCCTCTATCTTTGGGGATTTTTCAAAGCTTATTTTTCAGATGGTCTTATTATACTGGGTGTTTTAAATGCTTCAAATTAATTTTGGAAGAAGGTGTAGTTTAAAATCTTAAGTAAAAGTTTTGGTTGTTTTTTCAGTGGCACATGCATAAATGCCATCCTCAAACTGCGAGTGTGACTGTGCTGCAGCTCAGCTTTCCATGACCGGGTTACCCTATGTCCTGTCTGCTCCCCTTGAAATGCCACAGAGTTGGCACTGAGGACAGCACCAGCTCCATCTGTATCTGGTCTGTCAAGCCAGTTTTTGAGACTGAAGGTGCAGAGGGTGCTGGACCCTTCGGGTCATGAGTGACCATCAGGCCAGTGCTGAGCAGTGGCGTGGGCGGGCAGGGTGGGCTTCTGGTGGGTGCTCTGCTGACATCTGCATCAGGCGCCCCACGTTGGGGCATTGGTCAGGGGCTCCGGCTGCCCTGCTCTGAAGCAGTCGTCTTTCTGGCGGGAGCAGTGCTGCCATCTGCTGGCGCACTTCTGTTGGGGCAGAGCGTGGTATTTGTTTCTTAGTGGTTGTGACGTCTCCGGAGCTGGTGTGCTGACGGATGCTCTGCCAGCCCGCGGGTGCTGCCAGGGGGTGGTGGTCCTGGGCAGAGGGCAGGTGTGCTCATCCCCCTTTGCATGGCTCAGACAAGGCTCCTTGCTCCTTGGTGAGAATCTCAGTTGGATGAAGAAAGAGTCCCTTCTGTAGCTTTGTGGGGAAGGATTAGCGAGAAGTTCAACCATGGCTCTCCTTAGACAAATGATGAAAAACCTGGTTATCTCAGCAGCACCTTCCTGCCCGTTCCCAGGAGGCCAGGCGTGTGATGCTGGGAGGCACGAGTGAAGAATGAAGACCTCACAGACCTGTCGTGACAGCCATGCCCCACTCAGGGTTGCACGGCGCCATCGGGGCTTCAGCCTTCTGAGATGTTGCTTCCAGCAAAACAGGTTGCTAAGTTCGAGTCCATCTGAGGGCAGTTCAAGGACAGGGCAAGTTAGAGGCTAGTAGCAAGTCCCCTCATGTCAACTCTCTCTCTTTGCTTTTCTAGCAAAAGTTTAACTTCAAGTCCACTTGACAGCATAGGATGAAAAGACAGTTTATTCCCCACAAGTCCAAGATTCATACTGGAGTTGAGAAGAAATAAGGGGTGAGACAGAGGCCAGGCTGGAAAAGTTTATTCAGACACTCGGTTACATTGTAGCCTTGATGTGAAAGTAGGTGCACTGTTTAAAACTGACTTTCACCTGGTAATGGTTCCTGGAGCCAATTTGGGCAGCAGTAATGCACGTTGGAGGCAGCAAGAAAAGTGGCACAAAGTTCCAGATCTGGAGCTGACGGGTTTCCTCAGCCCTGAGTTGTCTAAAGCTGACTTTGCAGCGTGACCTGAGTGGAAGGTGCCCTCACAGAAGGTGAGCTCTGCTGGACGCCAGCCTCAGCACGATGGCTCTGGGAAGATGAGAGTCTTCTTACAGCATCACTTGGTCCTTTTGCTGGCTCAGTCACACTTCCCGCGGGAGAGGGCCAGCCTGGCTGAGCCTGTATTCCTCCCTCCCTCATGGAGTCCTCCTGCTCTGCTCTGGCTCCCGGAGTCCACAGACCTCTGCATCTCCCTCCAGCAGCCCTGCTCTCGTGTGCCAGGCAACACCTTGGTTTTAACCTTACAACCTGGTTCTAACCGAGAAGTGTTAATAATCACCGCTACTCATAACTCATCGAAAACAAGCACTTCAGATCCATAGCTCATTGAATTTGCCCAAACCTGGTGGTACCTGCCTGTGATCCCCAGTCTGAGAAAGTCGGCACCGAGCAGCACAGTTTGACCCGGGTCTTAACTCAGCCCACTGTGTAACTATGGAGAACACTGCTTTTGAGAACAACCAAGATCACCTGGTTTGATTTCTGTGAGTTCTTTGCACATGGAGGGAATCAGCCTTTTGATGTGTCTGTTACAGATACATCTGCTGGTTCTTTAGGAAGACATCTCTTCTGCCTTTAGATAGAGGGTACCTTTTTTCCTTTCTTGGCTGTGTGGATATTGTTCCCCTTGGCGTAGAAGAAGGAATTCCTGTGTGGCACTTGCTAGCAGGATATGTAGCTTTTTCATCCAGGACCGTCCTGAGTGATTTAGCATCCTGTGCCTGTTTAAGGACACCTTTTTCACATGAACCAGAGAGGGAATTCTTGAAGATCTTCTGTGTTTTCAACACTTCAGACAAGGTTATCAGCTGAGATTCTGTCTTGCTTCCTTTCCGGAGGCTGAGGGTCAATATGGGGGCAGAGGCCGGAGAGCGAGGCGCTGGCCAGCACACACCTGCCCGGAGCCTCACCTGTCTGGTTTTCCTGCACGCCCCCTAAGTGGGTGAGCACAGGCCAAGGTAAAACCCACAGGGATGGAGATAAGGAAGATCTGGGAATGCTGCAGAGCCTGGGCCCTCCCTGGCGGAGCCCTGGGGCATTTGCCCTTCGCTTTTGTAACTCAAGAGCCTTGTTTCCTGAGTGACCCCCTTACCCTGTCTGCAGTCATCCCTATAGCAACAGCTCCCAGAGCTGCCTTGTGCACCTGACTCCGGCCAGCGACAGGATCTCGAACGTCCTGAAGTAGAGATGACTGAGGACTCTGAAGTAGAGATGACTGAGGACTGGCGCAGAAACGGAGATGGTGTGTGTCCCAAACAGCCCTCGGTTTTGGCTGAGTTTCACTGCCTGGCTGGTCATCTGGCTTTTGTAGTGCTGAGGTGGGGGCATCTGACCTTCCTCTCGTTCGTTCTTTCTCCTCACCATCTTCAGGTGCCCCTTTCTCGACGCTGCCCCAGCCTGAATGGCTTGGCTTCTCTACTTCTGTCTTCATCTGGAGCAGATAGCCCCTATCTGGAACCCACAGTTCGCTGGCTTTGACTCCACTTGGCCGCTCCGATCAGGGCATGTGTGCAGGCCTCCTGGCACGGCAGGAGGGAGTCAGCAGCATTGTCCTGGCATGGCCACGTCCTGCCGATGTCCCAAGTGTGCGCGTGCTGCCTCTGGCTGTGAGCTGCTCCGTGGTCAGTGTCTAAAGGAGCACGTTTGTGTTGCACCACAAATTCTAGGTATTCTCTCATGGCAAGTCCTGAATTAGCAACCTGGGTCCTAAAAGTTCTTTAGTTTCGTGCAGTTGTGTGTGAAAGCAGCCAGTAAGGCATTTTTGGAGGTTAGCATCATTAAGCCTGTCGGCATAGTCCATAAGAGCTTGAATCGTGTGGGCTCTTCGGCAGTCCTCATCAGCTGCTGGCATCAAGGTTTCCCTTTGAGACAGACACCGCAGAGTTAAGGGTTCTCATCTGATCTGAAATGGCTCTAGTGAGTCCTCCTCCCTCATCAGACTCCTGCTGACGCACACAGGCGCCCTCCCCAGCGTCTCCTCTCCCGTCTCCTGCAGAAGAGAAAGTGCTGCCAGCCTTCCCTATTCCGCCACAGATGATCCTCCCCGGCACAGGCTGCTCCTGTCTGCAGCAACCAGAGAAGTCACGCCAGGCTGGGTGCAAGGAAATTGTCCTGTGGCCTCAGCCACTGAAGAGCCAGAGGAGATGGTGCCCCTGACTGCAGACAGCCCTAGGTCCAGCAGGAGCAGTGCAGCCGGTCAAGGCCCTGTCAAGCCCTTCGCGCTGCTCCCTGGTTTATTGACACCACATGTCTGGCACATGCAGGATGTCAGGCCGGTGCCACCTTCCACACTGCTGGGTGCCTCCCCCTGTGGGGGCAGGAACACCCCCATGCCCGGAGGTGTGTGTACCCTCCGCGGCCACCCTCATGCCACGCAGAGGGCTGCGCTGGACTGGCCCCTCAGGGCCCCGTGGCACTCAGCTTTCTTTCTTGGTACCTCCTGCCCCTTCCCTACCCTTCATCCTCCTTCCTTGGCACATCTGTCAGTTACAGAGGAAGACTGCTGTGCCGAGTGCCTGAGAGTGGGTCCCTGGTGTGTGTCAAATCTCAGTGAGGGCTGGTCATGGTAATCTCAGCACTTTCGGAGGCTGAAAGACAGGAGGATCACCTGAGACCAGGAGCTTGAGACCAGCCTGAGCAACACAGTGAGATCTCCTCTCTACAAAAACGTAAAAGTTAGCCAGATGTGGTAGTACCCACCTGTAGCCCCAGCAACTCAGGAGGCTGAGGTAGAAGGATTGTTTGAGGCCAGGAGGTCAAGACTGCGATGAGCCATGATTGTGCCACTGTGCCCCAGCTTGTGTGACAGAGTGAGACCCTGTCTCTTTAAAAAACAAAAAACACGTCCGTAGGGGATGGTAAGCAGGGTGTCTCAGGAGCCAGCAGGCCCCCTGCCCGCAGCCTGTCCCCAGGTGGGAGGCAGGTCCTCTGATCCGCTGTCTTCAAGCCTTCAAGCACTTTCTCCTTTGCTTTATTTTGTTTAAATAAAAATTGCCCCGCCGGGCGCGGTGGCTCAAGCCTGTAATCCCAGCACTTTGGGAGGCCGAGATGGGCAGACCACGAGATCAGGAGATCGAGACCATCCTGGCTAACACGGTGAAACCCCGTCTCTACTAAAAATACAAAAACTAGCCGGGCGACGTGGCGGCACCTGTAGTCCCAGCTACTCGGGAGGCTGAGGCAGGAGAATGGTGTGAACCCGGGAGGCGGAGCTTGCAGTGAGCTGAGATCTGGCCACTGCACTCCAGCCCGGGCGACAGAGCGAGTCTCCGCCTCAAAAAAAAAAAAAAAAAAAATTGCCCCTTAGGTGAATGAAGAGTGTCATGGTCTACTAGGCACTTGGTAAAAATGCAAAACCAGTAGTATAAGGCCTCAAAATACGGAAATAATGCACCTGGGAGGACCGTTAGCGAAGCTCTGGTTGTGACCCGCTGCGATTTCCTTGGCAGTTCTTAAGATTAAATTATCATTACGTATTCTTTGAAGTAAAAGAGTTTAATTTCTGAGTACTTTTGCCATCAGGGCCCAGCAATTCTCTCTGCTCCTTTGGCCGTGATGCACGTGCTGTCTTGGGAGTGCTCTCGGCCACAGCACACCTAGCCCTGCCTTCGGTGCCCGCACCTTCTTGGGAGGGCTCTCGCCTGCTGCACACCTAGCCCTGCCTTCCACCCACAGGACAGCCATCGGTGCTTCAGGACCAGGCGACACTGTCATGGGTGACCCACAGCTCTTTCAAGGATGCTCTGTAATCCGTGTTCTTTTCCTTTTCTGAAAATGCTAAGTGGACTTTAAGTCAGAGTCATTTTTCCAGTTATTTTGCAGGTTTGAGAGATGTGGCTTCATCTGTCTTCTCTGTGGCCCTTACTTTGGGTACAGTTTCCTCTGCTGCTGGGTGGTTCTTTTTGCAACTTCTGTCTTTGCCATTGGATGATGCTCAGAATCAACTTTCCCGGACAGCTGCCGGGCTTGTGACCTCGTGTGAATTGGTGAAGGGGAAAACTGGACAGAAAACACATCTAGGAATATTTTAGGAACATTTTCTCTTTCTGTTTACAGAGTTCGCTTAGTGGAAAGAGGATCCCCTCATAGCCTGCCCCTGATGGAATCGGGAAAGGTAAGTATTATAGGAAGAAGCCTGCATTTCTCTATCAGTTTGCTTCTGAGTGTAGGAGCTTTGAAGTTTTCAGAAATGTCTTTTTTAGAATGTTTTTTCCTAACTTGAAAGTAACATATCCATGAGTATAGAAACTCAAAATAACAGTGTTTTAAACACGTTAGACTTTTTTCCTCAGGTAAAAGTTAGGAAATAGGCATCTCCTGCTCCATGAAGTCAGCACAGGCCCTGATGCCTTTGGCCTCTTTCTGCATGTTGGAGCCCAATTCCCAGGGGCACCTGAGGAGCTGAGGCGGCTGCTGCTGCTCCAGCCATCATTTCCGCGTTCCAGCCAGCAGGAGGAGAAAAAGAAAAGAACAAAGCATGCAGACCATAGGGAAGGTTCCCAAGCTGTCCTACACTGAAATTCCATTGATCAGAACATGGTCACATGGCCACACGTAGCTAAAGGTTGGAAACTATTGAGATATAAATTCTGAATATATATAGGCCTACCTAAAAATCAGGGTATCTGTTACTATGGAAGTAGAAAAGAATGGTTATCAAGAGACAACTAGTAGTTTCTGCCACAGTGGCTGTTTTTTGTTTTGTTTTGTTTTGTTTTTTCCTAGCATTAAAGGGCAAGAAACATATTTAAACCTAAAACATATTTAAACCTTTTTTTTTTTTTTTTTCCCTTTTTGGCCCCAGTTGTCAGATTCCTTCTCCGCTGACATAATTCTAAAAGCATCTCATGTTGCTTCTGGACCTATTATAAAATTGCCTGCATGGCTGCAACTTAGAATTCTTTACAGAGTTGGTTCCAACAGTAGGAATGTGCTCACCATGCATCTTAACAGTCTGGCAGACCATAGTCGGCAGCAGAGACCAGAGCCCTGAAATCTCACTTCCAACTTAAGTGAGATTTAACAGTATGACTATTCCAAGACGTTCTGTGTTTTTACCATAAAATGTTTTGCCTTTATCTCAATCATAAATGTTAGATGAGCTGATCTGAGACAGGCTATATTCAGGATTTCCAGAATAAACTTTTGATTCCTTATATAAGTGGTATCAGTGGAATGTGAGATATTTCTAAGCTAAACTTTAAGAAGGAAATTCTGGCCAGACCCAGTGTCTCATGCCTGTAATCCCAGCACTTTGTGGGGCTGAGACTGGAGGGTTGCTTAAGGCTACAGTAAGCTGTGATCATGCCACTCCAGCCTGGATGACAGAGCTAGACTATGTCTCAAAAAAAAAAAGAAAGAAAAATGCTTAATACTGACATCCATCACAGTAAAAGATGTTTACCTGCAGGAAAAGATTCCCCAGTATCTTGAGTTGAAAATTCGGTGGAGATGAGCTGGAGATCCACATGGATGTTCTAATTAAAACCCGCAGACTTCACTAGCAGTTGACACAGAATCTTTCCCTTCTGGCACCACCAAAGCAGCTCCCTACTCTGTCGTCTTGCCAAGAGCATTTTGGGTTATCTTCGAGTCCATGCTTACCCCTGAAAATGTCACTCTGTGACTCCCTTCCTTCAGCGATGACTGCAAGCATCACCCTCCATCCATGCGTGTGCCATGATGTGAGATGTAATATTGAATCTACGTAAATATCTTAAATAACTTCATTGAAACAACTGAAAATTCCCATTTTGCAAGGGTCAGGCTCTGTTAAACGTTACATCATTTACCATGTTTTTTTTTCCAAAAATTGTTTTCATGATTTTCAATAGATTTCTTTTAGCTTTATTGAGGTATGACAATCAAAATGTTTAATTTTAAGGTCACCATAACAGCATACAATATTGTAACAGCTACAGTGAGAATGTGATTGTCATGCTGTGATTGTCTAATGGGTCATAACTTTGTGGCATATAATTTTGATTTAATTGCTTTCTAAACAGAATGGAGACCAAGAGACATGGCATATGAAAGGAAATTACATAAAGACGAAATTGAGGTTGGCTTGTGTGTAGCCTCTCCCTGTATTCCTTCCATTGACAAGAGACTTTTCCTCTCCCAAATAGATACTTCCAGGGGTTCGGATTATAATTGCCAACCCAGAAACAAAAGGACCGCTGGGGGACTCACACCTTGGAGAGGTGAGTTGAGTGTCCTCCGAGATCCAGGTTACTTTTCTGTGATGTATCCTCGGCTTGCCTTGACACCGTCAGAACTGCTCACACGATTGCCAGGGAAATAGCGTGAGGTGAGCTTTGTGGCTCAGATGAGTCCATGAAAGCTCACAATTACAAAATGGCACTTCCTTAGGGAACCATAATAGATTCTCCTCAAATAATTCAGAAAATATTTAAACACATAATGTGTACGGACTGAGTTTCTTTATTTCTTAGTTCTTGAGTTTGCTTCCTATGTTCCTGCTTTTATTACTGAGAAGTCCTTCACCAGGAAAATGGCAGAGGCCTCCACAGGGAGTAATGTGCAAACAACACCATCAGGACACAGTAGCCAAGAGATCATGTGTTTATTTCAGATCAGAAGGCAAACAGTGGAACTTGACACCTTTGCCTCATTTTGTTCAGGATGAACCCACCCTGGCTGGCTCTTAACTCCCTGCCACTGTGCCCTTCCGCGCCCTTCCGCGCTGCTGGCAGGATGCAGCTGGAGAAGGCTGCCTCGTGTAGCTGTCTGGCCTTGGTCTCCATTCTTGACACCTCATCTCAAGCAGGCCCTGGCACTGCTGGGCGTCCCCAGTCTGAGAGGCCACGTGTCTCATGCGTCCTCCTCCTGCCCCATTCTTCTCTCTGGCGATGAACTTGCTGCTTCTACAGGGAAGCAGAGGGCACTGGAGAAGAGCGTGTCTGGAGCCAGCCTCCTCCCACGGAGGCAGCACACATGCCCTCCCTCCGCTTACCCCAGGCCTGCCGTGCCACTGGACCAAGCCCCGTGTCCAGCCAAGGACACCCTCGCTCCCCTTGTCACCTGTGCTGTCTCATTAGGTGCCCGCATTCCTGAATGGCTCCCAGCATCACATGTGGGAGACGTGCTAAGAACTGGCATCTTCTTATGAACAGCACCAGCCCTCCTCCCCAGCCCCGGCTGCATCCCCGGCCACATCTCGGGCACATGCAGGAACACGTTTCTACACGTACGTGGGTGAACGCCTGGCGAATGAGCAAGCCTTCACTGGTTCTCAGGTCCCACCTTGCTTTGCTTCTTGGGCTTTGCTTTTTTTTTTTTTTTTTTTTTTGCCCCTCACTTGGCCTCTCTCAGTCACATGAAAGATCAGAATTGTGAAGATGAAATTCTGTGCTGCTCTCACTTAGGAGTTTCCTTTAAATGCATTCCTAGAAACAAGCTGGAAGCAGAGCCTGCTTCTCCAGCACCTGGAGGGGGTCCTCACAGGTACTGCCCGAGACGTGCGCTAGGCCAAGGTCAGAATTCTCTTCCCTCTGAGGGTGGCCAGAACTGGCGAAATTTCCAGGATGACTTTCTTATTGGGAATGTGTGTTTTTTCGGCTTTATGAGATTAATTGAGAAAGTTGTATAAATTAAGGAATGCACTGTGATGCTTTGATGTATATACATATTTTGAAACAGTTACCACGACCGAGTTAGTTCTATTATCCGTCACCTCACATTTTGCGTGTGTGTGATGCGAACATTTAGGATCTATTCTGTTATCAAATTTCAAGTAAATAATACAGTATTATTAACTGTAGTCACCACACTACATTTTCTCCCCAGAACCTGTTCGCCCTCTAACTGAAGGTTGGCACCTTTGCCCGTCATCTCCCCCTTGCCACTCTGAAGCCCCTGGTAACCACTGTTTACCCCCCGCTTCTGTGAACTCAGCTTTTGAGATTCCACATGAGTGAGGTAGTGCAGTATTTGTCATCTGTTCTGGCTTCTCACTCAGTGTAACGTCTTCCAGGTTCATCCATGCTGTTGCACATGGCAGGATTTCCTCCTTTTTTATGACTGAGTAATACTCAGTTGCCTTAATGAGAATTTTCTTTGTGTTAAGGAACAGAGGACAGCTGTCGTTTCCCTGATCTGATGGTGCACTCTCTTTTTCTCAGTTTCACTTTTTCATTTGTGAGGCACTGCTCTGGGGACGTGGGTGCAATACTGAACTCGTTTCTGACTTCCCGGAACTTGACCACTTTTCATTGTCAGTAAAATAATGGAAACAGCCAAGCCCAGAATGTCTCCACAGCCAACACTCCAGAGCCCAAAAGGCCTCCTCTCCTGACCCTTGCTGTGTGGGCACAGCTGCATGCAGCTGCGTGGGCATCTGGGGAACTTACCTGGTTTTGCTTTTATCCAGCCCTGTCCATGGTTCTACGTAATCCACGTGGCTATGGCTTTGACTCACCCTATCAGTCTTTGCTTACCTATTTCCCCAAATGTCAGACATCAGGCATTTTTGTTGCCGTTTTTTGGTGTTTTGTGCCTTCATCCCTTAGGTTTGGTTTTTTGATGTATGGTTTTCTTGCATTGTGTGTCCAGAAGAATGCTCACCAGGTGAAGTGAGAAAACGAATCTCAAAGCTTTTCAACATTGTTCTTGCTCTTTAGAAACAATCGTTTGGAAAAGCGAAGGAATCTAGTGTGACTTTGTTCATTTGATGTGTGTATTTTTAAAAGCTATTTGTTAAATCTTCATCTAATCTGCTTTAATAAGTTCCCCATAGGTGGATGGCTTGATTGGTTGCTTGGCCACAAACTTGGTAGACTGCCTTTATTTCAGTACCCTCTGTGCGTGTCTCCAGAAACCTGAATGAGATTAACATCTTGGTTATTCAGTCCAAGGAAACTTTTAATATCACTGAATATAACTTATTGAATTGTCAAAGTAGTTGTAGCCTCATTTCCCTGGAGATAAAATAATGTCACCCACAGTGAAATTTCCCTCCATTTGCAGATTTGGGTTCACAGTGCCCACAATGCCAGCGGTTATTTTACTATTTACGGAGATGAATCCCTCCAGTCGGATCACTTCAACTCAAGACTAAGTTTTGGAGACACCCAGACCATCTGGGCACGCACAGGCTACTTGGGGTTCCTGCGGAGAACTGAGCTCACAGATGCAAATGGAGGTGAGAGTCCAGGCTGGCTGGTCCCCCACACAGATGGGCAGAGAAGTTAGGCTCCCCTAGATACAGAAGCTACTCCCAAGGTTTATGGCAGCCAAACCCAGGAGGAAACGTGTGCTGGCTGCAACCTAGTGCGAAAAGAGCCGAGTTTCAGAGAAGAGAGGAAGGCAAAATGCAAATGTGTCCAACAAGCTGCGCCGCACATCACATACCCTGTCCAGTCCCGAGAACCAAGTGTGGACTGAAAATCGGGGAGGGGTGCAGCTGCTGAGCACGGGCTGCAGTGTCGCCCACAGCAAAGTGCCCAACGTCTCAGCCCACAGAGTCTCCTCAGCAAGCCTGAAGGCTGCCTGCTCCCACGGGGTCCGTCCGAGACAGAAGCTGGCCCAGTGGCTGCAGGAACGTGCACGCTGCTGCTTCTAGGACTGGATCTGCCCCTGTCTGGGAAGAGGAGGCCGTGAAGCTCTTGGGCCCTGGTGGCTGGCCGTCTCTGCCCATGCGTTCATCAGAGTGCAGGGCCTGGTGCTGCTGATGCTGGTGCCTAGTGTGGACAGCGTTGCCTCTGCCCCATCAGAGGACAGCGGGGTGAGGCCAGGTGTATTTCATGACACGGAGGAGTAAAAGTGCACTTGCATAGTTAATTCTTTGCTTATTCCGGAATCCTTTCTCACCTCCTTAGTGCTGCTAAAAATAGAGGCAGGACTTGGCTGTTTCACAGCAATGGCAGTTGAGGTTCCTGGTGAGATCTTGCCTGACCAAAACCCCGGGGAGATGAGTTTCTAGACATCAGCAAGGCTTCCTTACATGCCTCTCTCACATACCTGCGATGGCCTGGCCCAAAGGGCTACGTTTAGGAATCATACAAAAATATCCCGGCATGACATTTGCATTGTGGGAAATTGTAGACTAGTGTGAGGGTGCTGTCTGAGGTTCCTGGAAGATGCAAAAGCTGGTGGCAATTTATAATCCTAGAGAAAGGCCAGGAAAGCCACTTCCCGCTGAGTGCTGGGAGCAGGGTTACCCTGAAGGACGTGTCCCTGCCCCTGGAGAAGAGGCGAAGCTGCTGTAGGGGCAGAGGCCGAGTCAGGGTCTCCATCTTTCTTTGTCTGACTTAAATTAGAAAATACTTATCTCTGATACTATTTTATATGTCAATCATGCCTTTCAAATTTTCCCTAATATGCTTACTACCTTATAAAAATATAGGACATTTCCTTATTAAGGAAAGATAGGACCTGACCACTGGTTGTCTTTGTCATTATTCCGAGGTTTGCATGAAGGATAGAAATAAATTTCATGGGCCGGGCGCGGTGGCTCAAGCCTGTAATCCCAGCACTTTGGGAGGCCGAGACGGCGGATCACGAGGTCAGGAGATCGAGACCATCCTGGCTAACACGGTGAAACCCCGTCTCTACTAAAAAAAATACAAAAAAATTAGCCGGGCGAGATGGCGGGCGCCTGTAGTCCCAGCTACTCTGGAGGCTGAGGCAGGAGAATGGCGTAAACCCGGGAGGCGGAGCCACTGGTTGTCTTTGTCATTATTCCGAGGTTTGCATGAAGGATAGAAATAAATTTCATGGCTCTGTGAGCTAAGGAAACCTTCGTGAACATGACCAGGAGCTACGCATTCTTTTCCCACTTAGACACAGGATTAATAGCGCAGAGGAGCACGTGTGGGTTGGAGTCAGGGAGCTGGTCTGTGACTGCGCTGCATCCTGTGTGACCTTGGGCAGATGAGGCCTCAGCCGGTGGGTCCATGGGACTCAGACCACGGGGTGCTCACTTCGCCCCTCAGTTGCTCCCGGTGAACATGTGATCAGGCAGTTGACTGGATATCGAAGCTGAGCCAAGAAAGGCCTTCTCCCAAAGCACAAGTGTAGAGGGAGCATGGCGGCTCTGCAGCCAGCTGTGGGGCACCGACACACAAGCCGGGCACTTGCCAAGGAGCTCCCTGGCAGAAGAAGCAAACTGTCCCTGGATCCATGAGGCCCTTCCTTTGGGTCCCTGTCTCACTTGTGGGTAGTTTTTAATCTTTTTTCAGAAAAGAAGGAAAGTGACTTGAGCAGCATTATGGGGAAGCTCACACAGGCTTTCGTTCCTCCACAGAGCGCCATGATGCCCTCTACGTGGTCGGGGCACTGGACGAAGCCATGGAGCTGCGGGGCATGCGGTACCACCCGATCGACATTGAGACTTCCGTCATCAGAGCCCATAAAAGCGTTACGGAATGGTAAGTCGTGAGCTTGCAGCTTGTACCCAAATCAGGAGCCGAGTTTGTGAAGCACTGAGGATGTGGAGGGCAGGGCAGCAGAGGAGAGTTTTGCTAAGGTAGGGAAGGGAGTGCAATTCAGCATTTGACTATAAACCTTTATCTTTTGGGGTTAAAGTAACAAAAGAACACTCCACATGTAGAGTTAATGTACCATATATTATCTGAAAACGATAGACTTCTATTGCCATGAAAACTACTTGATAAGGTTTTCCAGGAAGCCAAATTGTTTGGTTTTTAATTTACAAAAGCATGATGTAGGAAAAAAATGAACCTCACACATATGTAGGCACAGAAAATACTTTTATGACTGTTGACTTGGGAGCTGTAAGTAACATGAGACATGGGAAAACTTCCGGTGAGAAGGAGAAGCAGCGTTTGTCCAGACCCCAGAAGAGACTTCCAAAGGAAGAACTGCTTGAGTTAAACCAAGGCGTCGCACCTGCTGCCTGGGGCAGACTCTGCTCTGGGCCAGGTGAGGACTTGGAGGCTGGGACTTTGTCTTTCTCTCTGGCCCGTTTAATCTGTCGTGACGTGCTGAGTCTGTCCATGGTGCCGCCGGCGATACAGCAGCATTTCCTTCTGATGTGTGGGAGTGGATTGGATGCTGGAGTGCCGTGAGTTAAGTCAGCCAGGGCCGGGGAGTGTCACAGGCTTGTTCAGTGCCTTTATATTTGCAGTTAGGCTGAAAAGTGACTCAATACCATTGACTTCAGACTTGTTCATTCCCTTGATAACAGACAGGGTGCTAACTGAGGGCGCCTGGTGACACTGGTCTCGTCTCAGGTCAGAGACCCTGAGGCAGGTGCATTCTCCTCTCTCATGAACAGCTTTCTGGGCTGAAAGGATGGGTTCTGAGATTGTTCCTTCCTCCTCCTAGCTGGCTGAGGTGCAGTAAAGGCTGGTACTTACTGCCATTCGCTGAATTTGAACATGGAGGACTTGGCAGAATTCACAAGATCCAGTTTGCTTGCCTGTCAGTGATCCTGTGGTTCAGATTGGCTAAGCCCCTACTCTCAAACGAAATTCCTTAAATTGTTGATTTCCTTGACAGTTCTCTCCTTGAGTATACAGAGAAGACAGAAACTCTAGGAAGACTCTGGCACTGAAACTCGACCGGGGCCTACCTTATTTTCCATCTAAATAGCTACGAATATCAGTTAACAGCCCCTCCGTTTTTTTATTTTTAAGACAACAATTCTAATTGGCTTGTATTACCTCCCTCAGGCATTTCTGTCTGGTTTGCCGCTAAAAGGTGTGCCTCGAGGGCCTCGCTGGTGCCCTCTGTGGCTTCTAGACCATGGTGCTGGGCCTTGTTCTGAAAGTGTCGCTGCTATTACCCGCCATGTGGCCACCGAACTGGGTCTGTCCCTCACCTGGTCAGGGGCTCACATGCCCCTTGCCCACACGGTGTCCTTTGAGTGGACTTTTGAATGTTTGAGATGGTCCAGATACAAACTGCTTTGCTCCACCGCCTGTCTCCCAGCCTCCCTGCACTGCCCTTCCGGCCGCCGCGGGCTGCTCCATGCTGGGAAGCGCGCTTGTGTCACGCAGCGTTGCAGAACGGGACTCTCCGTGTTGCCAAATTCAAGCCAAACTTTCTCATTTCTCATCAGTTGTTCTCAGCATAGAGTAGCGTGCACAGCTCCTGGAAAGGCTCTGAGAGTCGCTGGCACCGCCCCGTAGGTCCCTGGCAGCCCAGAGGAGATAGCAGATCAAGCACACCCTCGGCCAGCTCTGTTGCCTCCGGAGAGCCAAGCTGATTCGGATACTCCAGGACTATTCCATACATTCCAAATGCCATAATAAAAGTATACCAAATGTTCCTGAGATGTGTGTGTCTGATATCACAGATACACAGTGTGGGCTCACATGGGCATCACCAGGAGCAGTATGACAGGAATTCAGCACCAGCACGTCTTCTCAGAAACAGTTCTTAGCATGCTCCATAGGCGTGCGGCAGTCACAAAGCAAAATCCAGGAGAACTATTGAGAATTTCCAGGAAAATTCTCCAATTTTCCCTGTCAATTTAACATAGATTGGCCATACTGAATAAAATATGTGTTTTTCCTGATTGATTTACTCTCACACTTAGAACAATAGTGAGTTTCCCAAAATACCTCCTGCCTCAAGCTGCGATAGAACGCGTTAGGCGCATGAAAGCAGATACCAGCAGCCCTGGAGCCTGGTCTCCATCCAGCCCCCTCTGCCTGGGAACCTTCTGGCCGCCTCAGCCAAGCAGACCTCAAGTACCAGGCTCTGTGAATATCGGGGCCCTTAAACAGCTGGTTCCAAAAGCCAGCCCTATATCCTTTAAAATGGAAAGCACTGGGTTTTTGCTTCCGCCAGTTGGGTAGACTACATACTCTGGTGCCCGTCCTGCCGAAAGATGACTCGATTCCAAATAAAACATTTCTGAGTGAATCTTCCACATTCCAGACGACTTACCCCTGCACATGGGTTAGCCACGGCTGTATGGCAGCCGGGCCTTGCTCCGTGCTTTAGACAGAGTTGTTACAATGTCCCCACATCTGCATGCCAGGGGCTGGCTCAGCTGGGGCGAGCAGCTCGGCTGGGCCCGGGACTGGTGGCTCCTCTCCATGTGTTTCTTATCCTCTGGACCCAAGGGCCAGCCCAGGTGTGTCCCCGTCCTTGCAATGACACAGGCACGCCAGGAAGAGCCCCCACATGCAGCCCTTCTGGGGCCTCCGCCGGCATTCCCCTCCCTAACACAGGCTGACCAGGTTCCATGCTGAGCACAAGCCCCAGGACTGGGAAACACACCTCCCACTCAGGCGCACCACACAGACAGAGAGGGGTAGACACCCACGCCCTAGGCCTCGGCACGCACGCCTCTCAGCCGCAGAGCTGGGGTCTGGAAGCAGGAGGCACAGGGCTGCCTTGAGGGCAGAGGCTGGTGGCACACTGCACTCGGCAGTGGGGGCATTGATCCTCCAGGCAGCAGCAAAGAGGCAGCACTGGAACACAGATGCCACTAGCCAGGTGGAGTGACCCTGGGATATCTAGCGAAATGGGAACTCAGGAAGATGGTGAAACCCTCACAGAAGCCACCGAGAGAGAAGGCTGGTAGGAAACACCGATCCATGCTGTCGCCAGGAAATCTGTGTGGGGAACGATTAGTGGGCGGCAGACGGAGGACATGAAGAGGCCAGAGGAGACTGTCGGGAGTGCTCAGGCAGGTTGGAGACAGCCAAGTGGAACTTTGAAAAGAAACCACGGCTATTAAACAAAGCATTAATAAACGTGTAATGTTGGCTTTCTTTTCTGTCTTTTAGTGCTGTGTTTACCTGGACAAATTTGTTGGTGGTTGTGGTTGAGCTGGATGGGTCGGAGCAAGAAGCCTTGGACCTGGTTCCCTTGGTGACCAACGTGGTCCTGGAGGAACACTACCTGATCGTCGGAGTGGTGGTCGTGGTGGACATCGGCGTCATCCCCATCAACTCCCGTGGGGAGAAGCAGCGCATGCACCTGCGAGACGGGTTTTTGGCAGACCAGCTAGACCCCATCTATGTGGCCTACAACATGTAGTCTCGTCTCTTGGCTTCCATGGACTTTTCTAGAGATGTAGACATTGTTCTCCGTGTCCACTGAAGCGTGCAGACACAGGGCAACACTCACCAGAATGCAGCCTTTTGTGGTGAGAGTGGAGGAGGAAGAAGAGGAGGAAGAGGACTTCTCACAGCAGCCACGATCGGCATGGGGGTGAAATGTGAATTTACCACTGAATTTCGCTCAGAAGGACTTTGGATTACTGCCTTCAGTTCGTTGGAAAAGCCCATTTCAAAAACTTTCTTTTCTTTTCTTTCTTTTTTAATTATTGGATAATAAGTGCTTTCTTCGTAAATGTGGTATTTTGTTAAGCCGAAATAGCAATTAAAAAAATATCCTGCCCTCCAGATGGGTTCTTTTAAACAATTTATGTAGTGTGACAAAGAATTGTTTTCTCTGTTTTAATGTGTCATGAAATCTTAATGACATGGATCTGTTACTAATTTAAGCCATTGCTAGATCTCATCCTTTTAGGGAAGTTTGAGGTACGAGAAAACCTTCCAAATAGCACCTTCCAATTAGATTATAGCAGCTTTCTTTGTCAGAAATGTGCTGAAGAAACAAAGGCTGATATATGGCCTTTGAAGTTAGTGTAGAATGAGAAGAAATTATAAATAAGGTGTATTTCGGCAATTATCTTGCAAATATCTTTGTACTAAACTAAAAAGATAAAATAAGTTAACTTCCTCAATATGTAATTATGTACAAAACGTTTAATTTATTTTGATCTCTTTAGAACTATAAAAGAGAAAAACATTCAAGAATATTAAAGTCTTGTAATGTTTGCTAATATAAAAAAGTGTTGTATTATCTTGCGTGGATAGTATCACAACAAATATATATATATGAAATATAAATTCACTAATGAACAAAGGAGATTTTAAAGTTTAAGACGCAGAACTTGTCACTTGCATGGTGTGCCCCCCGTACTCACATCCACTCTGCTGTGGCCAGCAGTCACAGACCGCAGGAGCCCTGTCTAAAAGTTTCTTCTAGAACCAGAGACCAGCAAGTGAAATTACTGCCATCTCAAGGATGGTGAAAGAATTCAAAGCTCAGTGTGCACTATTTTTTTCTTTGCTGTGGGACAACAGTGAATGTGTTTATGCCAGCGTGTGCTGATGATACTGAGGGGCTTTAGGTTGGCAAATAGCACTGTTTTCTTAGCTGCAAGAATTTGTTGCACAATGTTTTTCATCATTTTTGTTAGTGTCATCTTTTGTTGGTCCTTGCTGTGGAAAGGAATGCGATTCTGTGGTCATTTGCACTGGGTTGCATTGATTCCCCCCGATGGCCAATGTGGAGTGGACAAAGTGTCCGGAACTCACATCGGTGATCGTCCCCTCGTCTTAAGACTCAGCCAGCTCTGTGTGAGCCTCTGGGGCTCCCTCACTCGGTGAGCACAGTTCCCCGGGGGTTCATGCCAGAGCTCTGGCTGAAGCAAGAAGTCCTCCAGCTGCGTCGTTTGCCACCTGTGGATGAGTGCGCCCCAGTTTCTGCCCTGGCAGCTCCTGGCCACACCTTCTCAGAGCTCACCTGTGCACTTCTAAATTGAATTGGCCCACGGAGTCCAACCAAGAAGGAGCATCTGCACTCCGAGAAAGATGTGTTCTGTACCTGCCCCATGTGACCCTGCAGTGGCTCTCGGTGCTAGATATGCATGACTAAGATTGATGCTGGGCAAAATTTAGATTAACTTTCATTATGTTATGGGCAGTGTCTTTGTCTGCCTTTGCTATATGCAGTCAGCAGTAAGCCTTTTGCTAAAAGAGTTTTGTTTGACTTCTGAGATCCAAGGCTGATTGTTGTAAAAAAAAAAAGTGGCACATTTAAAAAAATTTGCATATGTGGTGCATCCTTCCATCTCCACAAACCATTTGATTCTTGAGATATTGTTTGGCCTCATTGCTGTGTGTGAATATTTCTCCACATGCTTCAGATACACATTCCTAGCCTCTGCTTCCTAAGGGGGGACCCACCACACATCGGGGGAAAAAGACACTTTCCTATACTCACCCCCCTTGTCTGAAGGGAAGTAGGTTTGGGGCTTCAGGTCAGACACTGACTGTGAAACATGAGCTGCAGTGTGCAGGACAGCTTTGAGGTCCAGCTGAAGTCAGGAAGCAAAACAAATTTAGATGTCACTTCAAACATAATTTTAACTGTCACCAAATCAACTCTATGTTCGAGGAGTGTGGACGCTGCAATGTAGTTGCGAGGGCAGTTAGCAGCCGTCTCTTCTGCATCCTGTCAACTCTGATTGTTAGAGTTTAGGCTCAAAAGAGTTGGTGGACTGAGATCAAAGTCTGGTTGTGCAAGAAGGAGGAAAGGAGACAGTACCACCAGTTTCAGCAATAAAGAAGGGTCATTCCGTATTCGAAATTGTACTGTAGATAAATCATTCATGAGAATGTAAAAAATGTTTGTCTTGTGACCTTGTGCTTTTGAAGTCAGACAAAACCGTGTAATCAACTTGCACAAAAAGAGGGTACACAATGAACATATAAACACAGACCTAATCAAACAGGAGCAGATTCCTCATGGTGCTTGTTTATTATATATATTTAATCCTGCTTGACACTTTACCCAAGGGAGATGGTCCCTTTTATCAGTTGAATGTTAGCAGCGTTATTTCAGAGTGTGGTGACTGGTTAGAGAAATTCATGTACTCAACCAATCACAGTTTCAAACAAAATTTTTATGTGCAAAGGACAGCAACCTTCTTGTATGTTAAACCACCAGTACGCTTTGTACATCTGTGATAACGCCTGTTTTATATTCAAATGAACAAATAAAAGCTTTTATTTTTGTTGCTCTGAAAATAGCAGTTTCTTAATTGGTCCCCTGGAAAGATGTCTGGGACAGCTTTAATCCCAGGAAGGAAGTGACTCCTACAGGCAAATGTGTCTGACTCTGTTTACAGAATTTGTTGCATTACTTAGTACAGATAATCATACTTTGAACAATGTTTAAATTTTGATGGGGGCATTTATTGCTAAAAATAATTCCTATGGCAACAAATGTTTTGTGAAATGTTTTTCTTTTTAATTCTTTTAAATATATCGAAATATATTTGTTCACATTTGCTGTAAGTGTACAGATTATTGGTAATTTGGGGACAAACAGCGTGAGTCCTGCTTTATGTCAGCTGTGTCGCAGGGTCACAAGTGTGTCAAGGAGTAGGAGTACTTGACTGTTCCACCCCAAATTGTCTTCATCCATTTGACAACCAAAAGCTGCGTCTTTTGCCCAAGATCTTAGAATTCTTATGGCTTTGTCTTTGGGAAAGCAGTAGCAGGTCAACTGCCCTTCAGACTAGTGGTTCCATGAAGATAAATGTTGGTTCACAAGAAAATCGGTGGAACTAGGGCCGGGCGTGGTGGCTCACGACTGTAATCCCAACACTTTGGGAGGCCGATGCGGGCGGGTCACAAGGTCAGGAGATGGAGACCATCCTGGCTAACTCGGTGAAATCCCCTCTCTACTAAAAATACAAAAAATTAGCTGGGCATGGTGGTGGGCACCTGTAGTCTCGGCCACTCGGGGTGTTGAGGCAGGAGAATGGCGTGAACCCCGGAGGCGGAGGTTGCAGTGAGCTGAGATCGCACCACTGCACTCCAGCCTGGGCGACAGAGCGAGACTCCACCTCGAAAAAAAAAAAAAAATCAATGGAACTAAAATTTTCACACAGAGCACCAGGTGTAATCTGAGTGCCTTTGTGTTCAAATTTCACTTGCCTTCCCTGACCCCTAACTTTCATTCAGGACAATCCCACGCTGACTGAGAATGAGGCTTTGGGTGTGTGAAAGTGAACAGCTGGTGTGAGACCTGCAGGGCTGCACTGGATGAAGCAGACGATAGCAAGGGAGAGATGCTTCTCCACAGGCTGCCGCTTCTCAGATGGCAGCCCTTACCATGGCCCGTCAAGTACAAACCAGGTAACCAGGAGAACTGCTTCCGGGGAGCCCTCACCATGGCCCGTCAAGTACAAACCAGGTAACCAGGAGAACTACTCCCGTGGGGCCCTCACCATGGCCCGTCAAGTACAAACCAGGTAACCAGGGGAACTCCCGTGGGGTCCTTCTTTGGACTGTGCATGCGTTCCAGCACCGGTGTGTGAGTGTAGGATTTGCTACTGTGAAGCTGTGCTCTGCGTTCTCCATGGCCCCTCGCACAAGGCTGGGTTCTTGGGACGCAACCAAGAGCAGTTTTGTTGGCTGGCCGGTCCCTGTTTTGTCTTGTGAATCCTCCACGAAACATCTTGGTGCACTCACAATGGTCTGTCCGCCTGGACAGAAGCAGTCACACTGCTTCTCAGTGGAGATCGCTTAGCAAAAGGGTTCATTTCCTCACTGCTGTGTTTGCTGGGATGCTCAGCTCTGTGCTGTCTCAGTAGAACTTGCCATTCATGATCCCTACTGACATACTAAACGTTTCTTTCTACGAGATTCCAGAAAGTCATGCGGAGATCCCATACAACCTATCCTGTAATCCCTGGGTTTTCTTAGTAGAATGAGAGCGTCGGCTGGTGTCATTGTCATGTCCCTCTGGCAAAACATACTGCAGGCACATGCGACTCAAGTCTAGTGCATCCTCTCAGATGTAGCTCTTGCTGTTGGTTAATCTGTAATGTTAATTCTATGAACGAAACAACTGGGCAAGACCAAACTGATACCTTAGCAAGTGATTTGGGTTGGCCCCGGTGCCAATGTGGCTTGTCATTTTGTGATGAGGGCATCGTGCGGTGTGGGGAACACGAGCCCGCCCAGCTTGCTCCTGGGGTCCAGTGGTGTTTCTGCTCTGCGCTCCCCAGATCGCATGCCTGTCTTTATCCCATCTCTAAATGGGACTCGGGCTTTCGTGGGCATAGTGAGTTTGTGCCTGAGCTCTGTGGCGCGGTAGCCAGTTCAGCCCCATTTAGAAACTGCATTTAAGGCAGAAATGGGTAGAAATAGAAATAGAAAGGGCTTCTGTGACTGTCTCTCACACTTGAGTTTATTTCTTATTTTTTTGAGAGAGTCTTGCTCTGTTGCCTGGCTGGAGTGCAGTGGCGCGATCTCGGCTCACTGCAACCTCCGCCTATTTTTCTGCCTCAGCCTCCTGAGTAGCTGGGACTACAGGTGCCCGCCAGCACGCCTGGCTAATTGTTGTATTTTTAGTAGAGACGGAGTTTCACCAAGTTGGCCAGGATGGTCTCGATCTCTCAACCTCATGATCCGCTTGCCTCAGCCTCCCAAAGTGCGGGGATTACAGGCGTGAGCCACCGCACCCAGCCTGAGTTTTTTAACTACACCCACTACAAAGACTTCTAGCAAATAACTTCTGCAAACCAGCTGGCCCCAGTCAGATGAGGATCCCAGTGTTTCTTAGAAGCCCCGCCAGGGGAGGGCGGGTGCAGGAGGCAAAAAGGCTGAGACCCTTAGGAAGTTTGGTGACAGCATAGTTCGGTGGAAAACATATTTTGCAGCCCTATTCGAGAAGAGTGTGTGAGAAGCACCTGGAGGTGCGTGTGCCCCTCCCGGGAGGCCCCAGGGAGCTATCCCTTTTTCAGGAGGTGCAGAAGTAGCCAGGTCCAAGTGGATATCTGGATGGGCCTGGCCACTCTTCAGCTGCTGCAGGTCTGGGATAGAACAGAGTGGAGGGAAAGGGGTCCTAATTTTTTCCAGAATGCATGGAATATCCTGAGCCACAAGCCTGACCTCACAGGACAGATAACCCCCACGACAGTGCATCCTGATGTCTCTGCTCTGAGCTAAACTGTAGGAGAACCCCGCCTTTAGGGACCTTTTCATCCCAGGAACCCCAGCAACACCGAGGCTCCAGTACTGGGACAAGAATCGGAGCTATTTAAAAATGTGCTTCTGCAGGAAATGATGTTAGAATGCTCATTTCATCGGTCTGGTCTTTAACAGCGATTCAGCCCCGACTGTGCAGATCCCATTTCCTGGGAATGGAGCAGAGCCTCTGCATGAAACACCCGTGTGCAGTACTCTTAGGGACGGAAGGGATTGGGCTAAAGCACAGTGGGAGCTGGGAAGGGAAGGGACCAACCTCAGCCCCCACTGGGACACTGGAGCTGCCGTCCTGTAGAGCCCTCCTAACCCTACACCAGAGGCTGAGCGGGACCTCAGACATCGTACGTATGCTTTCCCATGTTTTCAGAAATCTGGAAACGCAGAATTTCAGGGGTGAGAGTGCCTACATATTGAATATGAGGCTAGATTGGGCTTCTATAATATCCCAAAGGACCCTCCAGGTTTTTCACCAGCCCCCAGTGCCCATCAGATACCAAAGACACAGCTTAGGAGAGTTTCACCCTGAAGCTGAGGAGGGAGCCTGGCTGGAGGCGACTGTGCGAGTGTGACTGCCTTCTCAGCCTGACGGTCTCAGCTGCTGCCCTTTTCTTTTCCTGCAAATGCCCGTCGCCACGGCCTTCTGTGTCCATAGGAGAGTTTGACCCAGATACTCATGGACCAGGCAAAGGTGTTCCTCCTGGCCCAGGGCCCACCATGAAGTGTGCCTGGGAGCCTAGTAAGGACCCAACCACTCCTGGGCTGTTGACCTTGGCTTCTCTGGCCCAGCGTTGTGGCCACATCACGGCATCGTACTGTGAGATAAGTCAAGGTGGGCTCCCCAGGACCTGCACTAAATTAAATAGTGAAATTCAGCTTCAAAGAGCTTTGGAAATTACTCCTGCGTTTAAGCAGAATCAGTGATACCTGAGCAAACCGTTTCACGCGGGCACAAGTTACAATCCTGCCTCCTCTCGATTACAGGTTCCATCCAGGCAAGAGCTGTGTTACTCGGAGGTCTCCCATTCATGTCTTGGTCAATATTTAGTTTCCTTTTGAAAATAGATTTTTATGTTATTCCATTATGATGGGCAGATGCCAGATGCTTATATTCAATTTAAATGACTATGTTTTTCTATCTGTAATTGGGTTTATAGTCAGGTAGTAAATGCTTTTATTGCAGCCAGAAGATTCCTGGAAGGTGACCAGAGATTAGCTGGCCGCTGTCAGACGTGAAGTTACTTCTAAAGGGCCTTTAGAAACGAATTCCTTTTTATTCCTTCTCTGAATTCTGAGAAGTAGGCTTGACTTCCCCTAAGTGTGGAGTTGGGAGTCAACTCCTCTGAAAGGAAAGTTTCAGAGCATTTTCCAAAGCCATGGTCAGCTGTGGGAAGACGGTGGATAGTACAGTTACCGGAAAACACTGATGGAGGCAGATGCTCCAGTTCAGCCAAAGACCTTTCTTCCGCCCACCCCAGAAATGCCTTCCTCAATCGCAGAAGCGTTGTCCCACGGCTCCTGATACTCAGAATGCAGCCTCTGACCGGGACCATCTGTATCCTCCAGGAGCTTGTAAGAAACGCAGCATTGTGGGACCTGGTGGGACCTGGTGAACCCAAACCTGCAGGGCTCCTGGGCGTGCTTGGGGCAGCTGCAGGGGAAGCTGGAGTCAGCAACCTCCTCCTGACCTTCCCGGCGGCTGCTTTTCTGAGGGGCCAGAATGCACCGGTTGACCTTGCATCACTGGCCCATGACTGGCTGCTTTGGTCAGGTGTAAAAAGGTGAATTTCCACAGGGTCTGCTCCTCAGGCCTCTCGCTGTCGGACCCGGTTTCCATGGAGAACTCAGCCTCCTGGCAGGGATAGAGAACTTCAAATGGCTCAGAGAATTGAGAGGCCAGACATGTGCGGCCTGAGCAGTCTCTGCTGCAAAATGAAATGGGGATTCTTAATGTAAAGCATTCTCATCCTCACAGAGGGGTTCCCAGCTGCTAGTGAGCGTGTCGCAGGCATGTCCTGGGCTGCATCAGGTTGCCATCAGCAGATGATCATTTTGGGGGCTCCTAAACCACAGACAGGTGACACTCTGCCGCCTGTATCAGCCACCAGCTGTTTCCCGGAGGCAGAACTGGGCTGCAAAGATGGGCTTGAGTGATATTAATGGGTTTTAGGGATTCTGTGGGTTAAGATTAGGCCATTTGCCTTTAGTGGGCAGTTGCCCCGGAAGGGAACAGGCATGCTGGCCATGCTTGGTGTCGGCTCCAGCTCACTGCTAACCTTATAAGATGGGGAAAGCAAACTTTTTCTGTAAAGGGCCAGCTAGAAAATATTTTAGGCTTTGTGGGCAGATGGTTTCTACCTCAATTACTCGATTCTGAGCTGTAGCACAAATGCAGCCACAGATAGCCCTCCCAAAAGTACTGTGGCTCTAGTCCCATGGAGCTTTTTTGGGAGACACCAATTGAATTTCCAATGATTTTCCCATCATGAAGTATCTTATTGATCTTTTTTCTGCCATTTAAAAGTATAAAGGCTATTCTTAGCCTGTGGGTCCTACAGAAATAACTGACAGCTGGAAGCAGCCCTCAAAGGAGTTTCATTTTTCAACTTCTGCCTCATTCATTTCTTCAGCCAGCAAATATTTGAATTCCAACCACTGGTGCTAAGGATCCCACAGCTCCCCAAATCTGGCAGCTCTGAGGCGTGAGCTCTGAGGGAGGTGCCCACCCTCTGCAGTCACACCAGTATCTCAGCTCAGCCACAAAGTGCAGATCATGTATTGTCTTTTCTGTCTCTAAGATGAGGGATAAGAGTAGATGACGGTGAAGATCTTATTTTTCCCAACACACAGCGTTCTTTAAGTGGATCTACCCAAAATATGACCACCCTGATGCTTCCTCTGTCTAAACATATTTTTCCTGCCTTCAAACTGCTGGTCCTGATTAGCCTCTGGACTCAGGTGCGATGCAACACCCTTGCCAGCCTGATGGGATCGTGGCAGGTAGAGGCGGGGCAGGAGCACCCATATCTGCCCCCTTTCTCAGCCAACACCTCTCCTTTCTTAATTTAGGAGGAAGGGTGCTGGGTGTCCAGGGCTTTAATTTCCTGGAAACAACAATGAGGTCTCCAAAATATAAGAATTCCTTTTCAACACCAAAGTTCAGAATTACTCCATCTTAATGCTGATTGACAGTCCATCAACAGAAGTGAACAGGTCTGCTACAAGTTTCTAACACCTACCATGCTTCAAGAAAAGTGAAGACACACTTGAGAAGGAGCAATTTTAAGAGACCCTGTGATCCTGTATGGCGTAAATAATCCCTCCATCGGTTTAAAGATCGAGTATGTAGGTATTACCATGTGAAGTATTTTGTTAAATTATGTAAAAGGATGACTTTTGGGGTTATGTTTCTACAGAAAAACCCGTCTTCCCCATCACCACCCAAGTGCAGTGCTGGATGCAGCCCACTCAACTCAGTCGTGCCTTCGAAGGCTTCTTGAAGTTCAGAGAATAAGGACAGCAGTCAGGCCACTGGCATTTTAAGGAGTTTCTACTATGTTTAAATCACTTGATTTGGGATGGGACTAGGGTTTGAGGAGCTACATGGAAACAAAGCATCCCTTCGTAAGCGGACGCCACAGCACGTGTGGAGGGGCCACAGCCCCTGAGGTTAGTAATGGCACAATTAGGAAAAAAAGAGAAAAATGTCACTATTACCTGGTGTCAGCATCTCAACATTTACTGCCTGAGCTGTTAAGAAAAATCTTTTTTTTTTTTTTAACACACAAAATGTAGTGTTTTAAGTAGATAATCCGATCACATGGTCCACATGTGGACACTACATGAGAGGGTGTTCATGGTGAAGTTGTGCTTGCAATCTTGTTCCTGTGCCCCGGTCCCCGCAGCTCATCTTGAGAGAGAACCGTTTTTACTAGTTCCTGCTGTCTTTTCAGTGTTTATGGGAATACAGGCCAATCACGAATGTGTATTCCTACCACCCCTCCTTCTAATCAGAAAGGACATGTACTATGTATTCTGTACATTGCTTTCTGTAAAGTTCATCCTGATTACTTTTTTTTTATAAGGAGCCTCATATTCCATTGTTTGGTTGCACCACAATCCCTATTAATGGGCACTTAGTCTTTTTCCCGTCTTCTGCTATTAGGAGTCATCGATTTTTGTCATGACAACAGTTTATTTCATAATTGGCCAAGCATGTCTGATGGACAGATTTCCCGAAGTGGGATTGCAGCACCAAAGAGTCAACACACCTGTAATCTGGTCAGATTTTCCCAGAAAGTGTTCCATGGTGGCCTCAGTTTCATGTCTCACTTTTACCAGCAACGCTTCACTGACAGACATTGTGGTGTCTTTATACGTTTGCCAGTATCCCATGTCAGAAACGGTGGTTTTAATTTGCATTTCTCTTGTCATAAGTGAGTGTATTTAAAAATATCTTTAAAGCCGTTTCTGTTTCTCTTTCTATAGACTGTTTTCTTTGTATCCCTTGGACTATTGAATTGTTGAACTTGTCAGGAAATACTGTGAAAGATTTTTACATGGGCCAAAATATTTATTTTTTTGAATGTCCTGACTAGCTTATCCATCCAGGTTGTCTCTGCATTTTATTGTCTTTGAGCTACTTTACAGCTCTATACATTGTAGAGAACTTATGATAATACGAATTATTCCTGTCCATAGAAATGTGAGAAAAGAACTTTTATCTCAGGAGTATGAGTCCTTTTAAACTATCAAGTCCAGAGACACAGTAAAATGAGGCAGCAGTCATCACACACACCCCTTGACCTTATGCCTGCATCTCTTGAAACTGCTTGCTGCTGCTGCAAGTAACTGTGAATCAACCTAGTGACGCCACATCAGACACCGTACCCCATGCCCTGTACCCTACAGTCATGAGTCAACCTAGTGATGCCACACCAGATGCTGTAACTGGCATCCTATAGCTTAACAATGTACAGCCAATCACTCAGCACTGTTGTTTCTATAGACCAACAGGAAGTCCTGACAGCCAACTTGCTGTCAGCCAGCTCCCTGTCCTCCTCTTTTGCCTTTAAAAACCCACTTGTGACTGGGCGCAGTGGCTCACACCTGTAATCCCAGCATTTTGGGAGGCCGAATTGGGCAGATCACCTGAGGTCAGGAGTTCAAAGCCAGCTTGGCCAACATGGTGAAACTCTGGAACGTTAGCCAGGCATACTGGCGTGCGCCTGTAATCCCAGTTACTTGAGAGGCTGAGGCAGGAGAATTGCATGAACCCAGGAAGTGGAGGTTCTGTGAGCCGAGACTGCACCACTGCATTCTAGCCCAGGTGACAGAGCGAGACTCCATTTCAAACAACAACAACAACAGCAACAACAAAATAAAACCCACCTGTAACTGCTGCTTCTCAGAGCATATATTATCAGAGCATATACCCAGGGCAACTTGAATCTATGCTCCCAGCTACAATCCTCAAGCTTGGCCCAAATCAACTCCCTGCTTATATTAACTTTGCCTCAGATTCTTCCTTTTAGTTTGACTATCTGGTATCGTCTGCAGGATTTAGAGTGTCGGCCCCTGACCACATGGTGCTTCTCTCTGAAAGCAGCACTTGGTGCCAGCACGAACTCTGTCTTCAGAAGTCCCACCAGGTGTTTTGGGTGAGTTCTCCTGAAACTGGGCCTCCCACTCAAACTAGGCCAATTGCCCTATAAAACTGACATTCGTGGTCGCTTTAGGATAAACATAGAAATTGACCTTCCCAGTCTTAAAACTTGAGAACCTTACATTTGTCTTACCTGAGTTTCTTTCTCAGGACACCAACTATCAGGCCTACCAGATGGTGTCGAGGAGCTCAAACTCATCAGTCACCACATCTGGACAATGAGAGGCCAGACCGCTCACCTGCTGCCCGTCGACTGACTCCTCTTCCTCATCCCTCCCTAGTTCCCGTTTTCCTGCACGTAGTTACATTTCTTCCCTGCTCTGTAGACTCCTAATTGTAGTGGGTCAGGGAGATGGATTTGAGACTGATCTCCCGTCTCCTCAGCGGCAGCACCCGATTAAAGCCTTCTTCCCTGGCCGTACTTGTCTCAGTGACTGGCTTTCTGTGCAGAAAGCAGCAAGACCTAGCTCAAACCCCTAGCATTTGGTAACACCTCTCTTTGGTTGAAAGTCCTGACTTATTTGGGCTGTTTTTCAAACTCTCTTTTCTTTTAAGAGCAAGGGCTTTGCTCTCTGTCTTTGTGTAGGAGATTCAGGTACAGAGCTCCATAGAGAAATATTTCCCACTTCTGTCTCAGGACAAGGGGTTTGGGTCCAAGTTGTTCTGCCCCCGTCTCACAGCAGAGGTTCAGATCAACAGATTTGCAGTTAGGCATTTGTGATCTCTTTATACATAGTATGCTTTTAAAAATTGCAGCTGTTTTTCTGTTTTTGAAATTTGGACCTGATGTTTCATCTGTGGCAAACTCCTATTAAATACCAGCAGGTTTTACATACGTTATAGATATCTAGGAAAGGGAATCCGCCTAACCCAGGGTGATCCTAGACAGCAATGACCAAAAATGGAGGTCTTTTGAAATACCTAAAATCGTTTATTTGTATACACAATTGGAAAAAGCCAGTTTTAGAAACAAATTAAATGGAAGACTTCCAGTCGCACCTAAAAAACTTCTAAAATAAATTCTGAGAAAATCACCTCCATTCAGGAGGTGACCAAAGACATGTCTGTCACGACCACCTGAGGAAACTCCCAGGTCTCTGACCTCCTCCCTGAGACTCCTACTGTGGCAGCCCCAGAGTCACTCTGAAGCCTCTGGTTCTGGGGGCTGCCCAGTATTCTTCACCTATTCTCTGCTCAATCAGACAGACCACCCAGCGGGCAAGATGGGTCTCCAAAACACACCTTGGTTGCCTAGCTGACAATTGCTTAGGGCAGTAAATAACTAGAAGACTAATAGTCTAAAAGAGGAGAGTGGACAAAAATAAAATTACTGAGATCTTTAAAATGCAGATCCAACAAATCTTTTCTACATTAGGACTCTAATGGCTGACTCTGATGAAGTGCTGACATCCAGGGAATCAGCTAAGCAGGGTTCCAGCTGAAATCAGATAAAAAACAATTTTAAACCCTTTAAATGTTCAAACTACCTGCTTTGGATCCCCTGCAAGATTGACACACAGAAAGGAAAAAAGGGAAAAAACAAAAGCATGTCCAGCCTGTGGCCTAATGACTAGGGTTCGTGCTTTCACTGCCACAGCCGGCTCCCTTCCTTGTCAGGGAGCCAGTCCCTTTTGGTTTGGTATTTGTGATAACTTCCAACTTTGTGGGATACTGCTTTGCCACTCAGGAAGGTACCTTTGGTAAAAATGATTCAAAACACAGAAATACCATCTGTTTGTCCTGGCTAAAATCGGATAAAGAGGTTTGAGTTTTCTTTTCTTTTTTTTTTGAGACAGAGTCCCACTCTGTTGCCAGTGCTGGAGTGCAGTGCAGTGGTGCGATCTCAGCTCACTGCAACCTCCACCTCCTGGGTTCAAGCGAATCTCCTGCTTCAGCCTCCTAAGTAGCTGGGATTACAGGTGCGTGCCACCACGCCCAGCTAATTTTTGTATTTTTAGTAGAGATAGGGTTTCACCATGTTGACTAGGATGGTCTTGATCTCTTGACCTCATGATCCGCCGCCTCAGCCTCCCAAAGTGCTGGGATTATAGGCATGATCCACTGCGCCCGGGCAATATTTTTTTTTTTTAAGCTCTATGGTCAGCTTAATTAAAACTGATATTCAAGCTCTATGTGGGTGTGTTTAGGGCCTTTCTGCTATCGCTCATTGGGTCTTGTGGAAATTTTTTTTCAGTAAATGGAAACCCGTTTTAAAAAAAATTATGTGTTTGGTTCCTCTGTGTTCACTTCCTTTCTCAAGAACGGCTCTCCCTGTTCTTCCTGCTCCCCCTTACTCTTTGTTGTCTTTGGTTCCACGTGAAAGGATCTGGAGGGGACATCTCATGACTCAGACACCTTAATGAACGCAGGAAAAGGCACCACTCACTGCTTTTCGGGGTCTTCTGTCTTCCTGTGCAGTCTAGAGAGTCACGGGCAGGGTCCTCTCAGGTCTGAAACCACATTATGTGCTGCGTGACCGGATTGATCTCCTGGCTTTGGGGCACTGGAGATGACACTGTACTGTGGGACAGGACTTAACCTCGGTGTGTGCGATGTCCGGCGTCACTGGTGAGAGCTGCAGTTTTGGGGGTGTCTGAAGGCAGTTCTTTACAGTAAATGGTTATTACTACAGGGAGCTACTCATTTCTTTCCATGTTTAGATTAAAAAGGTGCAGTTTAAACACGTAGAGAAATGTCTTTGTGATGAAGTGTACTGTGGAGGTGTTGTATGGCCCAGTCCCATGACAGTCCCCTTTTGGAGGGGATCTGGGATTCAGTAGAAAAGTAAAATCCTGGCTGGGCGCAATGGCTCCCACCTGTCATTCCAGCACTTTGGGAGGCTGAGGTGGGCAGATCACAAGGTCAGGAGTTCGAGACCAGCCTAGCCAACATGGTGAAACCCCGTCTCTACAAAAAATACAAAAACTAGCCAGGCATGGTTGCAGTCGCCTATAGTCCCAGCTACTTGGGAGGCTGAGACAGAAAAATCGCTTGAACCCGGGAGGTGGAGGCTGCAGTGAGCTGAGATCACACCACTGCACTCCAGCCTAGATGACAGAGCAAGACTCTGTCTCAAAAAAAAAAAAAAAAGTAAAATCCTTGATTTTTAAACTGCTATGCCTTCTAACTGCCTGGTTTTCACAGTTTTGTGGCCGTTTCTTACTTTTCTTTTTTCTTTTTTTTTTTTTTTTGAGATGGAGTCTCACTCTGTTGCCCAGGCTGGAGTGCAGTGGCAAGATCTCAGCTCACTGCAAGCTCCGCTTCCCGGGTTCACGCCATTCTCCCGCCTCAGCCTCCCAAGTAGCTGGGACTACAGGCGCCCGCCACCTCGCCCGGCTAATTTTGTTTCTGTATTTTTAGTAGAGACGGGGTTTCGCCATGTTAGCCAGGGTGGTCTCAAACTCCTGACCTCGTGATCCACCCACCCTGGCCTCCCAAAGTGCTGGGGTTACAGGTGTGAGCCCCCGTGCCTGGCCTTGGCCCTGTTTCTTAAT
This sequence comes from Trachypithecus francoisi, assembly GCF_009764315.1. Classification (NCBI taxonomy): domain Eukaryota; kingdom Metazoa; phylum Chordata; class Mammalia; order Primates; family Cercopithecidae; genus Trachypithecus; species Trachypithecus francoisi. The sequence goes on along the minus strand of NW_022681474.1, from coordinate 14,413,285 downwards.
GGGCTCTGCCCTGAGTCCATTGGTCCAGTTGGAAAACAGACTAAACTGAAAGCTACCTATCTAAATGAAATTGGCCTCCCCATAAAATCCTATGGTAAGTTACCTTGGCATCCCTTTTTAATTTTCCTCTGACTACCACACGTCAGCTCCTCCTTAGCAAGGCTTAAATTCTCTGTGTGTGCTTTGGGAAATAAATTTGCTACCCCGTTTTCTCTAGAACTCCATGATGGCTTGGGCCCTGTGGGACAGATAAATCTCAGCCTGTTCCATTCACAGAGACACAGTTTAAAACCAACTGTTCTTTGATACTAGTGATTTTCACCTGACTCATGGCTAACATTTTAAAACTAAAGCTATAAGATCTTTCTTTATGTCTGTGTTTTTGTATATGCACGTGTACATGTCTGTCTGTCTATTGTTCATGGTACCAAACTGGCTTATAAATAAATGAGTACTTGTAAATTAAGCAAATAAGCCCCAGGGCTTTTCAGGTTCATGTGATTTTAGTAATCTTGGAGAGTTTTTAAATTGTTGGTGAAGCAGAAACATCTTCAGGGTTTAATTGAGACATTGTGCCTGGGACTGTTGGTCAGGCAGGTTTATGCTGTCTCTGCTAGAGGCTGGGGGTGAGGACACCTCTCAACAAGACAGGTGTGAAGGAGGATGCCCCTCCCTCACGGCCACAGGGTTGGGCTTGAGAACTGGAACTGGGTCTCCAGGCCAGAGCATAGGACTCAGGGGCTGCAGTCTGAGCTGGGCTCCTTCCCACTGGCATCTTTGGGAGGGCATGTGGAAGTGGAAGTGTGTTGCTGGGACTCCGAAGGCTTCCCAGAAACACTAGTGAAATCGGAGTAAAAATGTTTGGAAATGATTTATGAAAAGAGTACCTATGTGTATAAATGTGTACATCTGTGTATAAACTCACATTTACAGATAAGAGCCTACCCTCGGGGAGGCTTACATTCTGGCGAGAACTGATTGTTTTCAGCTCCTTTGTTCTGAGCTCTCTTTGGCCTAAGGATCAAGAGCAGTAAGAAACTGAATACAAATAACAGCATCTTCACTGGAGACAAATCCTAAAATGCGTGGTCCTCAGTCCCACCTCTCTTCACCCTCCCGTTCGCAGGTGTTCAGTTGCTAGAATTATTGAAAGAGTCTAAAAATTCAGAGCTTAGTCTTTCCTAATGTTTATGATCCTCTCTAAAGTGAGATAGAAGACAGTGGATTGGCACTTTTTATAATGTTTAAAAAAATTTTGTTTTGGTAGAGGTGGGGTCTCACTGTGTCGCCAAAGCTGGTCTCAAACTCCTGACCTCAAGTGATCCTCCTGCCCTGGCCTCTCAAAGTGCTGTGAGTAGAAGTGTGAGCCACCATGCTCATCCTTGACAATGTATTATACTTTCTGGTTATACTTTAATGAAACTTTGAGTGCACTTTGACATACATACAGACACATATACACACACGTGTATGTATATGCATATGTGTCTAAATTCACGTTTACAGATAACGGACTTTGACTGTTCTCAGTGCTAGGATAGCACTAGCGTGTGTGTGTCTGTCTTTGGGAGGATGCGTAGGAAACTGGCGGGGTCCGTGATGGCCTCTGAACAAGAGAACTAAATCGGCCGAAACATTTTCACTTTGTAACTTTTCCAACCTTTGACTTTTGTATCAATTTTTAAACTAAGATAATTTTTAAAAATTCCAACGTTGGAGAATACTTGCACCTTCTCTCTCCAGGGGCTCCTGGTTAGATAAAAATAGGTTTCTCTTCTGGAAGGCGGAGCTTGCAGTGAGCCGAGATCGCGCCACTGCTAATCAGCCTGGGAGACAGCGAGACTCCGTCTCAAAAAAGAAATAGGTCCGCGGTGGCTCAAGCCTGTAATCCCAGCACTTTGGGAGGCCGAGACGGGCGGATCACGAGGTCAGGAGATCGAGACCATCCTGGCTAACATAGTGAAACCCCGTCTCTACTAAAAATACAAAAAAAAACTAGCCGGGCGAGGTGGCAGGCGCCTGTAGTCCCAGCTACTCAGGAGGCTGAGGCAGGAGAATGGCGTAAACCCGGGAGGCGGAGCTTGCAGTGAGCTGAGATCCGGCCACTGCACTCCAGCCTGGGCGACAGAGCCAGACTCTGTCTCAAAAAAAAAAAAAAAGAAATAGGTCCCTCGTGTTGTCCCAAACAGGATTTCCCTCCGTCTGTTTCGTTCCCCCTTTTGCCGTGTTTCTTGGATTGTCTTCTCTCATCTTCACGTCTTGGCCTGCTGCCCTCGCTGTGCTGTTGTCCCTGCTCGTCCTCTAAAGCCAGTGCCCTCCTTCCTTCTGCCCCCGTCGCTGTGTGTAACCACGCCACATCTCCCATTACGCTCCTATAAGTCTTCCTACACACCTCTCTAGCAAGCCTTTTTCTAACTTCCCCCCACTTTCAAAAGTATTAATGTTCATTGTAAAAATATGAAGGTGGAAAACAAATCATCCAAAATCGATATGGTGCCTCTGTCCTGTTTCATCTCCAGCTAACCCCTGCTCACCCTGAAAGGTTCAGCCCACTAGTTCTCTCCCCTCCTGAGATTTTATGCTTCCTCTGTATCCTGCAGTCCTGCATCTGTCTTCATGGCACCTTGCTCACTAGAGTATAAGCTTTCAAGAGACCAGAGAGGTCTGCTCTGCTGTGCTCATTGCTGTTTCCCCACATCCCACACACATCGCTGTGTCGCCAGGCTGGAGTGCAGTGGGGCGATCTCGGCTCACTGCAACCTCTGCCTCCTGGGTTCAAGCGATTCTCCCACCTCAGCCTCCCGGGTTCAAGCGATTCTCCCACCTCAGCCTCCCGAGTACCTGGGATTGCAGGCACCTGTCATCATGCCTGGCTAATTTTTTTTTTGTATTTTTGTAGAGAGAGGGTTTCACCATGTTGGCCAGGCTGTTCTCAAACTCCTGACCTCAGGTGATCTGCCCACCTTGGCCTTCCAAAGTGCTGGGATTACAGGCATGAGCCACTGTGCCCGGCCGACACCTTATTTTTAAGTGAGGACCAGTAAGCCTGTTGCTTAGCAAAATGTATCTAGAAGAACAAAGACGAAATGAGCTTGAATAGAATACTACTACTACTGTTGGAAACTTTACAATCCTACAGTAACTGGGACTTTAATATTCAGACCTAAACCATCTGATCTCAGTTGTGATGCATCTACAGGGCATGAATGATGAAAACCAGAGTACCGACTAAGGCTGGGTTAATGTTGGCACTAAGAACTGGGGCTGGTTAACTACCTGCAACCACCATACCAACAAGGAGATGAAAACAGCAAAAGGTCAGCCTCAGCTGGCTTCCAATTAAGAATCTGCTCCATTCTGAGTTGTCTGTTTTTCAGGCTGATTTGCAATAATTGATATGCAGCTGATACAATCATCATCCTCTCCTTTTTATATCATGTATGGTCTTTTTGAGATCTGGTGAAAGTAAATTCAATTTATATGTTTGGGTGAATGAATGATGTTTCACACACTGATTTTATATAAAGTTAAATAGTCACCAAAGAGTGAGCCGCAGCATATGACCAACATTTAGCGACAGTAGTATTTGGTTGGATATAGGGGCTAGACTAAATAAATTTCTAAAGCTAGTTTTTTTTTTTAAATACATTTATTAACCAATGTTAACACATTAAATGAATCTATATATTGCTAGTCAGAGCAGCTTACAAAATGCCAGAATGCATCATAGAACTGGACAGCCACAATGAGTAATTACAATGTGCATAGTGGCTAAGCTCAACACCTCGATATAGCTTTATGATTTGCAGAAAATTTTTAATAATGATTCCTAAAACAATCAATTGTAATTTTACCTAAAACTTTTACAAAACCAGGCCACAATCTCTTTTTTTAATTTTGTTTTTTTTTTTTTTTAAACACACAGTTTTCACGCTGTAGTAACTTGGAAATGTGCAACCGTGTCAACAGAGACAAAAAAGCCAAAGTAACACGAATCTCACTTTCATGCAGCTATCAGTTAAATATTACATACTCTGGAATGATTTTACACCAAAAATATTTCCACAATTACTTGCTCTCATAGGGGTGGATCGAAGTCTTAAAACTTGAAAAACAATCAAAGAAGGTTAAGTGTTCTCGGTTCTGACACGTCCATCAGCGCCACACGCTGTGGCAACTCTACGCAGCAACAAGGAGGGAGCGATGACGCCAAGTTACTGCGTAATTTAGGAACATTGTATGAAATGGGGCTACTGGGTACTTTTTACAAAATATTGTGCACCATTTGGCAGTAGTTTGTCAATTAACTTGTGTCACCACCATCTGCAACAGCATCAAGATTAGATGGACATTTCACAGAAGACTTAGTTACATTTTTATCTTTAGAGTGACCCTGACAAACCTGGAGAAAACTTTTTAAAAGGCTTTTCTCCTGATTCTTTCACTTCCATTGTGAGTAATTGCTTTAATAAATATCAAAGGTCTAAATAAATATTTACAAATTATTTCTCTAACCTCAAAAAATAACTAAATGATAAATGGGAATTTGACTTGTTCTAAGATCAGTCTTAAAAAAAAAACACATAAATTGTGAGATTATTTTAAAAGAAAAGTAATTTAAGTTTTCCTGGCTGTATTTTATATATCTATGTATAAAAAATCATTCAACTATCGATCCATTCCTATTGGTAATGCTTCTTAATCCAGACATTCCGCAAAATACAGACTTTTTACAAATCACGGCATCTTTAATACAAGAAAATTAACATGCATTATTCTTCATTCTGTGTACAGTGATGGAGTTCATTAGGCAATGACCCATTACTACAAACATAACGGCTTCTGTGAAACTTAAGTGCTTTCTCTTCTTTTAGTATTAACTTACAATACATGAGGTGACACCAGATAATAGGCAGTGAGATGATATGTGGGAAGGGAAGGGAAGCATTAAATAAATTTGTATGCCTCATCTGTAATTTCACATATGGATAAAGGTAGTTTTTGGCTCTTCGTTTTTGTTGTTTATTTTGTTACAAGCACTCATGTTAGGACAAAGATGAAATGTGCAAACTTTAAAATTTAAATATTCATTTTCTCTAAGATCCAGCTCAGTAAAAGATTACCCCAGTTCCCTGCAATTTTAAACTACAAGATCAAAGCTAATAATTTGTTATAAAAGTTATATATTGAAAAGAAATAATGAAAAACACAATTGGGAAATATTTAAGAAAAAATACGCAGGACTAGCCCTGCTGTGTCAACCCTGTTCCCTAAATTCAATCATATACCCACTGGTGTGACCAACAGATAATGCCTTTGAACAGTAAATTAAGCTGAACAAAACCAGCTCAATAAGGTTAAGAAAAAAATGTCACATCAAGGTAGTATGTTTTATTTCTGAAACAGTTCTGTAGTTCTTACATTCAGATCTATTCTAAATGTTTCTTTGTTAAACTCACTTGTATTCACCTGTTTTTTAAAGATCTGTTGTTTAAAGGTTAAAATCTCTGTAAAACCTAAAAATGTTTTAAAATTTGCTGAAAATGCAACAAATTCTCAATTAAAATTTATTTAAAATAATACCCTCCACTGATGTTACTTTTACCCCCTGAAAAACTTCGGAGGAGCATTAACAAAAGATTTAAACTACTGTGCAAAATTTCTTCACGAAAAGTGTTTAAAGGCTGGTGCAAAATGGGAAGCAAATTCTAAACAATTTTGGCTTCTTGGAAACAAAAACCGCTGTGTCTGAAAAGAGTGATCGTCGGGGTGACTCCGGGAAGGGCCAGCTTCATCTTTTCCGGCGGCAGGTGCGCTTGTGCTCCGCGTGCCAGTGCTCCTGCTGGCACTTGATAGAGCAGTAGGACGTGTTCCAGCAGCAGTGGTACATGGCCTCCTCCTCACAGTTGTAGCACTGCGGGGAAGAAATCGGGCAGTCTTTAGACTTGGGGGTGGATGTCTGAGAGATGGGTTACAACGGCAGACTCTTGAGGTGCTGCTTTTAACAGATCTTTCTGGCTCAACCTTTTGTGGAATCTGAATACGTCTTATGCACAGCAGATGGAGAGGGAGTGCTGGGGGTGACTGTAGCTCATGCCTGGCTGTCAGCAAACTCAAGCTGCCGCCAGGTGCTACCTGACGCCCCTGTGTTTTCCATCTCTATGCGGGTCATTCCCGTTTCTTTTCTTAAAATGCCCTTGACTTCACATCCCTTTGCAGCTACCACTTCTCTGCTCTCCACAAGCTCCTTGAATGACTTGCCTAAATTCCCTATTTCAAATTCTTCTCTTCTCTCCCCATCATTGTTAACATACGCTGCAGTCTTTACTCATCCCATGCCACTAATATGCTGTTAGCAAGGTCACCTACAACCTCAAATCTAGTGGCCAAGTCTCAGTCTTCATCTTATTTGGCAACATCTGGAGATATTTTTGACTGTCACAACTTTGGGGCAGAAGGTACTACTGGCGGACAGAGGCCTGGGATGCTGTTAAACGTCCCACAATGTACACCTCCCCCGAAGAATGTTCTAGTGCAAGGGTCCATAGTACCGTGGTTGAACTCCGGTCATGGGAGAAGAGAAGAGTGAAAAAAGTAAAGCTAAAGTTCCAAGCTGGCTTGGTGAACTAATGGTAGTATCATGAACAGACACCCACAGTGAGGCAAGGAAGACGAGAGACTGTTTTGAATGTAAACACTTGACAACAGATCAGTATAAATGTGAAAGTTCTGTAGATAGACACATGCAGATTTGATGGCTGGTGAGAGCCCTGGAGGGAGAACAGCCTACATTTGATGCTAAAAATTCCAATTTTCTTCCTGCTTGTGTATCGTATGCATTATTATCAATTATTTCAGCACCTGCGCCTTCAGTAAAATCCCCATTAGAAAGGTGCAGAGTGAATTTTGGAAACAGCTTGAGTGAGGCGTGTCGGGATTGACATCTGCGGTCTGTGCCACCCACTGGTCACACGGCTTCAGATTGAGCTATTTAACTTCTTAGTTTCCTCATCTTTAAGACTTTACACAGCACCACCATCCCTTCCCCCAAGGACCTACTCTTTGTGTATTCATCCGTTTTCAATTTCCCCCTTTCTATGGATATACTTAATAGATGCATCTTTCTGTGTTTCTCGTGACATCCATTATCCGGCATCTGGCATGCCTACATGCTTTCCTGTAATGCTATTCTATGTCTTACAACAATGAAAGATGTAATTGGGAAAAAAGAATTCTTTTTTTCTTTGAGACAGAGTCTCGCTCTGTTGCCCAGGCTGGAGTGCAGTGGCACAATCTCAGCTCATTTCAATCTCTACCTCCTGGGTTCAAGAGATTCTCCTGCCTGAGCCTCCCAAGTAGCTGGGGTTTCAGGCACGTGCCACCACACCCGGCTAATTTTTGTATTTTTTGCAGAGATGGAGTTTCATGGTCTCAAGTGATCTGCCCACCTCGGCCTCCCCAAGTGCTGGGATTACAGACGTGAGCACCGAGCCCGGCCAAGAAGAAAGAATTCTAACCCTTTTACTAGTCTACTAGACCCAATGTGATGCGCACACAAAGCTCAGCTCTGCCAACTGGGTTTTTTTTTTTTTTTTTTTTTTTTTTTTGAGGCGGAGTCTCGCTCTGCCGCCCAGGCTGGAGTGCTGTGGCCGGATCTCGGCTCACTGCAAGCTCCGCCTCCCGGGTTCACGCCATTCTCCTGCCTCAGCCTCCTGAGTAGCTGGGACTACAGGCGCCCGCAACCGCGCCCGGCTAATTTTTGTATTTTTTTTAGTAGAGACGGGGTTTCACCATGGTCTCGATCTCCTGACCTTGTGATCCGCCCGCCTCGGCCTCCCAAAGTGCTGGGATTACAGGCGTGAGCCACCGCGCCCGGCTCCAACTGGGTTTTTAATAAGTCTCAAATTCCTCATCTTAAAGAAGAGTACAAAAATATCCATCTTCAGCTATTTCACAAATGGTAAAGTGGTATAAAAGACAGTTTTATAATTATAGCCTCTTCTTCCCATTTTCTTGATTCTTTATTAGGAAACTTAAGGAAACTTAAGAGATTTCTACTCAAACATTTTTTAAGAGACAGGGTCTTGTTCCATCGCCTAGGCTGGAGTGCAGTGGTGCGATCACAGCTCTCTGCAACCTTGAACTCCTGGGCTCAAGCACTCCTTCTGCCTTGGCCTCCCAAAGCACTGGGACTACAGGCATGAGCGTCTTTGGGTGTTGTGCTTCTGTTATCTTGAGCTACCTTCATTCCTATCTAATGATATTGTGAGAGTTGATCACACAAATTCAGTCATTCTTGTCATACCCAACTAAAACTGAGTTGAGAAGCTGGGGGGAAAAGCACTTGGAACACAAAATGTTGGCTGCAACTCTCAGACTAGTTTTGCCGACTGCCATCCCTCACCAATCAGAGCTTGTCAGCTCCTCAAAACCTTACTAGCACCAATGAAATTTCTTAAAGAATATGGAAATTTTCTTCTTTGGAGAGAACACTTTCACTTGTACTGAAGGCTATGCCATCCAATGTGCAGGCTGTTTTTTTTTTTAACAGAAAATAAAGCTCTCTTTTTCCCTCCACAGATCGCCTGGTCTTTTGTTAACAGTATTTATTTTGTTATTCACCACCTCTTCCTACCAAGTTATCTTCATGTATTCTTCTAAATTATATGTTAAGTTTCTCTTTTCCTTCTTGCCAAATCTTTGTCACAGATTTAAAAATATTTCTTTCATGAAGAGTTTATGTGTATTTATATAATATAGGCTGGATAAAATGAAGAATTAAAGTTTATCACAGAACTTTATATAGTCAACTGAAACCAAGTTATGAGCTTTCGGGAGCAAGACTTTTCCCTAATTCACTGAGCACTGTGGCGGCTGTAAGATGAGCACCTGGATACTGTGTACTCAGAATCTGCTCCCGCTTTGGTGGGGAGGATGAGACTCGCGAGCCGGACATGACGACAAATGACACTAGCTGGTCAGGTATAAGGGAGGGTAGTTAGAGACCAATGAAATGTCACTACTGTAAAGTAAAAGTAATTGATTTCTTTAACAAAATCTAATGTATAAATGTTAAGTGCAGGGAAATCTGAAACTCTTTAATTTATTGTGATAATTACATTTATAATTTCACCATTTGGATGTTACCTATCTGAAATCACCAGGTAAAAGTTAGGGCCAGCCAATTTGCCCAAATAAAATATTTGCATAGATGGAGAAATTATATAAGTTAATTGTAATAAATATGTACTAAGGTATTATAATCTCAATTTAACAAAATAATCCTGAGCAGTACACAGTAATATGGGATCTGGGGTTGAGAGATCATAGGACTGTTAATAAAATTTTAAAAACTAAAGCTGACCATTTCACATTTGATCTTATTTCAGAAACATCTTCTGCATGTGCCACAGCTACCTTCTGAATTAACTGGCATCATACCTGTGGTACGTTTTCACAAATAACAGTCTAAAATAGACTGGCATTTACCCACTGCTTCTTCTTGGTCTGAGAAATCAGTTGCTTGTGCTGTGTTGCCAGCTTCTTGATTTCTTCTACGAATTCCTCCTTACACTTTTCCTTTACTTGCTTACATTTTCTGTCCATCTCACCCTGCATGTTGGCCACAGCTTTATTTACAGCTTGTCTCTTTTCTTCTTCCATTTCAGAACGCAGCTGGAATGAAAAGACAACCCACAGTAAGTCAGCGTACAACTTACACAGACCGTCTACGACGAAGCAGAAACTTAACACACTGCTTCTACCTGCATGAGGTACCATTTTCCCCTTTAGTACCTGTGTAAAAAATTTAGGTGAGAAAAGTATCATTATTACTTGAAATGCTATAAAAGATACTGGTGTCATTCTATTGCTCCATTTAAAAGCTGCTACTGGGTTGATGCATGAGGAAAAGGAGCCTAACCACAACAGGAGTGCCGGCCGCAGCTGGGCACCCACGGTGGCGACAAGCATTACCTTCTCCAGAGCTTCTCGGACCACACGCTCTGTCTCCCGCTTGTGGTCCGACTTCATCCGGTCTTTGAAGTCATTGAAGATCTTCGTGTATTTGTCATGGCACATGCTCTGACACACGCCATCACTGGTGGTCTGGGTGCTCCGATGCAGCATTCTTGGTGAAGAGGCACTTAACTTCTTGGTCTGAGTTGACACGGAGACTTTTTCGATTGGCTGAGGCATCGTGGGTATTTCCTGGCTAGAACTTACTGCTTCTGTTTCAGGCTCTGGTTCCTAAAATGTAAGACAAGAGTTTAGATGCAAAACAAAGCAATATAATTCACTAGTTCAAGAACTACTCTATTAGGCTAAAAATACAGTGATATACGTAAACAGCCATACCATACACTTCTGTTAAAAAACATGGTTAGGGTGGTAGATTTAATGTATATTTTGCCACAATTTAAAAATAAACAAATCTCCCCCAATCAGTGAATGAAAAGGACATGCAGTTAACAGCAGCTACAATTACAAACATAAGCTTCATTTATAATTTTACTTAATACTGTAAGTTTTGTTTTTAAAATAAACATAAAAATTTATAGAATATAAAAAGTATTGTCAACTTATAATCACTTCATTGGACTAGATTCATTAACAAATTTCCTAAAAGCCTAAACCACTTCTCACTGAATATATGTTTGAAATGTGTCCAGATTTACAGTTTTAAAACATGCAGTGCTTATATCACTTAAAACGGCTGAGCTCAACCACAGTCTCCAAGTTTTCAAATGTTGGCACAACCGATATACTGGATAAATGTGTTGTTTTTAATAATACTTAGGAAAAATATCAGAGCTCCCAGGAAATGTATTAATAGCAACGTGCCCTTCCCACTTAGCCAAGCTTTGGTCAGTGGCTGCTGAATTAAGATGGAGACTTGGAGCAGGTATGCTATTCCAGGGTAACAGATAATGACAGGGAAGTCAGAAGACTGCTTTCAGCTTGATGGATATTATTCGATTGACAGCAACTGAATGTCACAAGTATCCACCAAGAGTGATTGTCTTTGAAATACTTTGAAAATACAAAATACTCTGAAAATATTTCCTGTTTCATTTGCCACCTGGATACTGCAAGGTGGGCAACTTACTTCCTTTTTGGGCTCCACACTTTGATTACGTCGTCCTTTCTTTGCTCTTGGTTCTTGAGTGACCTTTAGCTGTGGGCATTATAAAAGTAATATATTATTTCAGACACTAGGAAATACTTCTCTGCCGAAAACACTCATAGTGGACCCACAGGTGAGAAGTGAATACATTTCTACCTTTTGCATCCTTCCATCCACTCAGTTACCACTGACTTAATGACTATTCTGGCTTGAAAGAGCTAGCGCACCTTCAGGGAGGAGCAGTTGTACTTAACTCTCTTGGTACTGGCAGGGTCAAGGTCACTGTTACATCTATGTATTCATTTGAATTGGTTTTGGTTTACTTTTGCAGAGCACTTTACAAATGTGAAAAAGGGAAGGAAAATGTCAAAATCTGTTCATTACAGTGAGGAGTGTACACTAAGATTTCTGCATTTAAAAGTAAGAACGAATAGGCACTTCCTTCCTGAGACACACTCACCTGCTCATTACTGGTGGAGGAGATACTGGATTCTGCCTCTTCCTCACCTCGGTCCTCATTCTTAGATTTCCAAAATCTCCCTTCTCGTAGGAAACGCTGATGCAGCTCCAGCTCATCACAGGCCTTTTTCCAACCCATACTGCGCTTCACGTGCAGCCGATGAATGTTGACGGTGATATCTTGAATGTTTTCAGAAGGAATCCAGGCCCTAGGAAAAACACGTAAAGGTGTAGTTAGAAACACCCCAAATGGCAGGAAAGGTGGTCGAGGGCTTCAGTGGACCCTGCCTGCCATAAAGTGTGACCTGTGGCAGTTCTCAGCTGTTAGCTTGGTGCAAAAGTAACTGTAACCAATTGCAAAAACCGCAATCACTTAGGCTTCGTCATGGCTTGAATAAACAGTTACCAAGTGGAAAATAAATGAGATTTGTTTTGTTTTTCAGTCAACAAAAGTTCTCAGAATTCGATTCACAAATGCCTCCCAATTGTTCACAATTTAATCAGCTTAGCTTGTCACAGTTCACATCTGTATTCTTCCTAAGTCCTTTTAAAGTTATGTCACAGTTCACATCTGTATTCTTCCTAAGTCCTTTTAAAGTTATGTCACAGTTCACATCTGTATTCTTCCTAAGTCCTTTTAAAGTTATTTGTTGTTCTGAATACTGTAAACTAATATAACCTATCTAGCTATTTGCAGTTAGCACTAAAGAATCACGTGAAAATGCCCAGAAATTTTCACAAGACACATACATGTATTCATATAAAATGGGAACATCTAAAAATATTATCCAGTAAGTCATATTTGCATCATGCCTCTATTCATTAGAGAAACCAGATTAACAAGCAGAGCCATTTATTATTTAGCCACAATGTAGTTAGCTGTGAACATAAGTGCAATACATATCTAAAACTAGCAAATGAAAACTGTATTTGGTTCTGTTGGAAAGAATGCTAAAAATTCAAGAACATTTTTCCTGGGCATTGGTCTCTTTCTGGATTTAAATTCGTACCCATCCCAAATGTTGTATTCAACAGATGTTTGCTGTGTACCAGGGGAAGGCACTACAAAGAATGGAAAAGTGAATGGGGTCTACGTGGTCCTGAGTTTCATTGCCTTGTTTGACGGCAGCAACAGACGCTGCCCACAGGGGTTAAGGTAAACTATTAGTGGCTGGAATCTCTCGGGTCTTCTGATTATTAGGATGCCTCTGCCTGTGATGGACTTACAATTTTGTCAGAAAGAACTAAGGAATAATTATAATGCAATGCAGCAGGTAGTAAAGGTACTCGAGGGTGCTATGGAGAGGAAAAGTTTACATTTGGTTGTGAGTGGTCAGAACATTTTATTCGGCCCTGGTCTTGGAAGATAAGAAAGATTTAGACAGCAGACAATGTGAGTGGAGGGACTCCAGGCAGAGGGAACATCATAAATGAGGTAGGAAACTATACGGATGCATGAGTAACAGACATTTTCTACGGCAGAGTACATGTTGCGATATGCTACTAGAAACACACACAGTTATGCTTTTCAGTTTTCTGTTAAAGATTTTTTTTCCTGCTACAAGCATATGTATCTCAGTTTTCATCCCTGGCCTGTAATTATAGAGCTCCAGAAATGCTGGGCCTGTGACTGTTTTGAAGGAATCTCTTAGAGAATCACACATGTGGCTCAGCCATAAATAATGATTTCTACTTCCTTGTACAAGCCAAACTTTACAATCTAGAAGCACATTTTAAATACATAGTAATCTGTATCATTAGATGCTAACAATAGCTATAACTGTTAGATTTGAACTTCTACAACATTATTTATAAATACATTGGTGAATATTATATCAATTATGTCTCATCTGGCATAAGTACTTTGTTAAAAACCATATCAAAGTAAACTGAACTTTGAAAAACTAAACTCCAATGCAGAGTACAAATGAAATTATGCTTGTGGAAGAGTTTCTTGTCATTAGATTTTGAATATATTTACTCTTCCAGTCAACAGATGTTTATTGATTTCCTATTATGTAGTAGGAATTCAATACAAGTGGTTTGTTGACTTTTTCAAAGTAGTTTGCTTTTGAGAGAGAATTCTGTTACAAGCAGTGCTGACTACCTGGAAGGAACTTGTATCTACAGGGGTATTTTCCTTATTTAACTTAAATAAAATGGATTCACATCTGTTCTTTTTTTTTTGAGACGGAGTCTCTCGCTCTGTCACCCAGGCTGGAGTGCAGTGGCCGGATCTCAGCTCACTGCAAGCTCCGCCTCCCGGCTTTACGCCATTCTCCTGCCTCAGCCTCCTGAGTAGCTGGGACTACAGGCGCCCGCCACCTCGCCCGGCTAGGTTTTGTATTTTTTTAGTAGAGACGGGGTTTCACCATTTTGGCCAGGATGGTCTCGATCTCCTGACCTCGTGATCCGCCCGTCTCGGCCTCCCAAAGTGCTGGGAATACAGGGTTGAGCCACTGCGCCCGGCCCACATCTGTTCTTTAAAAAGCCCCAACACAGTTCACGATGTGCTTCTATTCTCTTTTAATCAGCTCCAGTACTGCAGATAATCAGGTTTCCGTTTAAAAAACTATCCCAGGGCATGCTCTCTGATCTACAAAAAAATAAAAAAGCAAACAAACACCCTGCAATTTAAGGGAAGCCTAATAAAAAGCAGAAAAGTCTAATCTGGCTCTATGTCTGTCAATGCTCGGACTATACGTGCAGAATAAAATGGTTCTGTGATCTGATGTCAATGAACCCAAAGTGCTCTAGCTCTTTTTTGTCTGTACCTGGTTTCCTGGCCTGGGCCATCCACCAGCGACTTGCAGCAAAAAGATTCAGCCTCCTTAAGACAGGTCTTACCGGCTACTTTCTTTGGCAGGCAAAATCTTGCAAATCCTACAAAAACCTCACTGAAGCAGCTCTCACATGTAAACACAATCATACTCGACCCTTTTCCTGGAAATTTACAATGTGCTCATTGTCTACGAAGGAGCAGCGTATTCTGTTGGTGCGTATGGGAGGAAACGAACGGTACAAAACCATTTTTTTTCCTCCCACTTACATGTAATGATATGATGGACTAGCAAAGAATAATTATCAGCCAAAACTTGCAACCAGAGGCTCCTCATCAACTAGAACTTTTGAGCATATGTTGCTTAATTAAAAATTCATGATTATAATTTAATCAAATTTTTTAAACATTCTATAAAGTATATCCTAACCAATCCTTCATTTCGAATTGTTCACATTGTATCCAGGAAAAAGGAAAATGATTTTACATAGTTTGTCAACCTCTCTTATTTACTAAAATAAAGTCCTTAAGAGTCCCATCGGTCTAGAATTATTTAGGTAAAATCTTCTAGGACCTAAGAAGCTTGAGGGAAAAAAAATACCTCTAAAAATGTAATCTGATGTTTTGATTCTCTCTTCAGGTGACAGACTAGGACTGCTGCAGATTAGCCCAAATATTCTTTAAAACTATTTTCTGCATAGTGTACTAAATGACATCTAACCAGTTAACTCATTAATATCACTCACGGTTGAAGACACTATAAAGCTACTTGCAAGTTGATGAAAAAGAAAAATATATAGATAAAAAGTTCTAATTATCAGCCTATTCTTTCCTATTAGTATCGCTATAAAATAACTGAATTCTTGTTTTTCTAAGTTAACTGTGTTTTACTTAACGTGAAAAACATGGAAGCAAACTGTCCCCCGTTATTCCCTGAGTATTTGTTGTATTATAAAAGCTGACCTTTATTGAGTATTCACTATGTGTTAGGTACTGTGCTCAGTCTCTAAACATTTCTTTAAACCTTACAACAACTCTTGTAAGAGGCCCTTATTTTGCTAAGGCTCAGAGAAACTGACTAATGTGTCAAGATTAGGGTAGAAGACGGTGAAGCAAGGACACAATCTCACATAAAGACTTACCCTAACCTACCAAAACTACATCACCTCCTTGCCTGTCCCTAACCTACCAAAACTACATCACCTCCTTGCCTGTCCCTAACCTACCAAAACTACATCACCTCCTTGCCTGTCCCTAACCTACCAAAACTACATCACCTCCTTGCCTGTCCCTAACCTACCAAAACTACATCACCTCCTTGCCTGTCCCTAACCTACCAAAACTACATCACCTCCTTGCCTGTCCCTAACCTACCAAAACTACATCACCTCCTTGCCTGTCCCTAACCTACCAAAACTACATCACCTCCTTGCCTGTCCCTAACCTACCAAAACTACATCACCTCCTTGCCTGTCCCTAACCTACCAAAACTACATCACCTCCTTGCCTGTCCCTAACCTACCAAAAATACATCACTTCCTTGCCTGTCCCTAACCTACCAAAAATACATCACCTCCTTGCCTGTACCTAACCTACCAAAAATACATCACCTCCTTGCCTGTTCTGATAAGAAACTAAAACCATCTGAGTATGAGGTATTAAGCATATGTTAAAAATTACCACTTAATAATAATGTAAATAAAACATTCATTTTGTATTGAGTTATTTTATTGGATCATCATTTAATGTTTCTTGACATGACAGTATCAGGCAAGTATCTACTTATGAAAGAACAGAACTACTTTTTGGGAAATTTATGGTATTTATAGGTTTCTTATAACTACACTTCTGTTTAAATTAAATAAAGACCAAGTAAAACTTTACCACAGGGAGGAGTAAGGCCCCTCATTGTGCAGCTTCTCTACGCACTAGTAGCCTCCTGGCACGACAGGAGATGCCTCATGGGCTGTTCATTTAAATCCTTGGAAAGTATCACTTTTAGATCACGTAGCTGACTACTGTCACTTTTTCACCTTATCTCAATATCTGTGTTAAATGAACCAAATAAATTGCATGTTAATTCTTTATTCCTATTGTGGCTTATTTTTATGCACACTTCAGGTATTTACACACATTCTGAGATCACAAGATCGATGATTTTAGTCCATGTCTTTAACTGAGCCTTGAAGATGGCCAGAGCAACTGTGATGTCATTCCCGTCTTATGGAAGGGACACAGCCTGAGGCCCTCCTGCCCACTGTACTATAAATTCAGTCTTAGCACTAATGTGCTTCTGAAGTTCAACAGTGTCAGTTATTAAAAATGTCCTGTTTAGTAAAAGTATCTGAAAAATATCTGGAAACAATTTATCTTGGAACATATTCTTGGCTGCATAATGTGCTTTTTTTTTTTCCAATTTAAAATAAACTTCATGCATCTCTGATGGAGAAATCATCAGACTTTCTTAAGACTTCATAAGCACGGCGGTGACACTGAACATGGGGTCGCGAATTACCTCTGGTGGTGGTGGCCAAAGAAGCGAACATCGACTTGATTGTCCTCTTTCTGCATGACTTTGGCTGGCCAAAACCCAAAACCTTTCATTTTAGCCCAAACCAGCTCATGATTAGGTATCTGGAAATGAAATGTTTTACCTTGTTATATTACTTTTAAAGTATTAAATGCAAGTGTACCATTAATATTAAACTAGCCACGTATAATCTATTATTTCTAAAACATTTATTTCATGACTCTTAAACACGAGATTTTTTTTTCTGGGATTGACTGATTTTCTATTTGCATCAGAGTTCCTCGTAAGAGGCTGGGACTGGAGCATGGCTGCCCCTGAAGCCAAGGCCATCCACATGCATGACGGTGGCAGACAAGAGCACCCGCTTTGCCAGGTGCAGCCAGGGGGGCCAGCAGCATCAGCACCCCTGGGAATTTGTTAGAAATGGGGACATTTTAGGCTGGCACAGCACTGTCTCACAGGGCTGGCTTCTCTCAGGCAGCCAAGGCTGCTGGCCAAGAATGCTCAGAATTCCCTTTGTCAGTGCCCGGCTTGAAGCCGTATCATTTTGGGGAAATTTTACGGCTACAGACAAATGCAAAGCCTTAGGTCTCTTGTGAAAGAATGAAAAGAGAAACAAAAATTCACTTTATTAAAGGATCCAGATGCTGGGCGTGGTGGCTCATGCCCGTAATCCCAGCACTTTGGGAGGCTGAGGCGGGAGGACTGCTTGAACTCAGGAATTTGAGACCAGCCTGGGCAACATGGTGAAACCCCATCTCTACAAAAAATACAAAAATTAGCCAGATGTGGTGGCACGTGCCTGTGGTCCCAGCTACTCTGGAGGTTGAGGTGGGAGAATCACTTGAGTCTGGGGGAGGTCGAGGCTATGGTGAGCCGAGATCACACTGCTGTACTCAAGCCTGAGTAACAGAGTGAGACCCTGTCTCAGAAAGAAAAAGGACCCAAGATTTATTTTTATTCAATATCTCATTTTAAAATCAGAAATGGGTAACAAGCCCTGTTTTTTTTTTTTCGTTTCAGTTGTTTATACTCATTAAACCCATATATACTATGATATTTTAGAAATTTAGGAAGAAAATTATAATCTTTAACCAAACCGGAAGTAAACTTCCTTAGAGCTGTATGTTACACACTTAAGAGGTAAAAAACAAAAATCACAAAATTTCACATACACAAGGATAACAGAACCAGTTGTCAGGACGAGCATTTGACAAGTAAAAGCAATTCTTGCAAAGCTGCAGTTCATCCAGCTGAAAAAGAAAAGAAACTACTTTAGCCTACAGAAAACATACATACACATTAAACTATGTAAAATGTATCCATGTCAATTAACATTCACATACATAAATAGTGTTGAATTTTGTTCCTTAATCTTTTAAGCTTAAATTTTAAAGTTTTCAATAAATGGCACTGAAGACCCTGTCACTGTCCTCTTAGAACCATGTCGCTGGTCTCAGGCCCCAGTTGGAACAGAAGCCGAGGCTGGTCTGACTGGGCCCTGCCCAGACCTCACTGGTTAGCACTTCAGACTGAATATTCCTCAGGAAGGTAACAACATCTGCTACCAATCACAGCAGTCCTTACCTGTGCCTCATTCTCTATTTTAGTTCCTTGTTTTCTTTCACAACATTCTTTTACAACTTGTAAACAGACATATTTTATCTGTTTCTTTTTCCTTTTTCCCAGTCTCCCTCTTCAGAATGTGGCTCTATGAGCAGGAGGCCTGCACTGTGATCACCTTTTACTCCTCCTCACATACTGCCTGGCATACAGGAGGCACCCAGTAAATGCTTATTGCTGTGATCACCTTTTACTCCTCCTCACATACTGTCTGGCATACAGGAGGCACCCAGTAAATGCTTATTGCTGTGATCACCTTTTACTCCTCCTCACATACTGCCTGGCACATACGAGGCACCCAGTAAATGCTTATTAAACAAATAAAAACAAAAGTAAAATTTGAAATGAATTCAAGAAACAAAACTTTTTGTATAAACTGAGGAACTTTTGCAAAGATAATATGGCTAGGCTACAGGTGAGTGTTTTAAGTAAGACCACCAAAAAATATACTTCCTTAAATGTACTTCATTTTTTTTTTTTTTTTTTTTTTTTTGAGACAGAGTCTCACTCTGTCGCCCAGGCTGGAGTGCAGTGGTGCAAAGTCGGCTCACTGCAAGCTCCGCCTCCCGGGATCACGCCATTCTCCTGCCTCAGCCTCCTGAGTAGCTGGGACTACAGGCGCCCGCCACCACGCCCAGCTAATTTTTTGTATTTTTTTAGTAGAGACGGGGTTTCGCTGTGTTAGCCAGGATGGTCTTGATCTCCTGACCTCGTGATCCGCCCGCCTCGGCCTCCCAAAGTGCTAGGATTACAGGCGTGAGCCACCGCGCCCGGCCTTCATTTTTTGTATGAATATGTACTTCGTTGTTTGGTTGGGTTTGCTTTTTGCCTATGTAGTTTAGAAGGGATGCAAATTTGGATCCTTCATTATAAGAGGGTAATGTTTACTGCACATCTGCCCAGCAAGACACGTTTGCATGCAGCACGTAGCTAATGCAACAGTCCTGAAGGTGGCTGAGAGTTCCCTTGTAGAAGTTAATTAGTTACTAAATCTGACTCCCAGTTTTGCGAGAATTATTTTTCTATTTGCATTATTTCCCATCTACATCAAACATGAAAATAAAAGACTTTTTTTGTTGTTGTTGTTTTTTGGAGACAGAATCTCATTTTGTCACCAGGCTGGAGTGCAGTGGCACTATCTTGGCTCACTGCAACCTCCACCTCCCAGGTTCAAGCAATTCTCCTGCCTCAGCCTCCCGAGTAGCTGGGACTATAAGCATGTGCCACCACACCCAGCTGATTTTTGTATTATTAGTAGAGACGGAGTTTCACCATGTTGGCCAGGATGGTCTCGATCTCTTGACCTCGTGATCTGCCCAACTTGGCCTCCCAAAGTGCTGGGATTACAGGGCTTGAGCCACCGCGCCCGGCAATAAAAAACATTTAAAGGAAATGGCACAATTAAAACGTAGATAAGAGTGGAATCCTGAAATAAATTAATTTCAATTATAGAAAGAGTACAATTATTGGGCAATGAACAGTACCTCATGACACGTGTCTTTATACAGCATCCTTGCAATGTCAGCTTGTTCGCTGTCTGCTGTAATTAAAAACATATTACCTATAAGCAAGAGTCTGCAAATACAAGATTCAAAGTTAGTATCCTTTTCCTTCAGTCTGCAAAAGGAGACATCTACCATTTCAAACCAAAATGTCCATTTAAAATAACAATAGCAAAATAAAATTACACAGGCAGCCTTTGCTTTCCATCCAACACAACCACTAATTCTCTAGGTATAGAGAGTGACCTTACTTACCTTTGGATGATGTCATACTTCTGGGGAAATGATCAGAATTAATCATAGTGCTTATAAAAAACCTCTCAGCTAAAACAAATACATATAAAACTGGAAAGAACAATTGTGTTTTCATCATTTTTATACTATGATTTTGTGTTTGGCCAGTCCATTCTATAATCTGTATCACCAGATATTCCTAACCTTATACTCTAACATTATCACTTACTGTAGATCATTAAGGTATTAATTCTTTGAATGTAATGTTTTATGAAATATAGTGTTCAACATGGAATGTAAATGGTGTGTTTAAAAATGCATACAAAAAAACACAAAAATATTCAACCTCCATAGAAAATCACGGTGTTGTGGAGAAGCAGTTGAGCATCAGCTTTGAACTCTTCATAACTTCGGTATTTCCCTTCATTCACTTTCTGCAGGGAGCAAAAACAGAACGACGAAAAGAGTCACCAGTGAAAACACTTGTCTGGACTAAGTTCAGAGGACAAGCAGACTTTTCTAGGATGACACAGGATGACTACTGCCATCCCACAGTATTGACAGAGAATGTGTGTAAAAGAAGCCAACAACTCCACCTGCGGTTTTCATAATGCAGTATAACGAAGCACGACAGGTCAGACATCCTGCAGCCACACAGACACTACATTAATTTATCAGAGTGAACTCTAATGGCTTGAACATCTCATTTGACAACAATGTAGAAAGCTGCTGCTGAGCTTTGTAATGCATGAATGCCTGGGCCAGTGTGGGTGATGAGACCCTAAGCACACACCTGTCATTCTTTACAACACAGGAAGATCAAGATTGAAAACCAGAACTGTTAGCCTCTGTGACAGTTTACCGTAACTACTAAGATATATTTATAATTCTGAATTGGGGCTAGGAATTGGTTTATAAATAATTTTAAAATAATATCTCAGGTGTCCCTCTCTGTGCCAAATCTTAGAGGATTTCAACAGGAAGGAACCTGCATGAGTAAAGGCAGTGGGGGAGGAAGGGACGTCTGGGTTCCTACGTATTCCGTAGAGGTCTTACAGTTTAGGAGAAGGGGCTATGGCTGGGGGTAGGAGGTAAAATTAAAACTACTTGGTTTTGTTCCAGGATTTACCAGTTACTTTAAGGGAAAAACCTTCATTTACCCTTATCTTATATTGAAATAATACAGCTATAGTCTTTCTCAGGGACTAAGGAAACTTGTAGGATGATTTAAAATCATTCCTGTGGTCTCCCTATAGGCTATAATGACCCAGTGTAAGATTTTAAATTTCCAACATGACACATGAGGTGCAAAATTAGTAATTCAGTAACCCTGACTGCAAATATGTCTATGTGTTCTACTGGATTTTGTTGCAATTTGTTACTGGACATGAACAAACTAAAACAATCCTCAGCTACAGTCAGTAAAATTAAGACCTTTAAGAATAATTAACTTTTCTAACCATATTTTGTTGTTGTTGTTGTTCATTTTATTGTTTCCCAAGACTGCAGATCAGTTCTATGCTTTACTTTTTTTTTCTGAGAGGAACTCTCAGGTCCCACTGCTAAACCTGGAAAACATTCTTTACATCTGAAATACTAAATTGCCCAGGCTGTAAGGCATTTCCTTAAATCAACAAGGACCAAGAAGCTATAAGTTGCTCATCTTTAGAACCAGGCCTTTTAAAGATGACACCTAATTTGTATTACAGTAAGCACATGAAATTTACAAATTAATAATGCTTCATTTGGTAGTTATGCTTGTCTTTTGTTTTAGGAAGTGGAAAAAAGTATACTTTCAAGGAAAGAAGAAGAACCAAAATCTGCTTAATTGCTACATTATTCTTTAACTTGTTAGTTAGGAAAATTTATTTGAAATGGAAATAAAAGAAACCGACTTTACCTCTTGAATGGTGGGAACGTCCACAGCTGAGTGCACCAGCCTCCTGTACATCGGGTGTTTACTGTCCTTCCCCTTTTTATTAAGATCTATAGCCTAAGAGGGTGTTAGTACATCAATTTAAATGTGGTTAAAGGAAGGCAGGTAAGACATCAATTCCTAAAGCTCAAAATACTTTCTATCTTTTTATTTTTTATTTTTGTAGAGACAGGGTCTCGCCATCTTACCCAGGCTGATCTTGAGCTCCTGGGCTCAAGCAATCCTCCTGCCTCGGCCTCCCAAAGTGCTGGGATTACAGGCGGGAGCCATGGCGCCCGGCCAGGATTTTCTACCTTTAAAGCAAAATCTCAGAGGAAGTACTTTAAAACTTAACAGAAAAAATGTACATATACTACTATATAGTTTAATATGACATTCCTTAAAGTTGTGATAGAATAGTTATTTGGAAAAACTACCTTTCATTTTTAAAGAGTCATCAATGAAAACGTTCATTCTGATGAATGACATTCAAAAATGTAAACGTTTCTAATCTCATGTAGCTTATGTCAAAATGTCCATGTCAAAAACAGACAAAAAAATCTGCCTGTTATAGAACTGCTGACTGCAGAAAAGAAATATGACAGGGTGCTCTCCACACTTCATATTGCTATGTACATATTTGTTACTTCTCGCTCTTTCAACTTTGAAAGAATGAACCACAGTAAAATATGTTTTGGGATATTTTGAAGGATTCCCTGAGCAGGACTCACCCTCTCCTTCATGCGGGAGACAATGAATCTCAGGTATGTGCCCATCTCCTGTTTGTTTGTATTCTTCTTCTTAATGCTCTATTGAAAATAAAAGAATAAAAAATGGTACAAAATCTGACAATTCATGTCTATATTCATGTAAAAGACATATATGAAACAGTATGCAAAGAGTTTATTAAAAGATGCACTTTTTCTAACATATTTGACAAAGAGAAATCTTGGATATTTGCAAAGAAAAACAGCATCTAATGGAACAAGGTAAGAATTTTAAAATATTATGTTGTACCTGATATAATATCCTTAGAGGAGTATATATTTTTTCTTTTCTTGGTATTTTAAAACTTAATTTTTAGATTAACAAATAATAGGCATAAGGGAGAATCGCTTATTTTACAAACAATATCAGTGGCTAAAGTCCTTTGAGGGAACATCTTAAATTAGCAATAATGAATGGTGAATTTCAATATAACATGTTTAAAAGGCGATTCTGAAAATCTGTGTCACTCACTGTGTACAGCACAGCTGCACACTAACATCTCCATTTCTTAGCATCATGGATCTACTCAGTAATAACTCCAATTCTTAGTCTAGCCTGCAAGCTAATTAGGTTCCTCAATTTATTGCACCAGAAAAGTCTACTTTCACATGAAGAAAAAATAGGATTCTACGCATGTTATTTCTAAACAGCTAGGAAACGAGGACAAGTGTGCCTACTTCCTCAGTCAAAGTCCCTGATGTTACAACAGCCTAAAGGAAGCAAAGGCAAAACACCAGGCACGCAAATGTCATCGGTTCACACTGCGGAGGAAGTGAGTGGGTGTGGCCGCTAGTTTCATAGATGCTTTAACTTTTCCACTCACTAGATGACGATTCTCTGCCCAATGGTATAATTCTTCCTAAAAGAACTGTAAACATAGGAAGTCACTCCAGTATACTAAACACAGTAGAGGAAAGGACAAATATTTCTCACATAACTCAGAACTTTTAGCTAGGGCTTAAGTGAATTGATTATACTTACATACACTGTTTAGATACACATCAAATATCTAAATAACAAGTGGAAACACATTTTATTAGTGAGAAACTAAACTTGACTTCATTTACCTGATGTCTGCACTGCACCTTCCTGACTGCACTTCTCACCTAGGTGCTCTGGCAGTACAGTCAGTGCTGTCTCCTCAGGCCGCTTTGTGGCCTGTGCCCAGTGCCTACAGCGGCTCTGTTTACACCGATTACAGAGCAGTTCTTCTCAAGCCTGGCCTGGCATCAGAGATACGGACTGAACTTTTATAAAACGCTCTTCTCATGCCTGGCCTCACATCAGAGATATGGACTGAACTTCTATAAAACGCAGCTGGCATCACTCGCTGAGCATCTGGGCTGTGATTTCTGGGGGCAGGGCCTGTGATTTGTATTGCTTGTTTATTTGTTTATTCCTCAGGTGACTGCGATGCATGGCCAAGACAGTACCCATGGCACAGATATGGAATATAAAGTGCAGTAAAATTTCCTGAACCCAGGGTTTATAATCTTGGTTGTTTTTTTTTTTTTTTTGGTTAGGGGCGGGAATTGATGTAACTTGAGAATTCTCTTTTTGAAAACTAACAAAAGAACTTAACTGAAATTAAAATGAGTTGAACACAGCCACATGAAGGAGGATATGAAGAACTCACTCAAGTAATTTATTAGCACAGTATTTGGCCATATGCACTGTTTAGAGACAAAACTTGACACAAACACTGAACTCTATAGTTATTAAGTTTGTTTAATCAGCAGCATTGGTTAGCAACTCTTTAAAAAACTTTTTTGAAATTTTAATTGGCAAAATGAAATTATATATACTTGTGGGTACAGTGTGATGTTTTGAAATATGTGCAATGGCGAAATAGAGCTAATTGGTTTTTGTAGTGAGAACACTGAAAACCACTCTCATTTTTAACAAGATCCCCAGTGCTTTTCACACACACACACACACATTTGTGAAATACTAGCGGGCACCTCTCGTACACTTGTACCCTAGACTACAATAAAAAATGATCCTCCGTTTTGCATTCTGCATCTCACACAGGAATGCAGAAGGTGTGCCCTGGATCTGAAGCACAGTCAGCTACTTACTAGAATGGACATCCTTCAGTGCACTGCTTTCTGTACTAAATAAGCAGTGTGATGAACTGTCAGATACAGGGAAGAGAAAAGCTAAGAAGGTCAGAGATTGCTACGTTGTTCTTGGCGCTTATAAAATCTACATTCTTCTTAAAAGAAAGGAGAATAAAAACTCATGCTTCTAGCTACATGGCCTTCTCTCACGCCAACTCAAACTTTGGGTGCACTATTAAAACTGATTTCAAATATCAATATCATTAAAGTATGAATTTATCTAAATTCAGACATAATAGCAATCTACACCAGGTTAGAAGTCTTGTAATACTATCAGTGGGGTTCTGGTTCCTTTAATAGGAAACATTATTCAAAGGAAAGATACAACCAACACTGTTATGTAGCGCTGAAATATAATTTTAATATTCCACTAACTATCATGCACAGCCTTCCATCAATTCAACAGGGCAGGAATCCCTTCCCCTCTGGATCTTAGCTCTAGGCTCTGTGGTCCCTTGAGTAGTGACAGCTGGGAGAGGAGGCCTGAGCCCTGCTGACCAGCCTTGCTCCATCCAGCCAAGACCTCTTGCTTCTGTCTCAAGGTACTGTGCACTGCATTATGTGCAGGAGTTTCTTGTTGTTTTTTCCTTTCTGCACGTTCACCTCTCTTGTTTCTAACTCTTTAGAAAATAAAGCAATCCATTGTTTCTATATGGGCAAAGATTATGCACTGCTAGAATCAGAATTTTATATCAGAATTAATATCACTATAGCTAAAACATCTTAACTAGATTGTTCTTACTTTGAAACGGTAGTACAGAAGTTTAGGTAACACCTGTTCATGTAATTACCCAGTTTAAATAAAGGTCTATATTCAGTTCCCACTCTTTTTAAATAGAGAATTAACATAAATTGTGGATATTACACGCTCTCACAAACTTGGTTCTATCTGTTTAAACATTTTTAAATCAATTGCTAATTTGGTGTAACCATGTGCAAGCAACATTTCCTTATTTTTGGAAAGACAGAATGCATGCAGTGCATGCTGAGTGCCTTAATTTCACAAAACTAAGTGGTATAATAGAGGATGAAAGTCTGATTTTGTCTGTTTAAATTTGCTTAGAACTAGTTTGCTAGAGTATCTCTCTCCTTCTGAGTGCAATTAAAAATGGTAATCTGGGCCTGGAAAATGACTGAGTAAAGCATGAAAGGAAACAAGGTCACCTGGATAGGGCCCACCCCATCTTCTCAACTCTGATGAAACTTCCAGAATTCTTTGAAGATACTGCCTTCATAACTACCCCAGGAGTGTCTTATACCTCATTTTAACAAAGCACCATTCAGATTCAGATATCCTACTTAAGTGTCTATTACAGTAGAACCACCTGGGAAGCCTTTAAGAAACATCAATATCTACTTCTATAAAGTTCTAGAAGAGGCCAAACTTACCCCTCATGGAAAATAAGCAGAACAATGGTTGTCTGGGGAGGGGGCGTGGGAGTGGGGATCTACTGGCCCAGGACAAGAGCGAGCTTCCCCGTAGCTTGATGGGACTTGGGTTGCACCAGTGCGCGCCGCTGTCTATTCTTCGTATGGTACACCTAAGACTTGTGCATGTCAGTGTATATGTGCATTTTACCTCAAAGGAAAAAACCCACCAATGTCTTGGGTGCCACCCCAGAAATTCTGATACAACTGGTTGCAGGATGGGGTCTAGGCATTCATAGTCCTGAAAGCCCCCAGGGGTTTCCGATAGGTGTGATTAAGAGCACTGCCCCAACTTCCTGAGAGACCTCATCACAGAAACACGGACAAGCACACACTGGTGATTTTAACCTTTGCTGGTCTTCTGAGAAGACGTAAAGTGGTGCGTCTTCACATGCTCTTTTAACGGGATCTTGAGGCTAATCTGAGTTTTATTTGGACCCTAACTTACCAGCCCTAGGATGGTCTCAATCTGCTGAACCGCACTAAGAGGAATACTTCTCTCATTTTATGCTAAGGGAGCTGTGGGGGTTATGCTTTAAGTATCTGGGTTTTTGTTTTTTTTTTTTTTTCAGTTGTTATAGTTAGAAACTTCAAGGATTTGGGCTGTATAGAAGGATTGG
The DNA here is from genome assembly GCF_009764315.1 of Trachypithecus francoisi. Classification (NCBI taxonomy): domain Eukaryota; kingdom Metazoa; phylum Chordata; class Mammalia; order Primates; family Cercopithecidae; genus Trachypithecus; species Trachypithecus francoisi. Next base: position 14,386,182 of record NW_022681474.1, on the reverse strand, counting down.
CCAAAAGGAATTTCACAAAGGGGATTATTTTGTTGAAAGCTTCTATGTTCCTTTTATTTACTTGTTGCCCACCCACCTTTTCGGTGATAAATGAGGAATCCTATTCCAGACACCATGAAGCCCTTCTCAAGCACTGCTCTGTGATGGGCCTCACGCCACCCAAGGGAAGGCCACAGAGGCTGATAGAAACTGCTCCCAGATTCACAGGCTGAGGCGCTTTCTCGGTGAACTGACACAAACCAAAAAGAGGACTCTCGACAGAACCAAAATCCCTCCCAGTGATTTGTGGGAACAAAACATTTGCTGTAAGATGCTTTCACATTTGATAAACTTGAGGGTTTTCTTTCCAAGACTTTCTAGTTATAATTTAGAGACGGCATTTCACAAAAGAAATCAACAGGACATTGCACATTCTGTCCCAGAGCTGTACAAGGAGATTTCTGGGGGTTTTTAAGGTAACAAGCTGTGGAGCCGCTTTCTGTGGCATTCACACTGAAGGGCTTCAGCTGGCACCTGTCAGCCAGACCAAAACATTGTCAATGACTTGAGAAAAAGCTGCAACTAAGAAAGAGGTAGCTTCTGAAGTAAACTAAGCAGATAGCTCTTGACAACAAGGTCAGAAAAACATAAAAACAATGCTTTATAATATGTACAGATTATTTCTGATCCAAATCTTTCTCAGGCTTTGAAAAATTACTCCTATTCTCAATTTGCAGGCCTGAGGATTCTTCAACCAAGGCCTCCCTGTAACAGGGTTCAGGTCAGAATCCAGAGTTCACATCACCTGCTGGCACGTGGGAGTGACTGTGGTTAACTTTTACAAGTAATCAAGAAAGAAACATTCTATGGCATGGCAAAGTTGTTGTAACTACTTAGAAGTGACAGTAATCACAGATCTGAAGCAGTGCTGTACATGTTTATGGAAGAACTAAAGTACATGTTGAGGCTGCCCTCCTTTAAGAAAAAAATAACAGAAAATGTGAACATTTTGAACAAGGGATTCTTAAGCCAGCTGTAAGTAACTGCTGGGCTACACTGAACCAGATGCCTCTAGGTAGAAAACAGACAAAGCATGAATCAAGTCACAGACACACTTGGTGCCCCTTGGTGTTTCTGCTTGGAAGACACTACTGGCCACTCCTGATCTTGTCAAAGTTTATCCATAGCTGACTATTGATAATGATGCCCAAGGATCATTACTTAAAGGAGCATTCAGGACTAAATACCTTTATTAGTACAGAATTTTCAGTTCTTTATAGAGATCCACTTTTTCAGTCATAGAAACCTATTTTGGCAGAAAATGAACCTGTGGAGATCTTGGTCATTTTGGTTCACTGAGTATCCAAAAGCAGGAAAGAAGTGCAAAACTGGAACTCCAGACTTCTTTTTTCAGACATACTTATCTATGCAGCTAGAGTTCACCTCAGCCAAGTCCCCACGTCTGTGATTAAACGAGACGAGGGCTTCAAACTTCCTTGGGCATTCCCAATATCCAGAATATTCTTTCCACAGCAAACTAGGCCAAAAGTCAGGAAACATTTTGTGGAAAGGGCCAGAAAGCAAATATTTTAGGCTCTGCGACCATGTGGTTGGTCTCTGTCTTGACTACTTAGTTCTGCTGTTGTAGTGACAAAGCAATCATGAATAATGCACACATCACGAATGTGGCTGTGTTCAGAGAAAACTTTTGGATACTAAAATTTGAATTTTTAAAATAATTTTCACATCACAAATTATTTCTCTTGTCATTTTTCTTCAACAATCTAAAAACATAAAAGCCATTCTTAGCTCACAGGCAGTACAAAAACACAGGCTGACCCCTAGAGGGACTACGTTTTGTGAAAGCAGGGTCCCTAATGTCAATTTCAGCGTTCTTTTGCAACAGCCGTGCATAGGACCTGGCACACAGTAAATGTTCAATACGTATCAGTGGGATTGAACTGGTGCCACTCATTACTGTGTTCATTGCCTACTGCAGAAACTGTTCCATGCAGTTAAACTCAAGAATATGAGGACCCATCTAAAACGGGAAGCAGTTACACCCAAGTCTGTGTCAGCATATTCTGACCAACATAAATCATTTTATTTCTGATGTATGAATCATTTCATTGCCAGAGGACACTGAAATATCAATTGTGGACTTCTAACAATCAAGAATAATGTCACCAAGAGCTCACTGAAGTATTAGTGAGCACAGCCACCTACAGTACTGACTGGAAATGTAGATTCTTGAGCCTTATCCCCAGAGCCTGTCTGGGGTGGAACCCTGGAGGCTGTTTTTGTTTGTTTGGTTGTTTGTTTGGAGACAGAGTCTCACTCTGTCACCCAGGCTGGAGTGCAGGGGTGAGATCTCGGCTCACAGCAACCTCCGCCTCTGGGGTTCAAGCGATTTTTCTGCTTCAGCCTCCTGAGTAGCTGGGACTATAGGCAGGTACCACCACACCTGGCTAATTTTTGTATTTTTAGTAGAGATGGAGTTTCGTCACATTGGCCAGGTTGGTCTTGAACTCCTGACCTCGTGATCCACCCGCCTTGGCCTCCCAAAGTGCTCGGATTACAGGCGTGAGCCCCCACGCCCGGTGGGAGGCTGTGTTCTAAACAAGCACAGAAGGTGATTCCTGTACAAGTGGCCTCTAGATCTTATTTGTAGAAATACTAATCTACATATAAATTACCTATATCATTTTAGGGATTAAACAGCTCCTCAATCTCCTTCATAATTCTAATCGCAGAACACAAAAGAATCAAAATAAATTCTCTTAGATAAAATCCTCTTAGATAAAATTTATTTTGGTTCTTTTGTGTTCTGCAATCAGACTTATAGAGGAGATCTAGGAGCTGTTTTTAAATTTATTTTGATTCTATGTTGTTACAGAAGTCAAGACACTCTGCAATATCCTCTAGACCCACTTGCAACAATGGAATATAAAGGAAATTACACAGAATTTTTAAGAAGCTCCAATAATTGAGACTTTAAAAGTGAAGCTGGTCCAGCGTAAGTGGTGATGAGTTACCCTATCCTGCCCCTTCTCCCTTCAAACCACTAAGACTCAAGTAGTCCATCAATGAAAATCATTTTTTAAAACTATTTTCTTTTTTTTTTTTTTTTTTTTTTTTTTTTGAGGCGGAGTCTCGCTCTGTCGCCCGGACTGGAGTGCAGTGGCCGGATCTCAGCTCACTGCAAGCTCCGCCTCCCGGGTTTACGCCATTCTCCTGCCTCAGCCTCCCGAGTAGCTGGGACTACAGGCGCCCGCCACCTCGCCCGGCTAGTTTTTGTATTTTTAGTAGAGACGGGGTTTCACCGTGTTAGCCAGGATGGTCTCGATCTCCTGACCTCGTGATCCGCCCGTCTCGGCCTCCCAAAGTGCTGGGATTACAGGCTTGAGCCACCGCGCCCGGCTAAAACTATTTTCTAAAAATATACTCCTGTTCAGTTTTTTCACTCCCAGTACTGACACTGAAATCGCCTACCTATTAGACCAGAAGAACACTACATCACACCAATTGCTAGTGTTAATGGTAGAAAACTTGACCTACCCACTTCTCTGGAACGAATCACACTGAACTACGCAGGATTCCACAGAGCCGCACCCTAACTCTCCCACAGACTGTCCCAACAGGTATTTGCACTTGAGCTTCTGAGAGTAGTTTTTTTAACTTGTAAGAATTCAAGTTTAAAAACCTCCTCTAAGCTATCACAAATATGCCTTATTATAGGTAAAAGTAGGACCTCAAGAGAATTCAAACTACTAAGAATGTCTCGAGGTGGATTATTAGAGCATCCTGGCAAAGAAGACTCCAGTCACGGGCCACTCCCTAGTCAATCAATAAGTTAGTCCTGTAGAATTACTGACGCACAAGAATTGTTCATCCAGATTTACAAAATGCCACTGAATACCACTGTGGCTGTATCTATCTTTATTAATTTTTATTTTTTTTTATTTTTATTTTTTTTTGAGACGGAGTCTCGCTCTGTCGCCCAGGCTGGAGTGCAGTGGCGCGATCTCGGCTCACTGTAAGCTCCGCCTCCCGGGTTTACGCCATTCTCCTGCCTCAGCCTCCCGAGTAGCTGGGACTACAGGCGCCCGCCATCTCTCCCGGCTAGTTTTTTGTATTTTTTAGTAGAGACGGGGTTTCACCGTGTAGACCAGGATGGTCTCGATCTCCTGACCTCGTGATCCACCCATCTCGGCCTCCCAAAGTGCTGGGATTACAGGCTTGAGCCAAGGCCAACTCTTTCTTCTCTAATGGAAGATAAATTTTCACTAAGATCAAGAGTTCACATGGTATCAGCAGCTTTGTAGCAGCCATCTACTACTGGGCTGACTTAGTAACCATGAAAGCAGCTCTCAAATATAGTCTACAAAACAAACTGCGATAGAAAAAACATGTAGTATTTCTAAATCCACTATGCCCACAGGTTCACACACACACACACAAACTGCTAAAATAGCATTTATCTACAGAGCCAAGGGTGCTATGCATGTCAGAAATTTTATCATTCAGTATTAATGCACTTTTTCTGGTAACTTTACCCCTCGGTGGTGTGCTATATGACTTAGAAATAGGAAAGGGAAGTGAGAAAAATTTTATGGAACACAGGTTTTGTATCTACTTGTTCCCCTTCTACATAACACTAGTCTCTAAAGGAAGAACAAGACTGAACGGCAGAGGCAGAATGCATTCCTCAGCGGAGTAAATCTTTCCACTCTTTTCAGAAAATAAGTTAAATGTCTCTGTCTTCAGGTCGAGGCATGAATATTACTTGTTCTTTGATGAACGGGGTTGACATCCAGTCAATGTAAGTACTACCTACTTTCCATTCCCTCTCATCCCTTCTGCACTGCAGAGGCAACACAAGGAAACTGTGTGTACTTTGTAAATATTTTTAGTTCATCAACTTTGGAAACACTGAGTGAGCTTTCTATTTAATCTACATTAAGTTGTAAGCATCCTGATATAGGAACCAGCCCAGTATCACCTGCTCAATACCTTCGAGTTAAAAGATAAACTTCAAGTAAGATTCTAAACAAACCACCAAAAGATATATCACAAAGGTCAAATACACCAACATCCAAAACATTTCACAGTCATATCCTTTCTCATCATAACCATTGTTAAATTCACCACAGGAAGGTAATATGGAAAATTATGTGAGCTTTTTTTCTTCTTGTTTGGGCCTAGATTCGATAACAATACATAAGATTTTACAGTTTTGTATTATAGATCCAATTTTTAAATCCTCTGGCTTTATCATTGTTCCCATTATTTTTTCCTCTGATTAAGCCTGTGGTGAACTGCAAATCTGCCTTGTAAAAGTGCCTGGCTCAGACACAATCTTTCTAAAATTAACTTTCTACTTTTGTTAGTATAAAATTATAAGACCCAGTTGTCTTAAAAATTGTAAAAATATTTGATTAATATTCATCAGCTGTTTTTCCATACTATGTCTACTATTTAAGAAAACAATGGCTTCAATTTCTACTTATTTAAAAATCAAATCTCCATTCTAGATTTGTTAATATGTATCTTGAAGGTGTAAAGGTACTTACATTTGGGGTGAAAATATTAATAAATTTCCCACACTAAAAGATGGTTTATCAGAAAGCAAGAGCACTCATAGCTTCATAGATACATAATAAGGAATTTATGTTCAAAGTATTTTCATTCAGCATTTGATCCCATTTTTCATTCTAAACATTATATGTGCATTCTCTTTACTTCTGGAATTTAAAAAGACTGTACTGCCTACATACCCAAAAGCATGAAAACTATATTCAGAAACAAATTTCTCTAATTTCAACAGAGATTTCATCATGATTTTTTTTCTTTAACCATCTCAACAACAGGAAGTTATAGTACAAATGCCTCAAACATAACCTACCCAGACCTAAGTCAACACTGGCATGCCAGTGCGTACCCAGCGGATAAAGCTCTAGGTGAACTCCCAATGGGGAGTTGTAAAAAGTACATGAGGCTTAACATTCCAAGTTAAAATTTAACTTTAAATGCTTTCTATAGACTTCTATGAGTCTATTTTTAAGGTATTAACTGTCCTGCAAAACACATATTATTCTGAGTATTTTTAAAAGGGCAGGAGCAAATAAATTTTAGGAATAGTTCCTACTAATGTGGAAGTACCACCCAACAGCTCCCTTCGTCGGATCTCAGTAAGCGCCTCATGGTCAAGAACATGAGTCAGAGAATCAAGTGCTGCAAATTTGGGAGAGCTTTTTGGATTAGATGTAGAACCAAAGTATTTTGAAATTAGTAATAAAATTCTTCCACATAGATTCTTCTTTATTTCCTCATCTGCATTTTCTTGTGTTTCTACATTTTGTTAAGTGGGCTGATTTTGATTCACCCTACATTAACATAAAATTTAAAACTTGTGATCCTTAAACAGAGAAAAATGCCTTCTGAAACATTTGTAGGGGATGGGTCTTTTCCAGTTTTTAAAGACACACTGGAATAATATGTCCCCTCTGTATTACCTTGACTTGCCTTTTTTGACTTAATTTGATCCTTTTATTTCAAAGTGGGATGTACACCAAGTGTGTTAGATGATATAAAGAATAGTAATATAAAAATTTAATATTATAAAGCAGTTGTAAAATTCCAAGACAAAAGTCTTTGAAGGGATTTCAGTGGAGCGGTATTCCATTTCAGCAGGCCAAGTATGGAAAAGAAAACAGGTAGCTCACTGTGATTTTCCCATTTACTCACTTTCTGTGTTAACTCACTTACTGTAAAAGCACATCATACAAAATTTAAAGCCCTAAATTCTATTTCCGAATGATACATTTAGTCCACATATGAAAACTGCATTTATCTGAATTTAAATAGGGAAAATAACATGAATCTACAACTCCTCTATGTTATGAAATCAAAATTCATTTATGTAAGAAACATGCGTATATTAAAGAGGAAGAAATAGGGGCCACTTTCAAACCATGTCTCCAAATTCTTAACCTAAACAGTGCCAATTATTTTGGGGAAAAAACCTACACTTTGTTTTGCTATATAGTTTTTTAAAAAGCTAATCTGCTGACTTTTTGTGAGGCATTTGAGCAAAAGCAACACTATCAGAAGTGATAGCCACTAATCTGTGCAGGGCAGTGTTTGCTATAGAACCTGCTGTGTATACAAGGGAGAGGAAGGGTGGGGAGTCAAGTAGTTATATGCTTCTTTAAGAACTCTCCGAGTTGTAACTCTGGCGTGATGGGGAGACAAATGCTAGGCCCCTCTCAAGATGTCAATATTTTATACCTAAAGATGCTTCCCTTGGAGTGGTCTAGGCATTTAGAACATGAATGATCCAAAACTGCACTATTTAATATGGTAGCTACAAGCCACATGTGGCAAACTGAAGTCCAGTTCTTCGGTCTACAAGTCACATTCAAGGGCTCCACAGATACACAAGGTCAGCGGTTCACACTGCACAGCACAGAGACCCTTTCCACCACCAGAGAGGCTCTCGAACAGCCCTGCTCTACAAGGCAGTCTGCCAGCCCAGCAGGCTGGCTGCCCAGGGCTTCTTATGACAGACTGCCTTGCCCATGAATTACAGTATCATGATTTTCACCAGCAGGCTTGCAATCCAGCAAGCATGGAGCACACGGACACACACACACATCCAAGCACATGTCTGTCTCTAACCATGCCTTCAAAGTATAAAATGACTTTGTAATTTGGGAACTATATATATGAAAATGAAGCAAAATTAAAATGAGACAGCCAGTGTGGTGGCACATGCCTGTAATCCCAGCACTTTGGGAGGCCAAGGCAGGAGGACTGCTTGAACTCTGGAGTTCAAGACCAGCCTGGGCAATACAGTGAGACCCTGTCTCCAGAAAAAAATTAAAAATGAGCCATACATAGTGGTGTGCGCCTATAGTCCGAGCTACTCAGAAGCTGAGGCAGAAGGCTGGCTTGAGCCCAGGAGGTTGAGGCTGCAGTGAGCCATGACTGTGCCACTGCACTCCAACCTGGGTGACAGAAAAAGACCCTGCCTTAAAAAAAATAAATAAAAAATAAAAAAATTCATCTTATCAAATAGGCAATAAAAAATTGAAAAGTAGTTTCATGTGCTGTTGATGTACATGGGTATAATATTCTCAATAACAAGCTAGTGATTTTTATCAAAAATTTAAACGTGTACACTATCCTTTAAACCTAAATATCCCATGTTAATAAACTTATCCTACCAAAGGTGTTCAGGCAGAATTACATAAATGTATATAATTTTCTATCTTAAAAAAATGCAATGGACTATATTGTGTTTTAAAGGTCTTTCTTTTTTGTAAACAAAATCCTTTTTTTTTTTTTTTTTGAGACGGAGTCTCGCTCTGTCGCCCAGGCTGGAGTGCAGTGGCCAAATCTCAGCTCACTTCAAGCTCCGCCTCCCGGGTTTACGCCATTCTCCTGCCTCAGCCTCCCGAGTAGCTGGGACTACAGGCGTCAGCCACCTCGCCCAGCTAGTTTTTTGTATTTTTTAGTAGAGACGGGGTTTCGCCGTGTTAGCCAGGATGGTCTCGATCTCCTGACCTCGCGATCCACCCGTCTCGGCCTCCCAAAGTGCTGGGATTACAGGCTTGAGCCACCGCGCCCGGCCCGTAAACAAAATCTTAAAAGCAAGTTTCACAAAATAGTATGCTTTTCTCATTTTTTTTCCTGGAAAATTCATGGCTATTTCAGGAAAATAAAATTCAAATAAAAGAAAACAAAATATAAACTTCAGTTTCATTCAGAAATAATAATGAGAAGACTCCTCCTCAGAAGTTGGAAATGGGGCATGATTTCCAGGATAGCATTTGCATGTCACCTTTGACATTTGACAGGCGTTTCCATACAGAACAGTAGAAATGACGAACGCCTGCTGCATGGGGAACTGGTCAGGTAAGTTACAGCATGCCCTCTCCAATCATAACAGGTGCCCAAAACAAGGTCATTCTGGGATATTGTCGAGTACACACACACAAGCCACATCCAGTAATGTACGTAAAGTCACGTGGATATAGATACAAACAAAATGACACACAAACACAGGAAGAAGTCTGTGAGAATATTACCTACTATGGAATACGGTTTCTGGGAATTTTTTCTTATCCTATTCTAAATTATTTGAATTTTTATAGAAAAATTTAAAATCTCTTTTCTAAAACTTAATGAGATCTCAGTAAAAGTGTGAAACTGGACAGTATTTAAATCTTTCTCAAAGTAAAATCTAATCTGATATTAATAAGCTACTTTTCAATATTCATCTACTGTGTCCATAAAGCAAAAGTTTATTTTTTAGAAAGGCAGACATTCCAAAGAACTATTCTCAGGGTTATAAGATTCTAGAGACTTATTACGGAAAGTCACAAAACTAATTTTGAGAAAACTGCCTATTACTGTCCTGTTAAAATACTTCAGAAATAGATACATAAGATAAAGCTGCTTGAGCTGAATTAAATCTGGTAACACAGGTGACAGCTAGGAGACAGAACACCTGTTCTCAGTGGCTTTTCCAACACTGTAAGGGAGAGACAGGAATGTAAGACTGAACAGTATTCCAATCACCGCAAACTGTTAGAAAAGGGCTTCTTTTCACTGTCAGTTTTAGATAGTAATGGTTAGCTTCCATTTATTATTTTTACCATATGAAAATCTGGCTATGGCACCTTCTCTTCAACATTCTTTATCAACATATCTAATTAATCCATATTATTTCCAAACATTAAAAAAAAATAAAACCACAGCAGACAGTTATTCTGATTCAGAACCACAGTTCTTGAGTTTCTGTCTATAGACTCTAAGTTCTCTTAGTCCATGATTACTTAAATCTGGTCACTGTCTTCTTAGATTATTAAAAACGGCTTTACTCAAAGTTTTGACACTTTAAAATTTAAAACAAATCAACCAATAACTTCACCTTAAAGATATTAAAAATTCCATTACAATTTCAAGATTATTATTACCCCTTCTCAAAGGAAAGGAATTGTTAGCACTTATCTTTTACTTGAATACCATAAAATAATAGAATAGATCTAAAACGAATAACTATTTCTTTGGAAAATTTAAAGCTCAAGATACAACTCTCCATCCTCACCCTAGAAAACAGGCTTTTTGAGCCTTAGCAGGGAGTAGCTCACAGACCATAAAATGAATGAAATATTCAAGATTTTCTATTGACAGCATCATTTCAGTAAGCACAATTATATAGCAGTATAAAAATATCTAGACTGACTAAGGCAACAAGAAAGGAGAAGAAAAGAACAGAATAGGGTAATCATGTTTCTGTGTAAGCCAGTTAACACTGTAAAAATTTCATCTAATCAGCAAAGAGTAGAGGAAACCCAGGCTGGGGACCATGGCTTACAACAGTAATCTCAGCAGTTTGGGAGGCCAAGGTGGGCGGATCACTTGAGGTCAGGAGTTCAAGACCAGCCTGGCCAACATGGCAAAACGCCGTCTCTACTAAAAATGCAAAAATTAGCCAGGCATGGTGGCACGTGCCTGTAATCCCAGGTACTCAGGAGGCCGAGGCAGAAGAATCGCTTGAACCTGGGAAGTGGAGGTCGCACTGAGCCGAGATAGCGCCACTGCACTCCAGCCTGGATGACAGAGAGAGACCCCGTCTCAAAAAAAAAAAAAAAAGAGTAAAGGAAACACAATATGGAATCAGACAACTTGATAATGAATTCTGACGGAAGAAGTATTAAACATTTTCTTCAAGGGTATGATAATTGTTCAATTCCCATTCTTACCATAAGAAATATAAAATATCTACAAAGAAGCTTAACCTGTCCTTAGAAGTCCCAGTATTTTCGTTTAAGCTATTTACTATGAAAATAAGAAAATTAAATACAAAAGACAATGGCTGTAGAGACACAGACAGACTCCTCCGAGCTGTATTTCCTAATTCCTGCATCCATATTAGGATCCCCATTTGACCAGTAACATTGCCTCTTTTTTTTAATCTCACTAATTTTTTACTTCCCCTAGGGTAAACTTTTACCAGAAAACAGAAGATGTACATTTGCTTTTAAAATTCACAATCCAAATCCACAAGAGAATAAAATATGAATATTAATACAGCTCCTTTGCTCAAAATTGTGAAACTCCGAGCACCACTTACACTAATTTCTTACAGACATTCTTGTAGACTTCAAAGAGAAGGTCTACATATTGACACTGATTTAGTCAGACTTAGGGAACTGACATTACTTATTTGGCACTTAGGCATTCGAGTGGCAAGTCATCATTAAACATTTTTTAAAATGCTATCCCAACTGCCTGCTGAATACGTACATAGCAAGGTTAAGTACACTGAGGCAATACAAAGCCACAGTTAGAAGACTAGAACATAGACTGTGGTTTGCTCATCATGCTAATAGGAAAATTTTGACTGATGCCAAAGAGGGAAAATATTATGAAAAAATGTGTTTTGAAAAAGCAAAGAAATATTTAAATTACACAAGTTATTATAAAGCATATTCACAAACTGGAAATCATCATGAGTAATCCTGACAATGTGCATGGTTTCAAATAAGTATTTTAATAGTTACGTATAAAATAATAGAGGTTGCAATCAAATAATTCCTTATTACCATCAATGCCATATGTAATATTCAGTCACCACATATCGCTCGTATACACATACATGCCACATTCTGCAACTAACAATCACAGTATGTATATTCCTCAGTGGGATCAATGAATAAAAGTAACTGTGGAAAGTACCTAGTTTACCTACAGGGCAATTTCATTTTACTTTAAAAAAATAATTAGAATTCTTTATACACGATGTCTCATCCCTCCACCCTCCAAATAAAATATAAGTAAAAAAAAAAAAAAAAAACAGTTATTCAACAGATGTTAGTAGGTTTCGTATTTCTGATGTCCAAAGGCCATCCATTAAAGTAGTCACATAAGCCAGAGGCAGGTAAGGGAAGGGGAGACGATATATTTTTACATGATTAAAACTTTCTAAATCCACACCCAGAAATACGGTATATGTGTTCTGTGATGTCCATTTATGAGTATCATTATTTCATTAGATAACCCCCACCCTCCAGTCCTTTATCCATTCACCTGGCAAGACCACCGGGGATATCTTTTTGAAGCTATTATGAATTAATTCCAACCCTCTCACCAGCACAGGAAAGCTCATAGGTACTCACCCTGCAAACTGGGCACTGCCAGGGACTACTGCTGTCTCTAAGCCTGAACTCATCAGACAAACACTTGGAATGATACACACGAAAACACAGGTCACATATCAACACCTCTCCAGGCAAATGGCATTCAAAACAATACCAGTCATGATTTTCTGTTTCCCAGTCCTACAAAAAATACAAAATAGTTTTGTATGACATTTTGTCAATATCTGCAATGACTAAGAACAAAATTGAAACTAAATGTCCATCAGAAGTTAGGCATCATAAACAATTTAAAGACATTTACTGTGTTAAAACAAGAGGGAAAATACCTAGAAAGTTGCTGCTTTAAATTTTAAAATCTTTCCTAAACAGTGGTAATATTCAGAAATATCTTAAGATAATCTGATAGCAAAACCAGTCCAAAATGAAATAAGTCCAAAGCCAACTCCAGTTCTAATATTATTTTTCATTTTGAAATATAATCTAAGGAATAATTTCTTTAGTAAACTGAGAATCCCAAACCAACCTATAGCTTTGTATTTCAAATAAACAAACCTTTGTTTTGCTCTGCTTTAAATATATGTATATAACAGTCCTTGACACACTGTGGGACAGAGAGAACAGTAATGGGTGGTGATGCTCACTATTCTTATCTTCTCATCTGTGGCATTGGATGTTTTATTGAAAAGAACCATTAATCAGAATGTCCGTGTTCTGATAGGATGTCAGATTTTCAGAGCTGTTGAATTTAGAAAAATAAATTGAAACTGTGAAACTAAAGGTTTAATCACATTATCCAAAGGAGATTACCACAGAAAACAAAAAAGGAAGTAGGCTTATTTCCTGACTGGGGCTATTCCTAGAAATAAAAGAACACAACTGCACGTACACAGGCATTCTTCAACATATTCTTATTTTTGATACCTTTTTTTTGTACAGCTAATACCCTTTAAATATACACAACAAGAGTGTTAGAAGTTCTCTTAATTTAGAATTCATTATTTATAAATATTACTCTTAGCTTTTCTTAAAATATATTTATGCTAAGAGTGATGGGTTAATTTTCAACTTTATTTGTAGATGTGGTAACCGAATGAACAAGGGTAAAGTCCACAGTTAGTATAAACAGGGCCACTTCCAGTAGGGACTGTGACATTCCAAATTTGGGTTCCACCATCAATTTTATTTCTATAAATTGTTATCAATACTGTTTCCAAGGTGGAACAGCTTTACTGTTTTCTCTGATGTCAATACTCCCCCAATAAATGGGCTTCCATGTAGCACTCACTCCATAAGCAGCAACTTCTTTGGAAACTAGGTTCAAACATGTTACTGCTTGACCATATCTGAGTGCCAGATATGAAGGACTACCCAGTCCTTCAAAAGAGAAGCGGTATATGAATGTTCAAAAATTCATGTCTTCCAACCCACATCCAGAGTCATGGCTACAGTGCAGTAGTAAATCCTGCAGAGATGTAAACTTTCTGGTTTGCTTTTTATTAAGAAATTGGCAGTCTGTGTTCACCAAAGTAATAAAGAAAAAGACAAAGACCATTTTTAGTTATTTGCTACAGATGTATACACTCCGCAAACTTCCTTTGGTAGGGTAATTTCAGTTGGGCTGGAATCTTAAAATACTGATTTTTACATAAAACCCTGATTGCACATGGCAGGAAATAATGTACTCCACAAAGCTGGGCACAATGGCATCACACCGACAATATATGTGTATGGTGCTTGGCTGTATTAAAACAGTCATCCTTGGTGTATCCATTTGAGATGGGCTCATATGTAAGCTGCATTTTAGCTATTTCAATTTATCAATTATTATATTAAAAATCATTGACAAATTAGGTTTTGGTGGAAATAACATATTCGACTTTTAATTAACAGTACTCTTTCCAAATTTAGGACAAAATATTTCAGGGTATTTTCTTCATACTCATAGCTGTTTTAAAAACTTCTTCAGGGATTTTGGTGGCTTATATTTTACTCAATATTAAAAAGAGAAATTGGCGTCTTTCATCACTTGAATTTTTTACATTAATTCATCTTCATGTGCTGGGCAAAATACTATAGTACTCACTAGGTTAATTAACAAAAGGAAGCAAGAGTGTAATTCCTGTGCATACCTCCGGCCTCTCCACATTACCTTTACCTCTTTGCATCCCTACTCTTTCCCCATCCACCCATGAAATGAAGATAAAGATGGGTCTTTCTTTGATAGGGTGTTTAATTCTTGACCTAGTTTTTCATAACCAATTATAGAAATGAAAGCATAACTCAAATGAAGTAAAAGAAAAACATCTGGACATGTTTATACCCTGGCATATAACCAACCCCATTCTCAGACAGAAAGTATGGGCTGGGAAAGCAGTGCTGTCCATTCTTTTAATCATGGCAATAGCTGTTCAGAATATGCAAAACATGCAAAATCAAGTTCAAAAGTTATTAGACTCTGAATACAGGAAATATTTTCCTGAGGTATGAATCATACAGGCATGTTTATTACAGGACAGGCTGCCTACAATTTGTCTTTTGGTAAATAGAAATCCTTTACATAATGCTTTTTGACTAGCACTCAGACATGTATGTCAAAAACCCTAGGTTTACATTTTCACTGGATTCCCCCAGATGTCATCAGCTACTCTAGAGATAGCCTGAGTAACAGCATATGTGAAATGCCAATTCAAAACATGAAAGCTTTTAAATAGCAAACCTACTAGCACGAAATTCAAAACTAGAAGCCATGTAAAGATAGTATGGTTTTACCAAACAAATCTAGCAAGAGTTAACTAAGCTAGCCTAAGGTAAAAGAGAAATATAATACAAAAAATAAAGCAGAATTATAGTAAAATAACATAGTGCAAAATTAGTTCACCTTGTTTGGGGCTGCTGTCCTGGAGAAAGGCTGCATACTGTAGGCCTTTCAAAATAAAAACAAAATCATCTTGGTCTCACTACTTAACTTTGCTAAATACCAGGCAATACACAGGACTAAAGGGATTTCACACAGGGCCACACTGGTTATTATTTCCTATATGACGTACACTATTGTACAGATGATATTAACTCATAATCTATCAATGTGCTAATCAATAATGAAAAGACAGAAGCATGCAAACATAAGAGTCATTACTAGTTGTAGAGGAAATTTTTCAACTAACAAACACAAAAGCTACAAATGGACATAGAGAAAATCTCTCCCCAATGTACCATGAAAACTATAATGATATTAGAAAAATATTTTGCTAATAAATTCAGTGCCATTATAAACTTGCACAAGACATGAATGTCTTATTGATTTAAAACTGGTTCACACTGGATTCTTTAAAAATCGGAAATGATGAATGTGAGTGTGGTCAATACCTCACCAGAACATGAAATTTATACAGGCTGTCCTCAGAATCTAGTAGAAAAATCCACCTCTAACAGTAGCCTCTTGATCTAAGTCTCTGTCATTCATATAGCGTTTGGTTAAGACTCTAGAGATAGATAGGTTCAAATCCTGGCCCTGGCATTCGCAGTTGTATAATCTCGGGCAGAATGCTTATCTTCTCTGTGTGTCATTTTCTACCTGTATAATTAACAAAATGATAGTACCCAGTCTACACCGTTTTTCTGTGAATCAAATGAGTTAATACACAGACAGTCCTTACAGGAGTGCCTGGCACAATGTGAGCACCCAGAAAGTGTTCTTATTATTATTATCTACTTAGTGCACAGAACAAGAACTGACCAAGTCACAAAATGATATAACATGCTTATAATTTTATATATATATGTGCACATTTCTTTGCTAGGCATTTTAAAATTCATTATTACATCTGTATTTCACACTTTTTTTTTTTTTTTTTTTTTGAGATGGAGTCTCGCTCTGTCGCCCAGGCTGGAGTGCAGTGGCCGGATCTCAGCTCACTACAAGCTCCGCCTCCCGGGTTCACGCCATTCTCCTGCCTCAGCCTCCCGAGTAGCTGGGACTACAGGCGCCGCCACCTCGCCGGGCTAGTTTTTTGTATTTTTAGTAGAGACGGGGTTTCACCCTGTTAGCCAGGATGGTCTCGATCCCCTGACCTTGTGATCCGCCCGTCTCGGCCTCCCAAAGTGCTGGGATTACAGGCTTGAGCCACCGCACCCGGCCTTTTTTTTTTTTTTTTTAGACAGAATGTCGCTCTGTCGTCCAGGCTGGAGTGCAGTGGTGAAATCTTGGCTCACTGCAACCTCTGCCTCCCGGGTTCCAGCAATTCTCGAGTCTCAGCTTCCCGAGTAGCTGGAATTACAGGCATGTGCCACCATACCCAGATAATTTTTTGTATTTTTAGTACAGACAAGATTTCGCCATGTTGCCCAGGCTGATCTCAAACTCCTGAGCTTGGGCAATCTGCCCAAAGTGCTAGGATTACAGGTGTGAGCTACTGCGCCCAGCCCACAACACTTCTATATGCTAGACAGACCAAGAAATATTAACTCTGGTTTAGAGACCAAACCGAAACACAGAAAGAGTTGCTCAGTCAAGTCAGAAGGGAGATATGTGGAAGAACTGTTCGAATAAAGTGTTCTAAAGTATAATCCACTCTCATCAATAATCCAAAAGCAATTTTTAAAGTAATTTCCTCTTTCTACTTAATGAGTAGATAAATATTACACAACCAAGTATGTGTGTTTGAGATAGCATTTTAATGTAGATGCAATGTAAAAATAATTCTCTACAATTCTAGGTTTAGCTTAATTAACGAATTCTGTTAATCATTAGGAGATATGAATCTGATGATTACATATTTCCAGTACTTTTAAATATTACTTATATTTAAAATAAAAATATTACAATGTTGCTCAGTGCAACAGAACTTAGACAGAAGGAAAAAGAAAAATAAACATATATACACACAATCATAATAAACCTAAAAGAGTATAATAAGACAGCATGACCCAAAAAACTCTATTGAATAAGAAGGAAATTCTTTTACCAAAGCAAGAATAATTGCTAAGTATATTATAGTTTAAATGCACATAGAACCACAGTATAAATGATTTCTAATAATCACCAATACTTAACTTGGTAAATGATTATATTTTTGTAACTAAGATAGGGAATGGACATTTGGAAGAAATATGTGGTTCTGCATGTAAGTAACAGAGTAAGTTATATCTCACACCCCATAAACATATACACCTATCCATAAAAATTAAAAATTAACAAAAGTTATATTTCATATTAAACAAATCAACAGTATCCAAGGGGTATCAAATTTGGCACTAAGGGCACTTAAAACATATGATTAATTTATGACAACTATTATAACTGTAATTATATCAAGAAAAAGATAAAGACCTAAAACTTTAAAAAGGAATTCTTACTGTAATATGCCATATATATAAAAAAGGGTTGCAGGGGTTGGGGGAGTCAGGCTCAGTTTGAATACAGCCTCACTTAATATTTTTCTCAAGAACAATGCAAGGGAGCCCCTGCTTGCCACGGCTGCTGATGGTGGTAGTTCCGAAGAATAAAGCCATAAATTCCAATCCTATCTCTTATCTAAAAGATGTGAGCTAAGCTAAATTTCACGAGAAATATAACCCGAAACTTTTTTTAGACTGGGCATTTTGAGGTGGGAGGAACAGATGATGACAGAAAAGAAGTGTCTATCTTGCCCCTCTGTAAATTAAGATTTGTTTATCCCCAACATAATAGGTTAATCTCTTTAAGAAGCCAGAAAATATGTATTTTCATTAATTATGTTTTTAAATATGTGTCAAAAGCCTTAAATGAGAAAAAGCAAAAGATACAGAATTCTACCTTTTCATTTAAAAAGATATAGGCATGGTGGCTCATGCCTGCAATCCCAGCACTTTGGGTCACTGAGGCAGGGGGATCACTTGAAGCCAGGAGTTGGAGACCACCCTAGGCAACATAGCAAGATCCTGTCTCCACAAAAAAATGAAAAAATTAGCTGGGTGTGGTAGCGCATGCCTGTAGTCCCAGCTACTTCGGAGGCTGAGGCAGGAGGATTGCTTGAGGCCAGGAGGTCAAGGCTGTAGTGAACCATGACTGCGCCCCTGCACTCCAGCCTGGGTGACAAAGGGAGACCCTGTCTCAAAAAAAAAAAAAAAAAAAAAAAAGATGCCCCCTAGGCCTATTTAAAAGTAGTATAAGATCCTGCTCATAGGCAGTACCAACTGGAGCATGTGAAAAGAAGGTTCTCAAATAGAAGCAGGACACAGAACCAACACCGGAGTTCCTGTGTGCAGCTGCTGGAGTCACAAGCAGCAAAACATACTGGCAGAAGGACTTTAACCAAAAGTGTCAACTGCAGTTCCTAAACTCATACATTAGCTTTGTCCTGGCATTAACTATGACAAGGAAATGAAACTGTGAGACCAAATCTGGCAGATAAGTAAAGGGAGAAGCAGTTTTACAGCAAACATCACTTTTTAATATTTTTAAGTCATCCTCAACACTTTTGACTAAACTATTAAATGTGAGATCAAAAGTATCTGTCAACATCCTAGCTTTGTGCTGAGGGCTGTATATAAAGTTGGAAGTCACAAAATTAACACTAACTGCCTCAATTTCAAATAACATATTTGATATGCTTTATCTGCAAATGATTCATAATTTAAGGTGACCTGCCTTACTCTATTACATTAAAGACTTTGGTAAGACTGTCTCATCTTTATGAGTATCTTATTGCTTAAGAGTGTAATTTGTAAGATATTAAGTTATATTTATCACAGAAAGCTACTAAATACCAAATGTAACTTAGCTCAGCAAATGGTAAAATTCTGTCCAAGAAATACACTTCTCACATTTTACGAATAAAGGTGGTGAAATACTGTGAAGAAATATGGGTTTAGTGTAGCCATTCACGTGTCTTTTTCTAGAGCAAGCAGATGAAGTAAGTAAGCTATGAGCCTACAAGGACATACAGCATTTCTTTTAAACAAGCAAAAGAAAAAAGTCTTGAAATAACAAAACATTGAATGACCAGAAATCACAAAATTTCACTCAGTGCCCTGGTCTTACAGTCTTTTTCCAATATAATTTTAAAAGCTTATGAAAATACCTTTAAATGAATTATGTGGACCCTATGAGTAAATGGTAATGACAGACCAATCTGGAAGTGTGAGATGACCATAGAAAACTTACAAGAGTGTAGTTTGTCATTTTAAAAACTAGTTGTCACACACACTTTTTTATGCATTTACTTTCTTAAGAGACAAGTCTTGCTATGCTGCCCAGGCTAGACTCAAACTCTTGTGCTCAAGCAATCCTCCTGCCACAGCCTCCCAAGTAGCTGGGACTATAGGTGTGTGCCATCACACCTGGCTCCTCGGTACATATACTTCTGTTTGCTTGACTAATATTTGAGCAAACCGTTTAAAATTGGGAGTGGATATACTTTAAATAATTACTTTTTTCATTCTACCATTTCATGTGGTCATTATTTAAAACATTACCACGAAGATGCTTATCTATTACCTAATTTTACCACAGTTTCTCCAAATGAATGATCACTTATGTGGAGGGTTTCAAACGGTGGCTGAGATCAGCATCCCAAAATGCCTAAATTAACTGCGGTCTAGAAGAATGAATCTCAGCACCATGAGGTCACTATCTTGGCCTTAAATATACAGGCTTGCACTTGGATTATTATAACTATATCCTGACATATTACAGTTAGGCTTTTGTTACATGAGTGCTAGATTTGATAAAAATAATCTTGTTCAATATATGCATATTTCTCAATTGTTTCAAATTTTTAAAAATAAGCACTGAAAAAAAGTAGCAGAGGTGAAATAAAAATGTAACATCAACAAACTCTGACTTTTAAATTCCATCAATAATAGGCAGCATAGAGAAAACTACACTTTTGTCTACCTTCTCTTTATCAACAGAATTGTGGAACTGAAGACAAGAGTCCAGACTCTTTGCTGATACAAAGTATCTCAGGAGATATAACTTGTGGGACTTAGCAAGATAAATACACCTTTTCCCCACCTGTTTACAGCAATTTTTAGAGATAACAAAAGGAAAAAAAAGAGCTTTACCACCCATTTTAAAAATAACAGAACTGCCTAAGTTAAGAACATTTGTAACTGTGACTTAAAGGTTTAAAAATAGATAACCAAAAACATCCTATGCCTTCCCTTCCTAAGGTCATATACATCTACTTGTTGTGTTCCTTTCTTGATGGATAAATAATAACATACATCTTTCAATTTAAAAAGTTAAGTTTTGAGAGACATCAAGGTGATTCATCCTATATACAAGGTGGTAAAACGATAAAGCATGGGCCCCAGACTCAAATGCTGGCATGCAGGACAATCACTAGCCCACAGAACACCAAGTGCAAACTAGAAAAGATGGCCCTTCTACAAGACACTCTTGTTGTTGTATGTTCGTTTATTAGAACAAATGCACTGGCGACTGTTGAATAAATAGGCAAAACACAATGTCTGTGATGTGGATCACAGTTCACATCTGGCACCCCAATAAGCAATGGCCTCCACACACTGGCCATACATTAAAAAAAGTACACAAAGCTGGTCAGGACAAGATGCATGTGCTGTGCCCAGTGGGAAACAATTACATGTCCTCCTAGAGTGTCATCAGAGCATGAAAACTGTGGCACACGGACAGCTGCTGAGCAGCCAAGTGGGACCCCAGCCAAGGTAACAAAATACATATATAATTTGTCTCATTATTTTAGAGTTACACTTTAAATAAAGATCCAGTGTTCTCATGGAAAACCTCTTTACAAGTCTTGTGTTTGAGAATACAGGTTGAAAAGTAAAAAGACCCTGATTAGAATTTTTGTATGATTAGTAAGAAACTAATGTGCTTTCACTATATTACACACAGGCATTTTTTTGTTGTAAGCGAATTTATTCACTGGTCAAATACCTGCTTTGAGTACCTGGTTATATAATTTATGTAGATAATCTCCTTTAATCCTTCAAACAATCAAACAAAATAGATCTTAATATGCCCATATGACAGCTGAGGGCTGAGGAGCAGAGGCTAAGAAATTTCCTCAAGGTTGCATAACTAAATAAAGGCTTGAATTGGATCTGAAACCCCTGTTTGTTTGTGACATATGAGATCTTACCTCTTTCTAATAAACTACATTACCTCTGAATTTTAAATATTTACATATTTTATAAACCAGGCACAGTTTTGATATATTCCGTTGTGCTTATATTATACAGCCATATTTAGAATAAAAATGTTTGTGAGAAAGATCCAGAATTAAACCTGCATACTATATGTTTGGTTTACATATAATATTTCATCTAGACAGAAGAAAAAAGGATGATTCTATAAATATATGCAAGAACAACATATAAAAATAAAAATTAGAACATAGGACCTAATATAGTGGTAAAAATATAATGTGCTCATTAACGACTTGTTGAATTAAACAAAAAAACTTCAACTTGAGGAGGAAGAAAGCATGTGGAAAAGTACCAATCTAAACAGGAAAGAGAAATAAAATCGCTTTTATGAAAAAATGTACACATGATCCATAAACCAAAATCCTACAGATTAAGTTGCACTTACTGTTAGCTAATTACTATACAAATCTTGGAATTATCAGTATAGTCTTCTATACTGTCTATAAATTCCTAAGTGTTTTAAGATTAGAAATTTTACATTATCTGGATTATTCTGAGTATATAATAAAGTATCAACAATTAATGGCCCTCCCTTAAATACCTGAGGCAACAGATTGATACCACTTGACATTATTTTTATTATGTCTTGGCACCCTAAGTTTCTTCACTGGCAGCAAAGCTTTACTTTTCTGTAAGGAAACTCAATAGAAAAATTGTTCTTATAT
The DNA here is from genome assembly GCF_009764315.1 of Trachypithecus francoisi. NCBI lineage: Eukaryota > Metazoa > Chordata > Mammalia > Primates > Cercopithecidae > Trachypithecus > Trachypithecus francoisi. The sequence goes on along the minus strand of NW_022681474.1, from coordinate 14,364,194 downwards.
AAAGATTTCCACTTAACTTTTCAAGAATACTTCCAGCGCACAAATGAAATTACACCAGTGAAAGTAAAGATTTTTTCTTCCATGTTTTCTGTTGCTGGAAAATGTGAATTTTCTTTCCTGAAGCTTTGAAGGTGCAGATTAAATTGACAAAAACAAAGTTAAAAAAGTGAACAGCTTTTCTAAGTTTATAACTTATCACAGCTGTTGCTGTAAACCACCTCCCCACAAGCACTGTGCTAGTTAGTTTACTGCTGTCAGGCTTCACACGTTAGTATGTTTGTTGGCTCATCTGCTGTAGAGCCAGAAAAGAAAATAAACTTAAACTTTTTGGAAAATTTTTCCACAAAGAACCAATTATAAGATTCTATATCATTTTTATAATTTTAGATTTTAGAGAATTTATGATAAAACACTCTCAAAGTATTCAATTACTAAATCTATTCCTTTCAAAAAGTAAATCTATAGAAAGAGATAGATTTTTGAAAGGGGCTAAAAGGGGTATGTCTATCTATATCTATAGATAGATTTTTTTTTTCTTTTTAAGAGACAGGGTCTTGGTCTGCCGCCCAGGCTACAGTACAGTAGTGGCATGACCATAGCTCACTGCAGTCCTAAACTCCTGGGCTCAAGTGATCCTCCCAACTCAGCCTCCTGGGCATCTGGTACTACAGGCATGTGACACCACATCCAGCTAATTTTTTATTATTTTTTTGTAGAGATGGGGTTGTGTATTTTATTTTTTTTTTACTTTACTTTACTTAGTTTATTCTATTTTATTCTATTTTATTTTATTTTACAGAGATGGGGGCTATGTTGCCCAGGCTGGTGTGTAACTCCTGGGCTCAAGTGACCCTCCTGCTTTAGCCTTCCAAGTGCGAGGACTACAGCATGAGCCACCTGGCCACAGCTGCTACATTTGAAACCTATCATCTTAAACGATGTTCCCTTGTAAAAATTAAGACATTTTAAATCAAGGTATTAGAAATAGCAAAATAAAATAAGGTAGGAAGATAGAAATATTACACATGAAATCAATCTTTACGTAAGAAAAAAATGTACTTCGAGATGTGCCCCTCAGTTTAAAGGTACATAATGGAAGGAATTAGAAGATTACAATATCAACATTTAAAAGAGCAGTCAAAGTGAGAACTAGGTAAAAATGTAAAGAGAATTAATGTTCTGTCTTTCCTGTTTGATTTCTGTTCCAGTACACAAAACCTGCAATTGTCATTAGTCAATGTAGGCACTGGCCAGGGGAATTTAACGTTTGGAACCTGTACGCTGCCGCAAAATCTCTACTGAAGCCTGTTCATCCCACCTGAACTGAGACTGTTTCCCTAGGAAGACAGTTCATCTCCTTCTATCTGTGTGGATGGCGTCAGTATCATCTGGCAGGGAAACATTTTTGCTAATATTTGTTCAAGACAACAGGAATGCCATGAAGTGTGGGTACATCAAAAGAGCTTTGGTTTGCTTTAGTTTTTAGATTCAAGGTAATACACAGAGAAGCAGGCTCTTTGTAAAAGCGAGTCATCTCCTAAATAATTAGTAAGGAAAGTAACCATATTACCAATGTAGAGCCTTAATGTTGATAAAAACGTTAAAATGAAATATTAAACTTCTGAAAATGATTTTCTATAGGTTGTATCTAAATAATGTTTAAAAGCTAAAAGTTCATATCTCTATGGTTATCAAATAAAATGTACTTACAATCTCATCTCCTGGCAACCAATATCCTTCTTGTTCAATACCAGCTTTTGAACCTTTGCAGCCCACTGTTAGAGTTTCGACAATAAGACCATCTTTCACAGCTAAGCTCAGCTGACGGGTGGTCTCTTTAGGATGCATACCGTGGACTCGAGACATATACCTAACACAAAGGAAAAACACATTTAAAAATCTTTCAGTACTGAAAACTAAAAATGAATGAAAATAAGAAAATGGAGGTCATTTCTTTCATTATGACTTGTATTTATGAGAGTCCTGTTGAGATAAAGAACAAGATAAAGAACTAACATGATAAACAGAAAAGGAAAAGTCTTCAATACACAACTCTTCTAATTATCATGCTATTTTAAACTCAAATTCTATTCTGTAATGATTAGACCAAGATATGTTCAAAATAGTTCCAAATCAGCAAATATAAATCCCTTAAGAGATTGTAGTCAAACATCCCATTTAGTTTTAGCCTCTGGAGCAATTACCACTAACTTCTACTCTGCAGATTCTACATTTAGAATTTTATAATCCCCAACCATAGGACTTTAGAATCACAAACGTATTTTGTAATACTTTTACCCAAAATGTAGGAAATGACACCAGAGAAAATTTAGAAATCACACGAGTGCTTGTCAACATACAAGGAAAACATGGAAGCGTGTTGTGATCAATCAAGCAAAAATGTGATTTTCAGTGAAATATATTTTGAGTCACTGAAGCACGCAAACATTCCCTGATTTATAGTTACAAAATATTTTTTAAAACAAAAAAGTGAAATATTTCCAACACACCCTGGATCACAGAGAATAATATTGCAGATTCCCTTGTATTCACCAACTACATTCAACTGATGTTAATACTTGGCATATTTGCTTTGTATCTTTTTTGTTTAATACAGAAATAAGTTTTATAAAGTTGGATTTGTGCCATTTTCCATTCTCCTCCAAACCTCAACACTGATCGCTCTCTCTTTACACACACACACACACACACACACACACACACACACACACACATCAATGTCAATGTATCTATCTGTATCTCCAGTGAACCACTAAACTTCAAAGAGGTCTTTGGATATCCAGATAAAAAACATAGCATGAGCTAAATCAGACTGGCCTCAGACTTCTCCAGAGAAACATTCCATGCTAGAAGTCAGCGGAGTAATGCCTCATAAGTCCTCAAGGAAATAAAGATGACAAAACCAGTATGTTTGGATTAACTCCCACCTTCTCCCTTCCCCACCTCATTGCTACAGACGTTGCCATTGTCAGGGCCAGCATTTTGCGGTCAGATCATCATTCCCACCTCTCTTTGTGTCTTAGTCCTTCGATGAACTGCACTGACAGAAAAGCAATGTTGAAGGGGAAAATGTGCTAATGTCCTCGACGCTCACAGTGCAGAGTCAGGAATAACTATCTCAGGGACTGAGTGCACTATCCAAATATATAAACATCACCCTTAAAACAAAAAACATTTCTAAGCTACCCGAAGAAACACATAGAAAATGTATTACGTAGTGATAAAACAAAATGATAAAAACAGAAGGCATATTATATATGAGAAGACCAAAACCAGACATGTTTCTCTTTTTAATAAATACAAATGGGCTAAACTCAACAATTTAAAAATAGTGACTCAGAAAGAGTGTAAACAAATGGGCAAAGGCATATCATAAAAATGCTATCTAAATGAAGCAGGGGTCAAGATGGAAATGTATAGGATTTGGAAAACAAGGGAAAAATCATTCTTAAAAAAGACAAACAGAGCACAGTTATAATGCAAACAACTATAGGAAATAAAAGAAATATTGACAGAAATATAAAATTGTGAGATTTTAATTCACTTCTCTCAGTTCACAAAAAAAAATCAATTGGACAAAAAATTAAGTATGGCTATAGAAGAACTAACTAGTAAGACAGAGCTATTGATTTATTATTTTTGAGATGTAATCTCACTCTGTTGCCCAGGCTGGAGCGCAGTGGCGTAATCTCAGCTCACTGCAACCTCTGCCTCCTAGGTTCAAGTGATTCTCCTGCCTCTGACTCCCAAACTGGGACTACAGGTGCTGGCGATTTTTGTATTTTTAGTAGAGATGGGGTTTCACCATGTTGGTCAGGCTAGTCTTGAACTCCTGACCTCAGCTGATCTGCCCACCTCGGCCTCCCAAAGTGCTGGGATCACAGGCGTGAGCCACCACGCCCAGCCTGATTTTTTATTTATTGATTATTTATCTAGTTGACTTATTCCGAAACAAACAAACAAACACCTCAAGACAGGTATATTGATTTATCCTGACACCAAAAAAATACCTTTAATAGGTCCAGAAGACATACATAACTAACCACAAAATCACCACAAAGATGACTTGAAGAGATTCCAAAAGTGATACACGCCATTGTTAATCACGGTGAAATTAAACCAGATACTAATACAAAACCAGAAAACCCTCATAAACAACCACTGAGTCAAAAAAAAGTTACTGAAAAATTACAAAAGATCTAAATGAAAAGCTACAGCAATGCTCTTAAAAAAGAAAATTTGTAGAATCCAGGATCCAGGAACTCCTTTTTTTTTTTTTTTTTGGATACAGGGTCTCACTCTGCCACCCAGGCTGGAGTACAATAGCACAATCATGGTTCACTACAGCCTTGACCTCCTGTGCTCAAGTGCTCCTCCCACCTCAGCCTCCTGAGAAGCTGGGACTACAGCCACACACCATCACACCTGGGTGACTTTTTAATTTTTTGTAGAGACAGGGTCTCACTATGTTGCCCAGGCTGGTCTCAAACTCCCAGCCTCAAGTGATCCTCCCACCTCAGCCTCTCAAAGTGCTAGGATTACAGGCATGAGCTACCATGCCTGGCCCAAGAACTCCTTCTTTAGGGAAAAATAAAAGAGGTATCATTACTTAATCTAATCAATAATGAAGATGCAAAGCACAAACATACAAAAAAATGCTACAGGGAGACACCTACATATAAAAAGGAAATTAAAATACAAGCAACTACTTTGTTCAGTTCTGTGAAAAAATATAAACACTATGATTTTATAAGAAAATATAAATGACCAAAACCTGAACACAGAATAAAACAGAACCTTTAAAAGGTCAATTTCCAAAGAAATAAATAGAGGAAGTTTGCAAAGAGCTTACCCAGAAAAACATCAGCTACGGACATATTCATAAGTTACTTCTGTCAAACTTACAATGACCAGGTCACTCCAATGAGACTCAAACTCTTCCAGTGCACAGTCATAGGAAAGCAAGGAATCTAGCGTGTAATCAGAAAACCCCACAAAATAGCACAAAGAAAATCAGTGACCCGTAGAAATACTGATACAAAAATCCTACATAAAATATTTGAATATAATCTAATATTATATATAAATATTAATATATTCAAATGTCAAAATAATATACTAATTCTAGGAACTGAAGAAAGATTTCATATGAAGAAATGTAAAAATATGATTTACTCCATTAATAGGTCAAAAATAAATTATCATGAAGATTTTGATACATGTTGAAAGGCATTTAGTAAAATTCAACACCTAGCCCCTAACAAAACAAGAATGAGTAAATACATCCTTAACCTAATCAAGAATATTCAAAGATGTCTGTGGCTGTCACATTTCCTTAACACTCTGAAAAGGTAATAACCAACATAATTGAAATTGTCATAAAAGTTGATAAGGAGTTTTCAAATCATGTATCTAGAAAACCCAAAAATATCAGCTGATATGCTTTTTTAAGTAATTTTAATTAAGTATATAGTTCAATAAATTCTTTGGGTACAAACTGATTTACTAAGATTAAAAGCATTCATATACAGAAACCAAAAAGACAGATGACTGAAAAGACCAAACCTCAATTATTTACAACAATAAGAAAAATAAAATTTCCAGGAAGAAATAGAATGACAAAATTTGTGTAAAGAAAATTCTGAAATGCTACTGATGCAAAGAAAAAAGATGAACAAATCGGAATTTTCATTACAATAAAAGTGGCATTTCACATTATTGGTGGAAAGACTGATTAATCAATGCAGGACACTGGGACAACTGGTTATCTAACCTGGGAAAGCAGATGGAGCACTCCCTTAGATTGTACCTATAAATTATAGATAGATCAGAATTAAATATCGACAACAAAACCACACAATTGTTCAGCATGTGTGAAATACACACATACAAGGAAGGAAATTCATTTTAGTATTGCTGGCAGCAAGAAACAATGAGAAATAATGTAAACATACATCTTAGGGGACTGGTTAAATAAGTGATAATTGTACCAAGGATTATTATACAGTTTTCACAAGAAATGAAGCAATGTTATAGGTGTTAAGATGACATAAGCTCTATAATATATTACATCTTTTAAAAAATCGTGGTATAAGACACTACTATTTCTCAAAACACTGTATAACTGATATGCACAAAAGAGTTCTAGAGCTTGATTCCTTCCAGAAACTGCTGCTAAGAGGGGCTCAGGGAACAAGGGATGGGAAAAGACTTTTCTCCACAGTATGCCCTTTGGAATTTCGTTTGCATCTATTAGCTAGACTATTTTAACTTTTAAAAAAGTAGCTACCATTTACCATTCTTCCAGCAACATACAAGTTTCCTGCTCCCACGTAAGCTTGCCAGCCTTAGGGAGTTCCTCTCTTTTTCAGACTCATTATGGCTCTTCTTGGTCCCATATTCATCCACAGTAATTTTAAAGTTAGTTTGCCAAAATCCACAAAAATAGTTAAAGCTCCACAACCAATGTAAGAATATCCACTGACGAAATTGGCACATATGCTCATTTATTTATATATTTTTCTATGTCTTTAATATGGTTTTATAATTTTTATCCATAAGATTCTTACCTATCTTTTGGGTTTTTCCTAGATATTTTAATGTTTCTTTTGAAAATGGAATTTTATTTTATATAGTATTTCCTGGTTGGTGGCTGCTGGTCTTTATTGGGCCATCTGCTTACCTCTCTTACTAGTTTCAGGTTTGTCTGTAAATTCTATTGGACTTGTTTCTTATCAAGCTGATTAGGACTTCTAGCAAAGTACACACCACAGGTAGTAATGGTGGGCATCCTCATCTTGTTTTAGATTTTGTAGGGATTCTTATAATAGTTCACCATTCAACATGGCTCTTGAGGATGCTTACTGGTAGACATAGCTTATAAATATAAAATGATAAATATAAATGCAAATATGATGCTTGCTACAGGATTATGGTGCATAACTTTGATTGAGGACATTTCTTTCCAGTTTGCTAAGTGTTTTTTTTTAATGGCACTGCATTTTATTATTCCTTGATATATTTTTATCCACAGACTGTCACCACACAGTGGGTTTTCTTAGCCACTAAGAAACAACGGTAGAGCATGGATTAACACACAACACAAGAAAAGATCTGCTTTGTTGTTAGTCATAGCATGTTGGGCTCAACTTTCTTAATTCAAAGTGAAATGAAGTCAGTTAAAATGATACATTCTGGTCATTTCGTTCTCTATCGCTGGTCTTTGAGGGACTAAAAAAGATGTCTGCCGCAAAGAGCAGGTTGGAATCAGGGAGGCCTTTCATAGAGACAAAGGTCGGGAAAGGGTATGGCTGAAGGATTAGTGGCAACTGGAACACATGAATGACAACAATGCAAAACTAGGTGCTTCCCCCTATACTGATGCATCTTGAGAATATAACAAAGGAGTTAATAACTTTGTTTTCTGGATGGAAAGTTTTGAGTTTAGGCAAATTAGAATAAAGAAGAACTGATCTAGTATATATTAAAAGTGTCATCTAAGAGTAAGAACATGTGTTATTTATAACGGTTGTGTCAAGAAATACAAGCTCATAAAGTACTGTCTAAACTTGATGAATTTATTTTTTCCTGCTCACTCTATTCTTTAAAAATATATATATTGTTATGTTCTTAAGAAATAAGTTCAAAGAGATTCACACCTATTTTTCTTCAAAAGTAAAGCGAAGGTTAGAACTGAGCCAGAACCTGTAAATAACAGAGGAGCACTGGGGTCCTACTACGCATTACAGGCCAAATATATTTGATAAGGCTTAAGATTTTCTGGAATTAATAATAAACTCTGAAGGTTGATTTATATGACACCTCAAATATAACAATGGTCAAATTCATTATTCATTTTCTTAGATCATCACTCAGTCAGGTTTGTATCATGTGAAAACCCATTTGCTAGTATTCAGGTAAAGGATACTCCAGGTCTCTCGTTTTCTTATCAACTACTTAATCTATAACGAGAACTTTTCTTCTTCCAATAAAAAGAAAACATAGCAATTTGGGTTTGAGATACACTGGTAAGTGGCCTTCTAGTCTGCTATACTAATTTCACTTAATACCATAAGTCACAAAATGGCATATAAATGTCTAATATTTAAGTATACACTCAATTTATCTGAACTTTTTCAATAACTTCCTCATTTTCTCCCACCCCACTCCATTCCCACAACTTTCCACCATCTGGCGCCACAGAGCGCTCCCTTCTCTCCCAGGGTATGAGCTTCCGTGGGTTGCTGAGCACTCAAGAGCCTCCAAGCCACAGGCCATAGAAGCCTACACTGTTTCCCCTCCCCAAGATCATTCTGAAAGTTCCAAGACAAATACATACATATATATAAAATATATATAATGTGTGTGTGTGTGTTTGTGTATTTCATGGTAACAGCCAATGATTTAACATTTTTACAAAAGTAAGGAATCTCATGAGTCATAATTTGCAGAAAGTAATTACCTATCTTTAAGCCTTCTAACAATGATTCAGTCTCAGAAACTTCTGCCATCTCATTTGAAATTAATATATTGGAAAATGAGCACAATAAAAACAGTATAAACACAGCCACAACCAATGGAAGAACGAATCACCACAGAATGCAGTGATGTGTTTTCTGTCAACGAAAAACATAACAAATGCCTGTGATGTCTTCTCGTCCCTCATAAACAGGTTCACACCACTGTTTACAATGTTGATGGTATCATAAACTTATTTTAAGTGTATTCTAGGTAATCTGGATAAATACCTTAAGACTTAGGACTGCTTCCCCAATTTCAGTACCTTATGGCCCCCTACTGGCTCAGTGTACTAGCTCAGGGGACTGAAAACTTCAGAATCATAAAATTTGACATAGAAATTTAAATGAATATTGATCTAGTATCTTGATGTCAAAAGACTTTATGAGCATAAAAGCTATGGAAGTATAACAGGAGGAGATCCAAAATACCTGACTAGATTAGAAATGTTGAATTTCTTTATGACACAAACATCTGAAACTCATTTTTTCTTGCCTCTGAAGCAATTATCACTAATTTCCTTTCTGTAAATTAAAAGAAAACAATAAAAAGGAAAAGCATTTATGACAAATATGACAGTTTATATTCTAAAAATGTGAAACTAAAACAACAGGAAAACAATTTTTCCCTCTTAAATCAGCAAGATAATTAAAATAATTATTCTCAATGCTGGTAAAGAGGCATCAAGACAGTCACCCTCAACACATCGCTATTGAAAGCACTTTCTAGAAAGCAGTCCAGCATTACACATGAACAGCCTTACAGATAATCCTATCACTTGAGAGCCATTCCATTTCTAAGTAAATGACTTGAGATGGAGCAAGACTTATGTATTAATAGAAAAATGTTTCCAGCCAGAAGTGGTGGCTCATGCCTGTAATCTCAGCACTTTGGGAGGCCAAGGTGAGGAGATCACTTGAGCTCAGCAGTTCAAGATCAGCCTGGGCAATACAGCAAGACCCTGTCTCTAAAAATATATACACAGACACACACAGACACACACACACACTAGCCAGCCATGGCAGCACATGTCTGCAGTCTCAGCTAACCCTAACTTGAACCCTCCCCTCCCTGCCAAAACCTCTGTTAGAGTGTTTTAGAAAAGGAAATGGTGTGTATTCATCATTCCTATGGGCCAGGGAAGTGGTGACCCTTTTAGAAAATCTGAGGTATTTTCTTAATTAGCCAGGCACGGTAGTGTACACCTGTAGTCTCAACTACTCAGGAGGCTGAGGTGGGAGGACTGCTTGAGCCCAGAAGGTCGAGGCTGCAGTGAGCTGTGATCACACCACTGCATTCCAGCCTGGATGACAAAACAAGACCTTGTCTCAAAAGAAAGAAAAAATGTTCCCCACATCATAAAATTTTATAGTTAAAAAAAGGTACTAAATGTTAATACTAGTAAAATAAGTTAAAGTATATCCACTTTATAGAATACTATGCAGTTAATAAAATTAATGTTCCAAAAAACAATGTTGTGGCAGGCCACAGTGGCTCAGGCCTATAATCCCAGCACTTCAGGAGGCTGAGACAGGAGGGTCACTTGAGCCCGGGATTTTGACACCAGCTGGGCAGCATAGTAAGACCCCATCTCTACAAAAAAATTTAAAACATTAGCCAACCATAGTGGCATGCACCTGTGGTCCCAGTTAAGAAGGAGGCCGGTGGCTCAGGCCTGTAATCCCAGCACTTTGGGAGGCTGAGATGGGCAGATCACGAGGTCAGGAGATCAAGACCATCCTGGCTAACACGGTGAAACGCCGACTCTACTAAAAAAATACAAAAAACTAGCCGGGCGTGGTGACGGCACCTGCAGTCCCAGCTACTCAGGAGGCTGAAGCAGGAGAATGGCGTAAACCCAGGAGGCGGAGCTTGCAGTGAGCTGAGATCCAGCCACTGCACTCCAGCCTGGGCGACAGAGCGAGACTCCATCTCAAAAAAAAAAAAAAAAAAGAAGGAGGCTGATGCGGGAGGACCACTTAAGCCCAGAAAGTCAAGGCTGCAAGAGAGCTGTGATTGCACCACTGCATTTCTGCCTAGGCGACACTGTCTCCAAGAAAAACAACAATGGTGTGAGAAAATGCTCACAGTGTATATAACAAGGATAAGATTTAAAATTATATATGCAAATACATACTTACATGCATACAGAGAAAGCAAGAGAAAGAGACGGAGGGAGAGAGAGAAGGAGGGAGGGAGGGAAGGGAAGGAGGGAGGGAGGGGAAGTGGGGAGGGGGCGAGAGAGAGAGAGAGAGAGAGAGAGAGAGAGAGAGAGAGAGAGACAGTTCTGCTACCAATAGTAATTTATTGGGTTGTTCAGATCAATCCTTTCATCGAAAACCAGAAAAACCAAAGAAAAGAATTCATTTAGGAGTATCTGCCAATTCTGGAAAAGGCAAGTGAAAGCTTTTGACAATCACATGGAGACACGGAGACAAAAACTGTAATTCAGGAACACCAAGAAAGGGAGCCTTGGCAAGAACACACAGACTAGGTTGTGACACTGAAAGACTATGCTTAAAGCTAACCTAGAAAGAGCTTGGTCCGCATACGCACTAAAAGCCCAGTTTCAATCATGTCAATTCCTGATTTGATAAAGGTGATTCGAAATTGGTGGTCCACCAGACATCATCATCCTAGAGCCTGTATCCCTCTAATCTGTATTTCAAGCAGATATATGGCACACAGTTAATAAAAACACTCATATGGGAGTGGAAAGAACATGCAATATGCAAGTATCTATTTGTTTGTAAAGTCCTAGGCTAGAGTGTAATAATCCTTCTTTTCAGTTCTGTCCCACTGTCTAAATACCATGCACAGAACTACTTATCATGGACCTCCAGTGACTATCTAGGAAAAATGCTAACAAGGAGAGGTGAAATATTTTAGTTTTCATAACACTAAAATATGAACCCTTTTCATAATTTCTACTTAAGCAAAACTGTTGAGTCTTAATTTATTTCTGAATTAAAAATAATTTACCATATTTGCTGAATATAGATACACTGCAGAGATTTTATGGGGATTAACCAAAAAAGTCCTTCCTTTCAATTATATTTTTGTTAATAGTAAAGGTATTATACTTTTTCTTTAACAATTTTTCTCCATCCATTATGATTACCCCAAATGTTACACTGTAAATAATTACTTTTGATTTTGATCTCTATTATTTATTCAGTGACCACATTTAAACTGGCAAAGCCAAACATTTAGTTATATGAAAGCTAGGTAGAGACCTAGGTACCCCTTCAAATAACAGGCAAAGTTTTCATCTGGGGAGCAAAGAACATTTTTACTGTGACATATATAACTACTTATTTTATTAACATTGGTTCCATTTTATAAAAAGGAAATATTTTTAATTTAAAATTTCAATATTGGTCATTATGAATTATATATTTTACAGCTTGCTTGAATCTTTTTACATTATTAAATTAGACCTATCCCCAAATTTTACCAACTTTTTAAAAACTTACTTACCAGTTTATAACAATGATACAACTAATGAAAATGACATATCTGTGTAATGATGCAAAAATCACCATAGGTTCAAGAATAATGTAGTTGTTTCACATCTGAAATTGAAATATATTGTAAGTTTGATAGTCAATTTCCTTTGTAGTTGGAAAAAAGTAAAAGTAACAGCAGAGTACTGTTTTGGCATACTGTTTATTATATAACAATAACATTTCAATTAAAATTGCCTCTGAAATCTCAACCATGACTTCTCAAGACATAGGACTACACTCTGCCACCTGACACGAGCTTTGCAATTATTAGAAAATGGTTAGCTTTCTGAAAACCCTAAAGATTTCTTTCTGGTTTTAGTACTATTAGAAATAGCTACGCTTTACCTAGGCAACTGATTTGCTTCATGGACATTACTAAAATGTTGAGGCTTCTCCTTCCCGTTAGCTACTAGAAAACGGAAAGCCAAATCTGCAACCCATCCTCGGCAGGCTGTTGGGCTTTACAGAGGTATAGAAGTCTTTCTTATATTATATTAGCCTTACTTGTGGCTCTATTTCATATACTAAACTTTGTTTTCCTTTTCCTCATCCTGCTCATCCCCTTCTGATATATATAACCTTACTCTATTCTATATCTTTTTTCTAACTGCCCCCAAAATATTTCTGAAACAAAAGAACTTCCAATGAAATATACCGTGTATACGTATCGATACACATACATGAATACAATGCGCCTGGGGGCACACACATGAACTAAAAGCACTCCACCTTCCACTCATTCTTCATGACGAAAGGGGGACCGTGCTTATAGGACCGCTACGTTTACATGTTGTACTGGCAGAACTATTAATAGTTCCCCTTTTACTCTTACTCCAGTTTCAGACATTCTCTTCCCTTTTTCTCTGTTTCCGAGCAGTTGAAAATATGAATTCATCAATGTCTTACAATGAAACAGGATGTTTCAAATCTTTATATTAAAATTGAATTCCAATATTTAAAATATATTATACTTTTCTTTTTAATATTAATTTACTAGCCCCAAACTAAATCTAACCTTATTTGTACAATGCTTCTTAGTATATTAGTACACAACCTATATAAACACAACTCTAAGACAAAATGTCAATGATTACCAAATTTTATGATGTATAACCTACTAATTTTGTTGACGGATTTTCCTTCAAAATAAGTTAAAAATTATAATATCATGTCTTTTCAGATCATACACATCTTAAAAACCTCCATTTTCATTTTTAACTCAATTATTAAAAAAGGTCATAATAAAATTATATACTTTATCCAGTTTGTTGGAGAAAAAGAAGTAAAAGCTAAATAACTAGGTTTTCTCTTTCAGTTCCATATAAAGTTCTTCTTGATAACACTAAATAGAATTCTACTTACAACAATACTTAGCAGAAAAAATTTTCCATAGTATTACCAGAAATGTTTAGAAGCAAACAGCATGTGAATAATGTAATTTCCATGTAATTAAGATATCCTTTGCATTTTGATAATCTGGCACACAAAGTCTTCAGTAGAAGAACAGAGAAACAGCCAAAAAGAAACAGTTGACTTAAATTATGATAATTATTGCTGAATGAAATGAATTACCTAAAACAGTGGAGTGGGTCATCAATAGACCGGAATGTGACCGAGATACACGTATTGGGGAACAGTACACCGGTGATGAACCAATGCCGAGCACTTCATCCTTCTCAGTTACATGCCCCGCCTTCCTGACCCTTCTGTGTCACCTGTTTTCCCCAGCAAACTTCCATGCCTCCCATTGACTTCTTCTTGGTTTAAATTTTTCAATTCAGAAATTACACATATAAGAAATTATTTTAAAATATGTGTAGTGTGAAGAACAAGACAAACACCAGTTAAATCACCTCCTATGTTAGGAAAGAAAGCAGAAACCAACTCTGACAAAAGCTCCTAGAATGTGCCCATCCTGGTGGCACTCACCCCCAAAGCTGGTTATCACCGTCCTTAATTTTGTGTTCGCCATTTCTCCTTTTATGTCTTTATACTGTTGGCCCTATGTATACCTATCCCTTAAAAACATGCTGTTCAGTGTTGTCTGTTTTTGAAGTTTACAGAAATGGAATCATACTGCATGTATTCTTTTGTAATCTGATTATTTTCTTAATATTATGTATTTGAAATTAACCCATCTTGATGTGTGAGGCTATAGTTTATTTTTACTGTAGTATAATAGTCTGTTATAGAAATATACAACTATCCATTCTACTGTCAATGATCACTATTATGGTGGCACTAGCCTGATTCTTTTTCACAACTTGAACATTATTTTTTTTATAGTTAATGTTTTAACTTTAAACACATATTTATCGTCTTTGCTCATTATTCATTCTTACATTTCAGAACTTTCACTTGAGATCATTTTTTTCTGCCTGATGTTAGCCAGTGAGAACTTCTCTTCTCTCAGATTGTATTTGTCTACAAAAGTCTTTATCTGAATCTCCTCCTTGAAATGTAAAAAAATCTAGGCTGAGAGTTATTGTCTCTTAACACACACTGAAGCTACTATTTCACAGTCATTTGGATTCCAGTACTGCAGTTCAGAAGTCAGTTTGTGAGTCTAACTACCACATCTGTATACATGATGTCTCTTAAAAAATCTATTGGCTACACTTAAGATCTACTCTTTCTCTATAGTAAATACTACAGTTTTTACAATACGGCTAAATGTGGATATCATTTTAAATTTGGTCTGCAATGGGCTTCCTGGATTGAGTATTAGTACCTTTCAATAATTTCAGCAACTTTTTAGCCAGTATCTCTATAAATGTTGATTGTTCCTCATTTCCTCCATTACATCCCTCCAGAACTCTAGATATGCAGGTCTGTGAGTGACCTTGTATCTGGAATATATATAGAGCTCTGTAACACTTCAGTAATACTGAAATAAAGTAACTCCATAAAAAAAATAGGCAAAGGATTTGAATACTATGTAAAAGAATTTATAACTGGTCAACAAGCACATTAAAATATGCTTATATCAGGGAAATGCAAATTTCAACCACCATGAGATGCTAGTATAAATCAGGGGGATTGACTTGAACTTTTAAAAACTGACAATACCAGGTGTTGGAGAGAATGTGGAAAATTTGGAATTCTCATAGACTGCAGTTGGAAACGTAAAATAGTCACTCTGGATAATAGTTTTGCCATTTCTAATAAAGTTAAACATACACTTATCACATAGCCTAGCAATTCCACTCCTAGGTAGTTCTCAAAACATATGCCTACACCTGTACATGAAAGGATATTGTAGCTTTTGCCATAATTGCCTCCTAATGAAAACACCAACCAGGCATGGTGGCTCACACCTGTAGTCCCAGCACTTTAGGAGGCTGAGGTGGGTAGATCGCCTGAGCCCAGGAGTTCGAGTCCAGCCTGGGCAACGTGGAGAAACCCCAACTCTACAAAAAAAAAAAAAAAAAATTAGCCAGGCATGGTGGCATACACTTGTTCTCCCAGCTACTCAAGAGGCTGAATTGGGAGGACTGCTTGAGCCCAGGAGGTTGAGGTTGTAGTGAGTCGAGATTGTGCCACTGCACTCCATCCTGGTTAACAGGTGAGACCCTATCTCCCCTTTAAAAAACCACCTCAAATATTCCTCCAGTAGATTAACAAATGTTTAAAATTGTGGTATATCCACACAATGAAATATACTCAGCAAAGAAAACAAATGAACTACTAATATACGTAGCAAACGGATTACAAAAAGTGCTGACCAAGAAAAGCTGATCATGGAAAATAATATGTTTCCATTCACATAAAATTCTAAAACAGGTGAAGCTAATCACAGTGACCACAGGTAAATCAATGATGGAAGGGAGCAGAAGGCAGCACAAAGGAGAACAAAGAACTTTTGGGGTGATAAAAACTTCCTATAATCTTAATTGAGATGGTGGTTACACAGGGCATTAGTTTACAGAGGAAGGAAAGAAAATGACTTCAAGAAAACACAGCTGGTTAACAGCAGAGCTATTAGTCTGGTTTTATTAAAGATTTCAAGTTTTTGTTAGAATGACTAACTAGCTACAGGAAAAAAGCCTACATTCACCTAGCACTCAACAAATACCGTTGCAGACTGTTGAGTGACTGTCACATGCCAGTCACTAAGTTCTAGGTGTTTGGGATACCCCATACCCAAACGAGATCCTTACTCCATACAGAAGTTGCAGGGGCAGAGGGCACACAAATAATGGTACTGCTAATAAATAATTTAACTATATGGAATGCTGTAAGGGCCCCTAAAACATCTCCCAAAAGAGTTTTTGATTTTCAAGTTTAAATCCTAAAGAAAAAGGCAGACTGACTATGGAGTGAAACATAAAAAGGTAAAGTAGATCCTTACCTACCACCTAAAAAGGGAACTACAGATGGACTGCAGACCTATCTGAGAATGATAAAACTATACAACTAGTAAAAGAAAATGTAGGGAATATTCTGTGGCCTTCTTAAGGAGAAGGACTTCTTAAAATAAAATTTCAAAAGCATAAAACATTAGGCAGAAGAGATTGAATATGATCATTTCAAAATTTGAAATTTCTGCTCAAGAAATAAAACTACGGAAAAAGGTAAATAAACAGATGACAGAATAAGATGTTTGCAAAGCATAAAACCTATAAGGGAATTAATATTTAGAATAAAGAGCACTTGTAAATCAACAGAAAAAGATAATAATTTCCCAGTGGAAAACAGGCAGAGAATAATAGGGACTCACAGAAAAGGAAACCCAAAACCTTATAAGACACCAAGAGCTGCCTAAACTCACGAACAGATACAGAAATGCAAGTTCAAACATCCAAGTGACAAAACGTGGGCAAATGAACAGCATTAAGCAAATGCAGATATGTAGGAAAATAAAACCTCTTGTGCACAGCACTACCCAGCGTGACGATGAAGGTGGCCCTTCTCGAGAGCTCAGTCAGATTAGGCACCTATGTGCCTACCCTGAAATCAGGGAGGAATTTCTGCTTCTGGACAGACAGACCAACAAGTTCCTTGTAGTGTCACCTGTGGTACTGAAAAGTAGGGCAAGGCCTGGTAATTTATGGTGGAAGGAAAGTGAAGACATCCTAAGTGTCCACGGCAAGGAAATAATTCAACACATGGGGAAAGAAACAAGGAGATACATAGCACACTGAAAAACGTGAAAACATCCAACTTATTCTAGACCGTAACACTGGCAGCGTGATGGTCAGAAGGCAGGCAATACTACAGGGCTGCAGTAGGAGCTAAATGACATCATGGATGCAAAATGTAGTCCAGTACCTCACATTTAATACTTCACACTTTACCCCTCTAAGCTCTCACCTCATTCTTTTTCTGTATAACTGGAATATGTAGTGCTGCTATAAGAATTTAACAGATGACACACGGAGGCATCGTGAAAGCAGAGTGGAAAAGCATGGCCTGCAAAGTCACACAGATCCAGGTACAGACACCTGTCCTGCAACTGACTAGTTGCGTAACTTTGGACAAGTCACTTACCCTCACTGCATCTCGATTTGCTTATCTATGAAGTAAAATTAGTAAAGTCAACCCCATGCTGTTGTTTTGAGGGTAAATAAGATAACGTAAGTCATATAACAAATATTCATTCATCTTGTTTCTCCTCCTTCCCAGCTCATATTACAGTGCGGTCTCACCAGATGAAACGCTGTGTGTTGTGCAACCACTACAAATAATAACTTATGGTGGCCAAGCAATGACATGGAAAAAGGTTGAATGCTGCTGAGACAACAACCACATATAGGAAAATGAATGGGGAAAAGAAAATCAAAATGAGTATCTATCTGATTTGAATTCTGATAGATAAATTATAGAGGGTTATTTTTCTGTTTTCTATTTTCCAAGTATCTTGTAATACGTTTATGTTACTTTTAGAAATAAAACAAAATAATTCATGGCAAACAAATATTTCAAAATTGCATGGAACAAAGAGCAATACACTTGAAAACCTAAAACAGCATTGTTATGGCTCCTTCATCAATGGAGTCATTTTAATATTTCAGAACACATTCTGAAGCACTAGGTTCCTCCTAATTCTAACACGTAACCTGGGATACACAATTTACCCTGATAGCCTCACATTCCCTACCTATAAGGTGGGGCTAACTTAAACTTCACAGATGTTGTGAGGATGAAATGAGACAACGTGTTAGTTCCATGTAGATGATCATGTTTTGAAAACTTCAAAGTCTGCAAAGATATAAATACAAATCCATTAAAATACCAGAAGGAAACATTTAACGGTTAAGAGCTTGGACTCCAATATCAGATAGACCTGTATTAAAATTTTAGTTCTGCCACTGACTTTGGGCCATCCATTTTACCTTCCTAAGCTTTATCTTTTCAGCAAAATGAGACTCACGACAACATACCTCACAGAGTTGTTGTGAAAATTAAATAATTATATAAAGCCAGTGCTTTTCACAAAATGACTAATGTTATCAATTATTATAACCCTCCTTCAAACCAATTCTACAGTTTACACAGCTGAATATTATTACTAAAGTCCCAATTACTGTGCCTCACACTAAGCTACAAAGAGAGAAAATATATATACCCTACCCTCAAGGTGCTCACCATCGAAAGGACGCAGAATGCTCTTCAAAGATCCTAAGAGACTAATAATAAAATCAAATAGTGTATATATATTACTTTTAGATATATATTGTATATACATATATATGTATACACATACATATATCATATATATGTATACATATATGTATGTATGTGTGTGTGTATATATATGTGTGTGTATATATATCACTAAGGAAACAAAGAGAAAGGAAAATGGGTCTGAATAAGGAATGTCTCAAAAATCTCAAAGGAGATTTGAGCTGGATCCTAAAAGAATGGGTATGATTTTGTCCACTGATGAAGGAAAAACACAAAATGAAGAATCCATAAAGTGCTCAGGCAATTGAGAACAGTCTCATTAGATGGAACACTGAGTAGGGAGATGCTGGGTATGAAAAAAAGAAAGAAAAGTCAGGGTCTCACTGTAGAGAGCTTTGTACAAATGCCTTGCTCAGGTATTTGGACTTTATCAATAATGAGGAAATCAAAACAGAATTTTAAGAGCACAATCAGACCTAAAATTTAGAAAAATAACTGCTAGAATTAGGTTGACTTAAAGGTGTCAGGAGATAACACCTGAA
Organism: Trachypithecus francoisi; assembly: GCF_009764315.1. Classification (NCBI taxonomy): domain Eukaryota; kingdom Metazoa; phylum Chordata; class Mammalia; order Primates; family Cercopithecidae; genus Trachypithecus; species Trachypithecus francoisi. The sequence continues at coordinate 14,344,978 of NW_022681474.1, read as the reverse complement.
GGAGGAGTCTGGGAAGGGCGTCCCAGGCGGAGCATGGGAAACGCAGATCTGAGGGCCTGCGAGAGCCCAGCCAGTGCATAAGGAGAGTGGGCAGTTGCAGGAGGGTGTGCAGAAGAGGCAGGCCGAGACAGCAACACCTTTGCACAGGAATGTGGACTTCACGGGCAGCAGAAAAACGTTTGCAACAGTGGACCTATTGGTCCATTATCCTGATGACGTTTTTGAAAAGCATCTCTAACACCAACGATGGGAAGAAACAGAGACTAGCAAAGCTGGGGACTGGAAAAACAGGCAAGGAAGTCATAAGGATGGAAACCCAGGCCAGAACAGAGAAGAGCAGATAGACTTGAGTCAATCCAGCCGCGGCAGAAAAAAATGACTATGTTTTACTTTTACCATTTCTACATTCAAAAAATATTTGCTAATCCCCTCTCAATACAGGATAAAAATTTCAATGCTAGCATTAAAAATCCTGCTGGTCTAACTCTTTCTGCCTTTTTATCCACTCTTCCTTAAGCCCTACAGTCCCTCTGCTTGATCCAGAGAGTCTATGCTTTGACTCTCCTCTCTGCCTTGTCGAATCCCATCCAACTATCAAGGCCTAACTATTTCTGTTCCCTTCACGAGGCATCCCAAGCATTCTCACAGTGACTGTCCCCTCAAATAAGGCCTATAGTGTTGTAAACTGATAGACTCCAATCTGTGCTACTGACCCCCTCCTATTATTTTGTACTACTGTCTTATACTTTTATGTGCCTTGTATGTTTCCTTCATAGATACATAAAGAAATGTGAAATACATGAAAACAGCTAGACAACAACCCAAGGCAAGGTGAATGTCCTAAGAATTTGGCATGCTGGAAAAAACTCACTGTGGACTATACTTATTCAGAATCAGTTACTTCTTCTGTAAGGCCATTATTGTGTAAAGTACAATAAAATAGTAACAGTATACCTGCCAATCTGGTTTCATAATAAGATATGTAAGAAACACTAAATCAATATAGATGGAAATGAGAATACAATGAGCAATTCTGTGGAGAACCCTTGGGATTACATAAACAGTATAATACGAATCAATCATTTTTTAAATGAACTTATTTCCAAAGAAGTAACTTAGGCAATGGCTATTCTCCTCCTCTCCAATAATTCCAGTGAAGGAACAGAAATTGACAGTGAGACATAGCAAAATTTAACTTAAGAAATAATGTGTACCTAGTTGAAACTTCAAACGCAACCTACACACGAAGAGGACTTACAGTTTGGGTTTATGTATATCTGTAGCGACAGGAAGAACTCCAGGAGAACTCAGAAATTTCAATGCCAAACATGTCACAAGAGGTCAGAGGTCACATTTTCTAACTGGGGTTTGACCCTAAAGTAAGCAATACAAGTAATTAATTGTTGCCCTAATCTGAAATATTCACTTGAATGGGACTAGTCTACCAATCCAATGTTAGTTTAATCATACTAGTCACAGTGTAATCACCGCTAGAAACACAAAATTAAAGTTGCCCAAGACAGGAAGGAAACATGTCGGTCAAATACTTCAACTGCTTTTTCTAGTAGTCCATAATAAACAAGCTAACCTCCCTCAATCACACAGTCTAGCCAACAATGCCAGTAGAGACTAGTATAAAATCTGTACTTATTTCAAAAGTATGTCTTTAAACTGTCTTACAATCATTACTTAAAATTATTATAAACCTCTAAAGCCAAGTCATAATAGTCCAAATCAGATGTGAAAAATTTGTTTGGATTAAAGAAGAAAAGGAAATGATATAAGTAACTTGTTTTTAATGGATATTAAAATGGACATGGCATCTAGAGAAATAACATGACAATGAGTTATGAATCATACTGGGAAATTTTTTTTTTTTTGAGACAAGGTCTCACTCTGTTGCCCAGGCTGGAGCACAGTGGCACAATCATGGCTCACTGTAACCTCAACCTTCCAGGCTCAAGCCATCCTCCCTCCTCAGCCTCCCAAGTAGCTGGGACTACAGGCATACACCACCACACCCGGCTAATTTTGTATTTTTTTGTAGAGATGGGGTCTCACTACATTGCCCAGGTTGGTCTTGAAGCTCCTGAGCTCAAGGGATCCACCCGCCTCAGCTTCCCAAAGTAGCGGGATTACAAGCGTGAACCACAGCACATGGCCTCATATTGGGAAAGTCAGTAATTAAAAGTTTAAATGTCACTTCTGTTACTGATTTTGTTGTTACATGGTTCTTCATCCTTTACTTCTTGATGTATAATGTGTAAAACGAGGGCTAACATCTTAGGCATAAAAATATTTTATAAATATTTAATATTACTGTTAAATAACTTTCAAAAGTTTATCATGATACCTATTCAAATTACACAAAACTGATTAATTCACATGTGCTAGCTATAATTCAGCATTTACAGACATTTAAACTGAAAAGAGAAGCTACTATTGCCTGTGCTTATCTTCACACATAACCCTCAACTTACTACTGCATTTTCTTCTTTGTGATAAAATGACTAATTTGTTTCCATTTTATAATGCTTAAACATCACAAAATATCCTCCAGTTTCTAAAAATGTAAAATGTTTTCTCTGACAGGCCAAAATTTATTTGTGCTTATTTAGCTCCCAAATGAGGTCATCTATAGAATTTCATATTATCACTAAATCAAATTTATAAATATAGCTTTAAATCAGAGGGACAGTTTCATTGTTAATCAAAAATCAGACTTGACCACATTTACATATTTTGATTTCAGACTGACCCTTTTAATATTTTCCACACCAAAATGTTGGAGCTTGTTAAAGAAGTTTATCTTGGGTATGGTTTTTAAATATCTGAAATATTCAAAACATCTTAGCAGTGATTATCTAACTTACAGTACCTTCCCTACTACCTTCTTGGATACAAGACTAGCAGGTTTGTTTTGTTTTGTTTTTGTTTTGAGACAGGGTCTCACTCTGTCTCCCAGGCTGGAGTGCAGTGGCACAATCACAGCTCACTGCAGCCTTGATCTCCTGGGCTGAAGCGATCCTCCCTCAGCCTCCCAAGAAGCTGAGACTACAGGCACGCACCACCATACTTGGCTAATTTTTTAGATTTTCTGTAGAGACAGAGTCTCACTATGTTGCTCAGGCTGGTCTCAAACTCCTACTCTCAAGCGATCCCCCATCCTCAGCCTCCCAAAATGCTGGCATTTCAGGCATGAGCCACTGCACCTAGCTGACACCAGCAGTTTTTTTCAAAGGAAAATTAAAAGAATGTGGGGGAAAAAAGACTCAGAACTCTCCTTCTTGGGGAGATATCGTGACAACTAATGGGTGACTACTGTTAGGAACTCCAAAGTCAAATACCATCACAATTAGATGGAACAAACATTTAGAACAGGTAAGTTTTCCTATTTTGTTACAGAGATAAGAAAATTATTAGTCCCTAACAATTCAATTAATTATGAGGATCTGAGACTTAAATCCTTCAAATGGCCACAAATTCCACTCGTGGGATTTCTTTTTTTTTTTTTTTCCGAGACGGAGTCTTGCTCTGTCACCCAGGCTGGAGTGCAGTGGCACAATCTCAGCTCACCACAACCTCCGCCTCCCAGGTTCAAGCGATTCTCCTGCCTCAGCCTCCCAAGTAGCTGGGACTACAGGCGTGCGCCACAATGCCTGGCTAATTTTTGTATTTTCAGTAGAGACGGGGTTTCACTATGTTGGCCAGGCTGGTCTCGAACTCCTGACCTCGCGATCTGCCTGCCTCGATCTCCCTAAATGCTGGGATTACAGGCCTTAGCCATGGCGCCCGAATGGAATTTCTTCTTTAAACTGCAACCCAAGTCTTGCTATGTTAAGAATCCTGGCCGGGCACGGTGGCTCACGCCTGTAATCCTAGAACTTTGGGAGGCCGAGGCAGGAGGATCACAATGTTAGGAGATTGAGACCATCCTCGCTAACACAGTGAAACCCCGTATCTACTAAAAATATCAAAAAAATTAGCCGGGCATGGTGGTGGGCACCTGTAGTCCCAGCTACTCGGGAGGTTGAGGCAGGAGAATGGCATGAACCCAGGAGGTGGAGTTTGCAGTGAGCCGAGATTGCTCCACTGCACTCCAGTCTGGGCGACAGAGCGAGACTCCGTCTCAAAAAAAAAAAAAAAGGATCGTGTGTTTGAATACGATGATGCCATTTATTGTGATGTGTCCAGTGCAGTATACAAACACGGAGAACATGCCTTTGATTTACCTTTGTCAGAAGGAATTATGTATTGCTTTTGGCTCTGCTTTTGAACTTCAGAAAATATCCTGTGCCTTTAAAAACTTTTTTTTTTTTCTTTTTGAGACCAAGTTTCACTCTTGTTAACCAGGCTGGAGTGCAACGGTGCAATCTTGGCTCACTGCAACCTCTGCCTCCCGGGTTCAAGTGATTCTCCTGCCTCAGCCTCCCCAGTAGCTGGGAATACATGTGCCCTCCACCACGCCCAGCTAATTTTTTGTATTTTTAATAGAGACGGGGTTTCACTATGTTGGCAAGGCTGGTCTCGAACCCCTGACCTCAGGCAATCCATCCACCTCAGCCTCCCAAAGTGCTGATACTACAGGCATGAGCCACTGCCCAGCTCCCCCCATCTTTTTTTTTTTTTTAAAGAAAAATCACAAGAGTGTTGTGAGATGGGATGATGATGATGGTAACATAGTTTTTTGTGGTTTTTTGTTGTTGTTGTTTTTTGTTTTTGAGACCGTCTTGCTCTGTGGCCCAGGCTGGAGTGCAGTGGCACACCTCCGCCTCCCGAGTTCACACCATTCTCCTGCCTCAGCCTCCCAAGTAGCTGGGACTATAGGCACCCGCCACTGCACCCGGCTAATTTTTTGTATTTTTAGTAGAGACGGGGTTTCACTGTGGTCTCAATCTCCTGACCTAGTGATCCGCCCGCCTCGGCCTCCCAAAGTGCTAGGATTACAGGCTTGAGCCACCGCGCCCGGCCAACATAGTTTTTAAATCTCCCCAAACCTACTAGACAGAGTTACTGGAAGAATATCAAATAAAACAAAGCAAAATGCCCTCAGACAGCATACACAGAACAAAATTAGGTCATGAGAACTCCTATGCATCCCAAAATTTGAGCAGGTGAGAACAAATCTCTGAGAGCTACGATCCTGCTTGGTACTGATACCTTTACAGGAGAAAGAGAGGCACAACAGATACTAATGGAACAGAGCATAAGAGGGTAAAATACCCAACAGAGACACACTGGAAAGCACAGTAGGCCCACTTGATAATAGCACTGAAACTGGATTTTACACACTCCCATTTGCAGATGATTCATGGTAATTCATGAATTTGTGGTAAATTCTTTTTTTTTTTTTTTTTTTTTTTGAGACGGAGCCTTGCTCTGTCGCCCAGGCTGGAGTGCAGTGGCCGGATCTCAGCTCACTGCAACCTCCGCCTCCCGGGTTCACGCCATTCTCCCACCTCAGCCTCCTGAGTAGTTGGGACCATAGGCGCCCGCCACCTCACCCGGCTAATTTTTTTTGTATTTTTAGTAGAGACGGGGTTTCGCCGTGTTAGCCAGGATGGTCTCGATCTCCTGACCTTGTGATCTGCCCGTCTCAGCCTCCCAAAGTGCTGGGATTACAGGCTTGAGCCACCGCGCCCAGCCAATTTGTGGTAAATTCTTAAGGAGCTAGCTTAATGGGGCCTACAAACACTCAAAATTAAGCAGTCACAGTTCCCTTCCAGGACAAAGCCCAGTATTACAGAGAAAGGCTACAAATAAAAGTAACAAATACTACTGCAATCAGTTGAAAAGACTCTCAGTATAAGAAAAGGTGACTCCACAAAAAAACAGGGAAAAGATGGAGAAAAATCTGGGAAATCTCAGGAAAAATTAGGCTCTATTTTTAGCACTTCGTAAAAATGGCATAAGAAGAACTTTAAAGCCATAAATCTGGAAAGAGTATTCAGAACCACTCTGCCCTGACACAAGTTTAGGAAAAGTGATTTCACGTGAGAATGACCAACAGAGAATGACCATGGCACATGGAACAGAATGACATCCTGATGGTTAGAAACATGCCAGAAAGATTAGCCTACAAAACGGAAGGAAGCTAGAATCTACTGTCTCAAGACATGAGAAAAGACATGAAGAAAATGATACAAGGTAAACAAGCTATAAATCAAAAGAAAAACTCAGAATTCTGAGTTAAACATTTGAAGTAAATGGAAAAAACATCACTTCAGAAGTGAAGTCTAAACTAGAGGGTCCACAAAAATGAATACACACCAGATAATGTTACATAAAAAGAGGTTGCAATGAAGGAAAATACTAAAAATCAAAAAGAAAAAAGATGAAAAGAATTAAATAGAAAAGTACAAATACAGAAGACAGGAAAAGAAGATCCAACACACTAAGAGAGGCTCCAAACTAAGTAAGGATGTGTGTAGATAAGAAAATAGTAACATAATCATAACTATACATGGTATATAGAATATTTAAGATTTTCTTACTCTAATAGCTGTGTATTTAATGTTGCATAAAATAATTGACTACATGAAATTCTACAATTTTATCCCAGATGATGTCCCTGAGAACCATGATTCTCACCATGTCAGAAAGTAGATAAAGATTTTAGATTCAAGAGCTAAGTAAATAAAACCCAGTAGCCACAAAGTTCAATGGAAAGTATCAGCATGAACTCAGGAGGTGTTTTTATCTTTTAAAAGTATGTGCATTTCATAATTCTGTCCAAAGGCCTAGAAAGAGACCAACCCAGTAGCGACACTGAGTAGCCAGGAAGTGCTCTTAAAATACATTTTAAAACTAAAAGAAACCAGAGCACCTGGGAGAAATCAATGGTTCCAGACCTGGGGCAGGATATGTACAAGAGGATCCCGAAACATCTTGTTCCATAACAAACAGAAAGAAGTTCAGAAGCCAACAATGCAGAGGCTCCAACTGGTCAAAGATAGCATCAATAAGGGGTATTTTGAAAATGGACTGAAATACACGAAATGTAATTAAATGCATGAATTCCAAAGGGCAATTTGTTTCTAAATCTAATTGGTTACCATTAAAGGATACTATTTTAAAAACTGCTAAATACATAAAGAGAATGAATTATTCTACTTTTCCCATATGAACCATACCACATGGTAACCAAATAGCAGATGATGGGAAGCTATGTCCTTATAGAAGTAGTCCAGTTAAAAAAGGAAAGATAGATTGGATGATTACCATTTGGCAGTCCTTAATTAGAGTTACTGGATCTAGCATCAACTGCTATGTACATCACAAAATGAGAAACAACTGACATCATGTGTCTCCTGATGGAACACACCACTCCCATGGAATAGTCTTGCCCCCTCCCCCAAGCCACCAGATGCCGCTGTCAATCTCCATGAAATAAAAAGGACCGAGCAACAGGTTGAACTAGACTACAGGGATGCGATTGGCAAAAGCCAGACTATGGAAAATCACAACCAATGGTCGGGTTTCTTCAATCAATTCCAAAAAAAACAACAACAACAACAAAAAAGAAGAGAAACCTAGAGATTAAAAGAACAAAAGCAAGCAGAACTAAACCATTATACAGAAGTAAATAGAGTGTTTAGGGTGTACCAGGCTAAGAGCCAGTCACCCCAAAGCCCACAACTTTTAATGCTTGACAAAACCTATGTAGCTTTTTTTATAATGGCATCACTCATCAGTCAAAATCAGAAATGAAACTTAATGACTAATATGCATTCTTGACAGTGACTCTACTACAGCCTTCAGTACCTTAAGATATTTGCAAAGTTTAAAGGTATCTTTATGTTCGGACTTGACTAAGTAGATCAACTTGATTTAAAATGAATCTAAGGCTTGAAAAGTATTTACCTTTCGAGAGTACAGAATAGGAATATTAGGCTTTAGAGCAAAAGATCTGACTTCCTGTCATAGTGCATTGCTACTTCCTAACTTACCTTAGGCAAGTTTAACAAACAGGGAAATTAATATCAGCCAAGAAGCAAAGGCACTGGCCGGGTTAGGCAATTTTCTAGACAGTTCTTTCTTGGAGCTGTCTAGCAGGGAAATAATGACAAATGTGATTAATGTTATGAAGGAAGTACAGGATGCTCTGATTTGAGCCACATAATAAAAATAAACATGGCATACCTCTCAGATGAGATGAGGCAGAGGAAACACAGGGACCCAGTCTTAAGCACTTAACCTCTGATTCTTTCTTTTTCTTTCTTTTCATCTTTAGATGAAACTAATAAAACCAAGACTATCTGGTAGGTAAATAAATGTATTCATATTTAATTGTAAAACTAAGGACCTTACAACATGAAGAAAAATAAGCCTTGGCATCAATTAAAGCTACGCTGATGAAGCTACGCTGATGAAGAAAGGAGAGAAAAGAATGCTTATCAATCATACATAATGCAAAATGAGATGTAGGCAATCCTGTTAATAATCTCCATGTCTTTTACTACAGTTTAACATGTGTATACATGTACACACACACGTTATAATAATCCAGCAGGTATCTGCCACCCATTACTGTGGGAGTTAATTCTCTTACTCCCAGATTAGAAGGTGGTCACAATCTAACAGCAACATTCACACTGGGAGATTCTGATAGCTGCTTAGAGAAATGTCCCTAAAGCTTCTAGAGAAAGATGCTACAGATGAATAAAGGTCATCTGAAAAACTGAAATAGTTGTCATGTTTACATGATTTTAATTTAAAAAGCTGAATCCAAAGAAAAGTATTTTATTTAAACATTCTTCTCTAAGCAATTTTTATATAAAGGATGGTTTTTAAAAAATCTCAACCATAATGAAATACTGTTTTGTACTGTTTTTTTTAAATGTTTTACATCAACATCATTTGCATTTAGTTATCATACCTCAAATTATGTGCTTTATTTAAAAACATAATCATTAAAATAATGTACTATTTATTTTATTCTTATTGTTCACATAGTATTATCTTTTTTCTTCTTCTACTATCTTATAGGAGCAAGGAGTTGTACACAGTCAGCTTTAAAATACCCCAAGGGTGAGTACAGAGTTGGAGCCACATATATCCTCACCCCTTCTCTATATCCTTTTTTCTCCCCTCTTAGCCTTTGGGTTTCTTTGTTTTGTTTTGAGACGGGGGCCTCACTGTCACCCAGGCTGGAGCGCAGTGGCCTTACCTCGGCTCACTGCAACCTCTGCCTTCCAGGCTCAAGTGATTCTCCCACCTCAGCTTCCTGAGTGGTTGGGACCACAGGTGCACACCACCACACCAGGCTAATTTTTGTATTTTTGGCAGAGATGGGGTTTCGCCATGTTGGCCAGGCTAGTCTCCAACTCCTGAGCTCAGGCGATCCACCAGCCTTGGCCTGCTAAAGTGCTGGGATTACAGGCGTGAGCCACTGCACCCATCGCTAAGTAGCCTTTGTAATCTTTACCAGCATACAGGGAAAGGACAAAAATACATGGAACTCAATTTTATTACTTATTAATAAAGGTCAAAAAAAGGCACTTATTTAAGTGAGTTTTGTAAATGACTCCCATTCTCCATTTTTACCCATAGCATCTAAAGAATGTGAAGAGACATTTTCTCTAAAGCATCAAGATGTTTTCTCTAAATTATTTTTAAAATTCCAAACACTTAAAAAAGATAAATTCAGCTTTATTTCTTTAAGAATACCCAGAGAAACAAAACAAAACCAAGTTCCTAACTGAAGACTCCCTTATAATTAGTATACAACATGTAAATAGAAGCTTCATAAAGTACTTTTATTTTTCTTTTTTTTTTGTATCCTGAATCTGTCTACCCATATAAATAGCATGAGAAACTAGGGGGTGGGGGTAGATAATTTTCTTCTTTAAAACAGAATGTTTATTTAACACGATTTCTAAAATACAGAAGGAAATTGTTGAAAATTCTGTTAGTGGGCTATAAAGTAGTAAGATGTTATAGACATACCACACCTATCCTATATTAAAATTAGTAATGAACAGTAGACTGTTTTTAGATAGCTTTACTACACAAAAGTGATTCACTAAAGGTGTTTTTAATAAAAGAATCTCTGGCTGGGTGCAGTGGCTCATGCCTGTAAATCCCAGCACTTTGGGAGGCCAACGCAGGAGAATCACAAGGTCAGGAGTTTGAGATCAGCCTGGCCAACATGGTGAAACCCTGCTTCTACTAAAAATACAAAAAATTAGCCGGGCGTGGTGGTGCGTGCCTGTAATCCCAGCTACTTGGGAGCCTGAGGCAGGAGAATCACTTGAACCCGGGAGGCAGAGGTTGTCGTGAGCCCATGCACTCCAGCCTGGGCGACAGAGTGAGACTCTATCTCAAAATAAATCAATAAATAGAGTTAAAAATTTTGTTAACTAAAAAACTATTATAAATAGTACATAGTGATATTTTCCTTATCTAATTTTTCTATGAAACTTCTAAACACACGTTGCTTCTGTATGTTTCTGTTTTTTTCTAACAAGTAAATATTCCTGCAAAGCAAAAAGTGTCTTCAGTTCTTTGTAATATATGTCGATTAGCATAATAGATGAAAAATTTTTTGGCCTTTCCCCCAAAATCTTCTATGAAATTTTACAGAGATATTTTTGGTTAAATTTACTTACTTTGTAATACGGTCAATGTTGGCAATTTGCTTCTGGTTCCGTATAATCTCAATGGCTGCCCAAAGATGCTGGATAGCTTTTGTATCCGCCTGTCGTCTTTTTGTTAAACGTGCCATGACCTGTTTACTTCTTTAGCTGCAGTAATAAAAACATAAGGGAAACAAAAAACAGATTACAAAATGATTTATCAATATAAGTGAATAACATTATCAGGACCTCCCAACTATTGATAATACTTAGTTTGCAGTATTGCCCACTTTCTATTTTTTCTACCATCCACATCACCAGTTACTTCATATAAAGTATTCATTTCACTACATCATGAAGAATGACATTCTAAAAGCCAAAAAGTTAAAAAGGTTATCCCAAGAAGGATAAGTGGTCACTTCATACCAATATACTTTTAGAAAATGCATTTAAGTTTATCCTAAAACACAGAAATACTGCAAGATAAAACTTCCTTTGCTGACATTACATTGTTTGTAATTTGATCAATACAAAATGGAATTTAAATATTCTAATTGTTTGGTACTTTGGTTTATTATAATCATGGCTTAATCAAATTTTATATACATATATAGATACACGAAAACAACATTCTTTTTTTAAATCAAACCATGAACATTAAATATAAGGAAGTTACTTCTGGGATGAGATGTGAAAGGCTGAGGGACAGAACACTAGAAGGTCACAAATTATGAAGAATGGTAACATTCTTGGTTTAGGTGTAAGTTTCGGAGGGTATTTATTACACTATTAGGAAACAGCATTGCTATTTTATTCAAATTTTAGTATTCTAGATGAATTGAAGAAAATTGCTACCACACCTCCCAATAATTTTCCTGCTGTCTCCTGGCAAGATGGGGAGAGAAAAGAGGTTAAACCCTGGATGTCCGGAGAACAGTAGTATCACAGAGAGGATTCTCTTAACTCGGCATGGAGAGACGCGTCTGTAGGAATCTGGTAAGCCTTCGTCATGAATCCTAGCATTGAGGACCCACTGAAACATCTCTCTAGATCATACATGCTATCATGCTGATTTTAAAATCTAGGTTCTAAAATATACAGTGAACATTAAGCCTTCTGAGATTGCTGAAATCTCCTTGATCTGCCCTTTCCTATATCTTAAGTTTGGAGAACGAGGGAGGGAAGCACTGTGCTCTGTTCCATGGCTGGCCAAGAGAGCCGCAGGAGTCTCCTTTTTCTCTACCTCTGTGTTTCTTCACAGCCCACTCAGTTCCCCCACTTTCTCAGACAAACACAAACAAACTCTATAGTCGCTACCAAAACTTATCTTGAGAAAATTGAGTCAGTCAGGCTCCTAAAATAAGATGTTTTTCAGAATTACACCAGCATCAGAATACATTTTGAACATGTTTAAAGGTATTCCTGAATATTCTCACACTATTACTTCTAATAGTTCCAAGCTGCTTCACAGAGCAAATAATTCAAAAATAATACCAGTATTCAAGTTCTAAACAAAACTTTAGGAATATCAGTTGGTTCTGTATAAATGCATACATAACTAAAATACAACAATTGTAACTTAGGAACACTTCCATTTTAGACAGTAATCACTTTAAAATGTACAAAAATTTCTCTGTTGAAGTGCACTTGTATTGGAGCACCAACTTTCAGAATTTGATATGCCTTAATGGAAGGAATTCATTGGTAACGATTTACCATATGTCAGAAAGTGACATCTAATGGTGAACTGTAATAATACAACTCAATCCTGTGAGATTATACAAATACTCAGATAAATGAACACAGTTTCAGTCATTCTTACACAGTTAAAAATATATACAGGTGTCCACTTTATCTAAGGCACTGTGCTAGACACAATAAAGTAGTTAAAACTGTATAAACAGCGACCCTTGCCAAAAAATACTCTAAAACTGGCAGAGGACATTTGACATACACATGGAACTAACTGTAAGGTCATATATGACATATAAATAGTCCACAATATGTGCTATAAAAATTCAGACAAGGGAGACACTACTTCTCACTTAAGTAAAATTTGAGCAAAGAGATGAGGAGCTCTGCAAAATGGTAAATATGTGTAGGAAAATGTAAAAGCCAATTTTTCTCTTTCTTAATTTCTTTAAAAGATAACTGGCAGTTTAAAGCAAAGATAAAAATAATTGATAGGTGTCATTAGGCTTAAACACACATAGAAATAAAATATATAACAACCAAAACACACAGGAAGGGAAGTGGGAGTAAGTAGAAATATATTATTATAAATCTCCTACATTTTATGCAAGTAGTATTATGTTAATTCAAGGGAGGCTATCATAAATTAAGGATGTATATATAATTTCTAGAGCAAACATTGAAGAATAATACAAATACGTACAGGTAACAATTCAACTTGTAAATTTTTTTTCACAATTCATGATATGTAAGAATATGAATAATTTATTCAGAACTATAAAAAATACAGCAAAGCCGTAAAATGTTAAATTTAACAGCAAAGCTAACATTTTAAAATAATACCATAATAAATAGTAAATATAACTATTTATATAACATAACCAGAAGAATGTAGTGGGGACTAAGTAGCAGAAACCCTAAAAGTGATGTCACAGATTCCTCAAAATGATTAAAATCAAGATTAAAGAATGAAGCAATGCTGCATTTCAGAAAAGCAGGTGTAAAGTTAAAAATCAAAGATTTGAGAACTACCTGAATCAAGTCACAGAAAATAAACATACCTTGTAATACAGGTGCACTATAAGGAGGATGATCATTAGTTATAAGAGCCCACGCAGAACATTGCAAAAAATGCCAGGGAAAGACAAATCCAAGTGAGAGAAATACAATGAAGTTTGAGGCATATTATAAAGGTACCAAAAACAACTTGACTTATGGAGGCAAGATCTCTTTAAAGTGCAGCCATAAAATTATCCTTTCATATGAAATCTAAATTCATTCATTCATTTAACATATAATTCGTGTATGCTTGTTACACACCAGGTGCTCTCCTATGTTCCAGGGATACAGCAATAAGCAAAACAGACAAAAATCCTCCTCTCATCCAGTAAACATGACTAATGATGTGACTAGATATATAAGAAAAGAACAGCACTTTGGGTGTTCATCAATAAAAAGAAAGTCTTAGAATCCTGGGTACAGAGAGCTGATTATTTAGGGTCCTTGTTGATATGGCCAAACCAAATCTTACAGTCCATCCTTATCTGAGTACATATTGCATTACTGCTCACAGCTCCCAATTACGCTCCCAAACGTCACACCTCCATCCCTTTGTTTATGCAGTTCTCTCTCCCTGGAATGTTCTCCCCTGCCCCTTACCAATTATTAAAAATTTCTCTGTCCTTTCTAGGATTTACTTTAATGCAATTTTCCCTGACCAGCCTTTTCTCCTGGAATCTAACCAAATAAAACTCAATTGTCCTTTGTATTCTAATACCAATTTGTTTATACATCTCTTACAAATGTATTGCTTGTACAAATACTTACAAATTCCTCAAAATAATTGTTTTAATTCAACTAAGACAAGATACATCTTATTCATTTTTATAACTCGTTTTTCAACTCACCTAGCAGTTTTGAACATACTAACCCTTCAATATAAAATTATTAAATTCAATTTTTTCAGCTGTTATGTGAATAACAAGAGCCCAGAGTGTATCTTCCTTTATGTTTTATCAAAGATTGAGACATCAAAAAGAAAGATCAGAAGACTCTGTGGAGATCATTAATACAGTCTTCAATCTTTGTTCTGCTCCAACACATTTGAGGAATGGAACAGGCCCCTTTTGGTAAAAGTAGACCATGATTCTCAAGAAGCCTGTAGTTAAAAAAATAAAAATAAAAAATAGCAAAAACTGCTGAGTAACTTGAATAAGCCCCTAGGTGATACTGATATTCTCTATCCCAACAAATCCATATGTACTGCAATCTCCACAGTCTACAGAAGTGTCATTTTATATCCATACTACTTCTACACAAACTGGGGTGAGGGCAAAAGGGAGAATAAAGGAGAAAGCATGTCAGAAAAAAGCTTAGGAATATTCAAAATTAAACAAGATGTTGCTTGGTGATATATATATATTTGTGAAAACTGCTTTAAGGAAATGATAAACACAATAGTTAACAAGAACAGCTGAGGGACCAGGGAAGAGAGATGGAGGAGCACAGTATGAGAATTCAAAACACCAAATAGGTTCTGATTTTTACTTCTGGTGGTAGGTTCAGGTTTTTTATCAGTATATTGCATAAAATGTTTTCAAATATTTGCATCAAATATTATTACTTTTTCCCAAAGTCTATTAGCACTTCTAAATTATTTTTCATTGTCTATTCATACCATTTTCCCATTTATATATTAATTTTCACATTAGGTTCATCCATAAAATGCTTTCCTCTTTGCCTCTTAATAAACATTAAATTTTACCGAAATCTAGCTATGTATTCCTTTATCATTGCTTTTGTGATCAGAAGTCCCTCTACACTCAAATCAGAAAAATACGCAATTATATTTTGTAGTTTTTTATTTTTATTTTTTAGTTTTTGAGGTGGAGTTTCGCTCTTGTCACCCAGGCTGGAGTGCAATGGTGTGATTTCGGCTCCACCTCCCAGGTTCAAGTGATTCTCCTGCCTCAGCCTCCCGTGTAGCTAAGCTAGGATTACAGGCATGTGCCACCACACCTGGGGAATTTTTGTATTTTTAGTAGAGATGGGGTTTCACCATGTTGGCCAGGCTGGGTCTCGAATTCCTGACCTCAGGTGATCCGCCCACCTAGGCCTCCCAAAGTGCTGGAGAGAATTACTTTTTTAAAATTATGATTAGTAAACTATTTTTAGAGCAATTTTAAGTTTGCAGCAAAACTGAATGGAAAATACAGAGTTCCCATATCCTCCCTGGCCCCACACATGCACAGCCTCCCCTATTATCAACAGCCCACACCAAAGCAATACATTTGTTAAAAATCCACAAACCCACAATGACGTATCATTACAACCCAAAGTCCACAGTATACATTAGGGTTCACTCTTGGTGTTGTACATTCCATGGGTTTTGGTGAATGTATGAATGACAAGTATGTGCCACTATAGTACCCATACAGAAAGATTTCACTGACTTAAAAATCGTCTGTGCTTCACGTATTCATCCCTTCCTTCCCCTAACCCTTGGCAATCACTGGTCTTTTTACTGTCTCCATAGTTTTGCCTTTTCCAGGATGTCACAGAATTGGAATCATACAATATGTTGCCTTTTCAGGTTGGCTTCCTTCACTTAGTAATACGCATTAAGTTTCCTCCATAGCTTTTTATGGCTTGATAGACTGTTACTCTTTAGTACTGAATAATATTCCACTGGCTGCATATAACAGTTCATCCATTCATCTACTCGAGGACAGGTTGCTTCTAAGTTTTGGCAATGAAAACAAAGCTGCTATAAACATCCATGTGCATGTTTTTATGTGCACATAAGTTTTCCATTCATTTGGGTAAATACCAAGGAGTGTAACTGCTGGTTCGTATGGCTGGAAAATGTTCAGTTGTATAAGAAACTGCCAAACTGTCTTCCCAAGTGACCGGACCATTTTGCACTTCCACCAGCGATGCCTGAGCACTTCTGTTGTTCCACATCCTCATCAACATTTGGGACTGTCGGTCTTTTGGATCTGGGCCATTCTAATAAGTGTGTGGTGATACCTTATTGATGTTTTTTAAATTTCCTAATGATATATGATACTGAATGTATTTTCATATGTTTATTTGTCATCCGTATTTCTTTGGTGAGATGTCCAGCCAGGTCTTCTGCCCTTAAAAAAAAATTTTTTTTAAATATATTTTTGAAAGAGGGTCTCACTCTGTCACCCAGTCTGCAGTGCAGTCATAGCTCACTACACCCGCAAATTCCTGGGCTCAAGTGATTCTCCTGCCTTAGACTCTAGAGTAGCTAGGACTACAGGCATGCACCACCATGCCCTGCTCATTTCTTATTTTTTAATGTTTTGGAGAGGCAGGATTACTCTACGTTGCCCAGGTTGGTCTCCAACTCTGGGCCTCAAGTGATCCTCCCACCTTTGCCCTTCTGCCCATTTCTAGAACATGTTTTTCGTTTTCTTATTATTTAATGTTAGATGTTCTTTGTATGTTTTGTTCGATGGTCCTTTATTAGATATGTCTTTTGCAATTATTTTCTCCCAGTCTGTGGCCTGTCATCTCGCTTTCTTGACATTATCTTCCACAGAACAAAAGTATTAAATTTTAAGGAAGTCCAGCTTATCAATTCTTTCCTTCATGGATCATGCCTTTAGTGTTGTACCTAAAACATGATCACCACACAAAAGGTAATCTAGGTTTCCTCCTATGCTATTGCCTAAGAGTTTTACAGTTTTGTATTTTACACTTAGGTCCCTGATTCATTTTCAGTTAATTTTTGTGAAGGATGTAAGGTCTGTGCCTAGATGATTCTTAACTTTTTCTCTTTTTTTTTTGAAAGTGGATGTCCATTTGTTCCAGCACCATTTCCTCAAGGGCTTTTTGCTCCAAGGTATTGCCTCTGCTCCTTGGTAAAAGTTGAACTGACTGTATTTATGTATTTCTGGGTTGTCTATTCTGTTCCATCCATCCATTTGTCTGTCCTGTCACCAATGCCACATTGTCTTGGTCACTAAAGTTTACAGTAAGTTGAAGTCAGGAAGTATCAGTCCTCAGACTTTGTCCTTCAATATTACGATGACTATTTTGGGTATTTTGTCTCTGCATATAAACTTTAGAATCAGTTTGTTGATATCCACGAAATAACTTGCTGGTATTCTGATTGAGACTACATGAATTTGTACATAAAAGTGGGAAGAACAGACATCTTGACAATATTGTTTTCCTATCCATGAACATGGAATATCGCATCATTTATTTAATCTTTTATATCTATTATCAGAGCTCTGCAGTCTTCCTGATATACATCTTGCCCACAATTTATTAGATTTCTACCTAAGCATTTCATTTCAGGGGTACTAATGTAAATAATATGCTTTCAATTTCATATTACACTTGTTCACTGCTGATAAATAGAAAAGTGATGGATTTTTGTATATTACCCTTGTATCTTGCAACCTGGCTATAACCACTTAGTAGTTCCAGGAGTTTTTTTGTTAATTCTTTTGGATGTGCTATATAAATGATCATGTCATCTGCCAACAAAGACAGTTTTATTTCTTCCTTCCCAATCTATTTGCTTCTTATTTCTGTTTATTATCTTATTGCATTAGCTAGTACCACAGTTTGAATGTTTTCGCTTATCCAAAATTTATGTGGGAAATTAAACCCCAATTGATGGCATTCAGATGTGGAGAGGTTGGGAGGTGATTGGGCCCTGGGGGCTCTGCCCTCATGAATGGGATTAATGCCCTTAAAAAAGCGGCTTCAGAGACCTGCCTGGCCATTCCATCTCTTCTGCCATGTGAGGACACAGCAATCAAGTATCATCCTGGAAACAGAGCAACCCTTACCAGACACAAATCTGCCAGTGCTTTGATCCTGGACTTCCCAGCATGCAGAACTGTGAGAAATAAACTTCCGTGATTTATAAATTACCCAGTCTGTGGTATTTTGTTATAGCAGCAGGAATAGAGTAAGACAACTAGGACTTCCCATATGACGTTGAAAGGCAGTGGTGAGGGGACATTCTTGCCTTGTTCCTGATCTTCATGGAAAAGGTTCAAGTTCCTTACCATTAAGTATGATGTCAGTTGTAGGGTTTGTGTAGATACTCTTTAACAAGTCAAGGAAGCTCCCTTTTATTCCTAGTTTCTTGGGAGGTTTTATGAAAGAATGTTGGGTTTTGTCAAATCCTCTTTCCGTATATTGGTAAGATCACCTGATTTTGATAAACCATTTTTATTCTCACTTAGTTCCAAATACTTAAAAGTTCCTCAAGATTTATTCTTTGAGCCCTGTTATTCAGAAGTGTGCATTTAATCTCAATATATTTGGGGATTTTCCAGCTATCTTTCTGTTATTAATTTCACTCTTCATTCCATTGTGGTCTGACAGCAGATATATTATTTCTATTATTTTAAGTTTATTAAGGTCTGTTTTATGGCATCAAATGTGGTCTATGTTGGTGAACGTTCTGTGTGACCTTCAAAAGAATGTGTGATTTGCTATTATTGAATAATGTAATCTATAGATGTCAATTATATCCAGTTGGTGTTTTTGAGTTCAACTATGTCCTTACCAACTTTCTGCCTGCTAATCAGTCTATTTTTGCTAGAGGGGTACTGATATCTCCAACTATAGTAGTGGATTCATTTATTTCTCCTAGGAGTTCTATCAGTTTTTGCCTCACATATTCTGATGCTCGGTTGTTAGGTGCATACACATTAGGCACTGTTATGCCTTCTTAGAGTATTGACTCCTTTATCATTATATACCACCCACCTTTATCCCTGATAACTTCCCTGCCTCTGAAGTCCTTTGTCTGAAACTGATACAGCTATTCTGATTTTCTTTTTATTAGTGTTACCATGCTATATTCTTTATCTCTTCAATCTGTATATTTAAAGTACATTTCTGGCAGTCAAGACATTGTTGGGTAGAGTGTTTTGATCCACTCTCACATCTGTCTTTTAATGGCTGTGTTTAGGCCATATTTCAAGTGATTATTAATATAATTAGATTAATATCTGCCATGTTTGTCACTATGTTCTATTGTTTGACTTTGTTACTCTTATTTCTGTCTTCCACACTTTTCCTACCTTTTGTGGTTTTAGTTGAGCATTTTATGCAATTCAATTTTCTCTCCTATCACATCAATTATACTTCTTGCTTTACTACTTGTAGTGGTTTCCCCAGAGTTTGCAACACACATTACAATTAACCCAACTCCACTCTCGAATAACATTATACTGCTTCATGGGCAGTGCAAGTACCTTATAATAACAAAATATTCTGAATTCTTCCCTCCAGTCCCTTGTGCCATTTCACTTATACATAAACCGTCACTCATTTTACTTACACATACGCACACACAATCAAATACACAGTTACTATTATTGTTTTGAACAAATTATCTGTTAGTAGAAAGAAAAAAAATTTATTTTATCTTTCCTTATTCCTTCTTGAATGATCTTCCTTTCCTCATCTACATCCAGGTTTCTAACTGAAATAATTTGCCTTCTTTCTGAAGAACTTCTTTTAACATTACAAGGCAACAAATTCCCTTAATTTCGTCTGAGAAAGTCTGTATTTTTACTTTTTATGAAAGATATAGTTTTACTGGATACAGAATCCTAGGTTGGTGGGATTTTTTCTTTCAACACTTTATTTCATTCCACCTCCTCCTGCTTGCATGGTTTCTGAGAAAAAGTCAGATGTAATTCTTAACTGTGCTCCTCTATCGGTAAAGTGTTTATTTCTCTGGCTTCTTTCAAGTTTAATTTTCTGACATTTGAATATGGTATGCTTAGGTATAATATTTTTGGCATTTAGCCTGCTTGGTGTTTTCTGAACTTCCTGGATCTATGGTTGGTGTGTCTGATACTGGTGAAATTGTCAAGCATTCTTGACTCAAATTTCTTCTGTCCCTTTCTCTCCTTCTTCCCTTCTGGTATTCCCATTATACATATGTTATATCTTTTGTAGCTTTCCTGTAGTTCTTGAATATTCTTTTCTCAATTGGTTTTTTCCCAGACTTGTCTCTCTCTGCTTTTCAGTTCTGAAGATTACTAGTTGTCATATCCTCACATTCAGAGATTCTCTCCTTGGTCACGTCCAGTCTACTGATAAGCCCACCACAGGCTTTTTATGTTTTGTTACAGTGTTTTTGATCTCTAGCGCTTCTTTTTGGTTCCTTCTTAGAATTTCTATCTCTATGCTTATATCGTCCATTTATTCTTGTTCCCTATTTTTTGGCATTAAAACTCTTAGCATTTTAATCATAGTTTTTAATAATCCGTGGTCTGATTATTCCAACATTCCTGCCATATCTGAATCTAGTTCTAATGCTTGTTCAGTTTCTTTACACTGCTGGATTTGCTTTAGCAGACCTCTTGTAATTTTTGCTGAAAGGTGAACGTGATGTACTGGGTAAAAGGAACCCTGCTAAATAGGCCTTTAATAACATAGTGTAAGGTGTGGGGAAGGGAAGCCTTCTTAGCCCTACCATTAGATTTAATCTTTAGACAGCCTGTGCCACCGGACTTTGAACTTCACCAGGGCTGCAGTTTCCCCCCTTACGTGAAACGGGAACACTGGAGGGGGCTGAGGTTGTATATTTCCCTTTCCCCATGTAGAAAGCTACAGTAGGCTGGAGTTAGGTATTTCCCTTCCCCCAGGTAGGCTGCTAGGCTTCGGTAAAATCCTGTCTCCTGAGGGTAGGCTTTGTTAAGAACAGAAAGCTCTTACATATTTCAAAATGATCCCTTTCCCCCTCCGGCTGCAAGAAGCACAAGGAGATTTTTCTCCAATATTCACTGTGAGGTCAAGCTCCTGGAGGTAAAAACTCACACCTGTGGCAGCCGTCCCCCATGACTGGGTCCCTCTGAAGTTTCTGACTCTCAGAGTTGTCCATACTGTGCATCCAGCGATTCATCAACTACAGTTCCGCCTTTCCTCCTCCAGCACTGGTCCCCACAGAGGTTTCCACCTGTGGGTTTCTGCTCTGGTAAGTTGTGATTCTGTGTATCTACCTGTCTGTCTCCAGTTTTCGGTGCAGCAGTATGCCCCATGGCTTCACTTCCCTGATGGATCCAACAGAGCTTTTTTGTTTATTATTATTATTTTTGCTTGTTCAGCTCTTTACTTGTGGTTAGGACAGCATGGTTACTTATCAGCTCCTTCCATGCCAGGCTGGAAACCATGGAATTACTTTTTGAATGTGGCATTAAATGAAAACACAGAGTGTTTCCCTGAAGAAGCAAGCACTGAGCTAGTGTGATGCACTGAAGGGTTTTTCTTTTCTCCAACAAAATGTGACACCTCCCTAATTATACGTTAAACTTTCTTTTAAGAGACAGGGTCTTACCATGTTGCCCAGGCTGGACTCCATTCTCCTGCGCTCAAGTAATCCCTCCTACCTCAGCCTCCCGAGGGACACAGGTACACATACCACCATGCCTGGCATTATATATTAAATTCTTATCAAGCCTAGCATTAGTTTTTTTTTAATGTGTTTGGTCTTTTATTGGTTCCCCACAATTTTCATTATAACTTGCATGTATAAGCTACATATATCCAAGGTATAATTATAATAAATGCCATGTTATCACTGATTCTTATATAATTATTACATATATAGTACTGTCTGCCCAGCGGTATTGTCAGTTTTTTAAAGCATCCCATATTTTAAACCTTCTTCATGCCCCTAATAATTTTTACCATAAAGTAGATGTTAAATACTTAGTGATTCAATACTCTCCCCAGCCAAACCTGAGATATTAAAAAATTAGTTGTTGGTTGCCAGGGGGCATCAAGAGTTATTGCTTAATAGGTATAGAGTTTAAGTTTCACAAAACAAAAAGAATCACAGAGATGGATGATGGTGAGAATTGCACATTATAAATGCATTTAAATACACTAAACTGTACTCCTAAAAATGATAAAGATAATAAATTTTATGTTATGTGTATTTTGCCACATTAAAAAAACTTAAAATATAGGAAGAGAAAAAAAATCTAGTCTATAATAATAAATGGTTAACTACCAGGTCTTAAGTAAAGATCAGTAATACTGCCCCAAGAGCCCCCCAGACAATGAATCTGCTGTACACTTTCCACATGTGGCAGTCACAGAACATGGATAACTGGCAACACAGAGCCCTCAGAATGGATCTCCTGGTAGCTTTCTGTTTGTTTGGATCAAAGTACATTAGATTAAGAATGGGGAAATATTGCTATGCAACACATTGATCAAGGTTCCTGATAGCAAAACAGGTCATTATGAACCCTTTATTCACCTTTTAAAAAATGTTTTAATTACTTTTTTAGTTATACTAGTAAACGCAAAAGGATATTTCAGGACTTTTCAGTTTGACAAAACAGTCTATAAAACAAAATGGTGGGTGACAAAATTGCTACCCTTTTTATTTTTTAAAAAGCTTTATTGAGGTATAATTCACATACAATTCACCCATGTGAAGTGTACAATTCAGTGGTTTTTGGAACATTACATTATTTTTAAAACTGTAGCAAAACATATATTAATATAGGATTTGCCATCTTAACCATTTTTGAGTACACAATCTGGCAGCATTAATTACTGTACATTCCCAGTGTTTTGTAACCATCACCATTACCTATTTCTAAAACTTTTTTATCGCCCCAAACCACAGACCATTAAGTAATAATTCCCCATTCTCTGCTCTTCCAAGCCCCTGGCATCCTCAAATCCACCTTCTGTATCTATTAATATGCCTAGATATTTCATGAGTGGAATCATACAGTATTTGTCCTTTTGTGTCTGTCTTATTTCAATTAGTGTGTTTTCTAGGTTCATCATTTTGTTGCACGTGCCAGTACTTTATTTCTTCTTATGCCTGAAGAGTATTCCACCATGTGGATAAATTACAATTTGTTTATCCGCTCATCTGTTGATAGACACTTGGGTGGTTTCCACCTTTTGAAAAATGGTGTGAATGAGACTGCAGTGAACACTGGCATACAAGTGTCTGCGTGGGTCTGCCTTCAACTCCTTGGAGCATAATACAAGTGTCTGCGTGGGTCTGCCTTCAACTCCTTGGAGCATACACCCGGAAGTGGAATTGCCAGATCATGTAATAAATTCTACATGTAACCTTTTGAGGAATTAGTAAACTCTTTTTCACAAGCAGCTGCACCATTTTACAATCCCGACAGCAATGTACAAGTGTTCCAATTTCTCCACATTATTACCAACACTTATTATTTCCCATTTTTCACTTTAAAAAAACCATAACCATCTAAGTAGATGAATTACCTCATTGTGGGTTTGACCTGAATTTTTCTAATGACTAATGATATTGAACACCTTTTCATGTATTTATTGGATATGTATATATGTCTGGAGGAATGTCGACTCAAGTCCTTTGCCCGTTTTTAATTGGGCTGTCTTTTTGTTGCTGTTGAGCTGTAGGTGTTTTTTAAATATTCTAGATACCAATCCACTAACAGATACAAGCTTTGCAAACATTCTTCCCTTCTGTAGATTGTCTTTACACTTTCTTGATAAGGTCCTTTAATGCATAAAACTTTCAAATTTTGATAAAATATAACTTAACTATTTTTTCTTCTGTTGCTCATGCTTTTGGTGTCATACCTAAGAATCCATTGCAAAATCAAAGGTCATGAAGATTAAACTGTTTTCTTTGAAAAGTTTTAGGGCTCTGGCTTTTATATTTAGGTTACTGACCCATCTGGAGTTAATTTTTATATGTGATGTGAGGTAGGTGGTCCAATTTCATTCTGTACATGTGGAAATCAAGTTATCTTGGCACCATCTGTTGATGAGACTATTCTTTCCCAATTGAGTGGACTTAGCATCCCTGTCAAAACTCAACAGCCATAGATGTATGGGTTTATTTCTGAACTCTAAATTCTATTCCACCAGACTATAAATCTATATTATTACTAAACTACATATCTATATTATTCCAATACCACATTGTTTTGATTACTGTAGCTTTGGAGTAAGTTTTGAAATGAGGAAGAGGAGAGTAGTAATTGAGGAAAAGCTGCAAAAAGAATGCAAGACCAATGGGAGCTTTGGAAAATAATGGGTTTTTAAAGTTACCTCTGGCTACAGGGTGTAGAATGAGGAAAAGATATCACAACTTAATTTTGGACTGGGAATAAGGGAGAGGTGACTGTCAAGAATAATGCTATTTCCGGTTTACACAGGGTGTTACACTGGGGTGTTTTCAATTGAGATAAGAAATCTGGGCCGGGCGCGGTGGCTCAAGCCTGTAATCCCAGCACTTTGGGAGGCCGAGACGGGTGGATCACGAGGTCAGCAGATCGAGACCATCCTGGCTAATACGGTGAAACCCCGTCTCTACTAAAAAATACAAAAAACTAGCCGGGCGAGATGGCGGGCGCCTGTAGTCCCAGCTACTTGGGAGGCTGAGGCAGGAGAATGGCGTGAACCCGGGAGGCGGAGCTTGCAGTGAGCTGAGATCCGGCCACTGCACTCCAGCCTGGGCGGCAGAGCGAGACTCCGCCTCAAAAAAAAAAAAAAAGAAATCTGGGACAGAGACTAAGTTTGCAGAAGGCAGTGGTATATGTATGTGTGTGCTGAGTTTGGTTTTAGGCAGACTAAGTTCAGGCGTCTTTTAGACATCGAAGGGAGATGTTAAGTAGGTATGTGGAGATAGAGCTAGTGAGCTGAGAATATATGCTGAAGATCTGTGAGGCGCCTAAGCATGGTAACTGAAACCATCAATGTAGATTAGACTGCCCCAGGAGAGAATATGGTAGAAAGCGACCTAGGCCCCTAAGAACTAAGAGCAAATCTAGGAGAGTTGTCTTACAGCAGTCCGGTGAAGGCAAGATTTCAGAAAGTACAGAATAATGCTAGGATGTCAAAAAGCAGAAAGAACTGAAAATATCCACTAGATTTAGCAATATGTTGGTCACTGATGACTCCAGCAAGAGCTGTCGTAGTGAAATAATAGCACCCCAACCGGATTGGAGTGCGTTAAGAAGTGGCAGGTGAAGAAACTGAAATAGAGAAGAGAACTCCTTCCAGAAGAATGACTGAAAAAAGTAAAGGTGGTAGATGGAAAAGTAGCTGGAAAGAGACAGATGAGAGGTCACATGGTCTAGGATTATTTAAATTTTATTGTCATTTTAATTAAAACACTATATATATATGATTTTTCAAAAATCAAATAGTCCCAAACCCCCACCCCCTCTTCCTGCCACCCTAAGGCAATCACTGTCAACTATTTTAGTTTTCTTTTTTGGGTCTTACCTCTGTATTTACAAACCCTACCCTTATGTAATTATCTTCCTACTTAAGTCAATTAATCTCTTTCACACATACCTCCCCAGCACACATACACTATCTTTTTCCTTTTTTCTTCTAGAGAAAGTCATACTCCAATTTCTAGTTAAATCAAAATGCACTGTTAATTAGGACAATGCACTTCCCCACCACACTGAAATTAGGCGAGGCCATGTGTGGATTTGACAAACAGAATCTGAGTAAAAGGGATTTACACCACTTGTACAACGGATGATGTAAGAAGGCTCACTATGACTTGCTATGCTTTCTTTTTCTTTATACCATGGGTAATGGCAATCCCAAACTGGTGGCTGCTCTGTCAGCCTACATACTAGAATGAGGACAAATGACAGCAGAACTCCCAGCTCATCTGTGATGGACATGTATTATGAGCAACAATCACTGTTTTTTTTTTATTTTTTATTTTTTTGAGACGGAGTCTCGCTCTATCTCCCGGGCTGGAGTGCAGTGGCCGGATCTCAGCTCACTGCAAGCTCCGCCTCCCGGGTTTACGCCATTCTCCTGCCTCAGCCTCCAGAGTAGCTGGGACTACAGGCGCCCGCCACCTCGCCCGGCTAGTTTTTTGTAGTTTTTAGTAGAGACGGGGTTTCACCGTTTTAGCCAGGATGGTCTCGATCTCCTGACCTCGTGATCCGCCCGTCTCGGCCTCCCAAAGTGCTGGGATTACAGGCTTGAGCCACCGCGCCCGACCAACAATCACTGTTTTAAACTACTGAGATTTTGAGGTCGCTTGGTATCACAGCATAACCTAACCAACCCTGCCTATCCTAGAAAGTCAAGGAGATTATACATGAGGAAAGACTTAAATAGTGAAAGAGAGCTAGCCTTGCAAAGGGGAAGCACATGCAAAGCCATTAAGTGAGAAAGAACTCTATGTTTGAAGCAGAAAGGACAGTGGAATGTGGTAAACAGAACTATGAAAAGCAGAAGAAAGCTATACTGAGATTAAATCATGCAGAATGTAAAGCTGACAATAAGTAGCTTGGATTGCAATATGACAGCAATACACAGCAACTGAAGGGATTTTAAGCTGGAGTAGGGTGTGAGGGGAACACGGTGTTAAGCAAAACGCTACATAATCAATCAAAAATAGTTGGCATTCCCTTTCTACAGCCAAATTCCAGATCTCAGGCTCAGGCAAGAAACCAAACAATACCTTTCTGGAGAAATTAAATGTTCCCAGAGAAAAGACTCTTTAGACACTGACATTTGAAGGTATCTAAAGAAAAAGCCACCTGGCCACCTGACATCCCAACAGTAAAGCCAACTCACACAGAAAAGGTACAGGTATCTGTTGAGTCCAAAACAACTGTTCACACCAGCTTTCTAGTGTCTCACCCTTAAATGTGGACAGACAGCCACAGATAACCAGGCATTTGAGACTAGCTTCTCAATAAAGAAAGAGGCCACATCAGACAAACAGAAGAGGGTAAGGGTTGGGGGAGAAGGAGGAATTCAAAACAGAAAATGCAGAAATAGTAAAGATTATTTAAATATATGTAATTAATATGAAAGAGTTGGAAATAGAATTTTATCTATAAACCATAAATAGGATACTGTAAGTAGGAATATTCAGGAAAATTTAAAATATGAGGAATAACAAATTCAGTTAAAGGGTTAGAAAATAAACTTGAGGCAATCTTCCAAAAAGTAGAACAAAAAAATAAGGAATGCACAATAGGAGACAAGAAAAATACATGATATAATATCTGAATAGTAAAATGGAAGGAAAAAATTATTCAAGAAGAGTTCCTAGCACTGAAAAACAGCCATTTGCAAACAGAAAGGGCCCATCAACTGTCCAACATATGAATGGAAGGAAGGCCAAAGCACATCAGCTTAGAATATCAAAACACTGAGAGTTGCTTCCCAGGTAGTGACGGGTGATGGGGAGAGGTCATAAAACAAAATGTTATCACATTTCTTGGTATCAACATGGAAGCTAGAAAATGATAGATAAATGCCTTCTAAATTCTTCAGAAAAATTATTTTTAACCTAAATGTCTAATCCCTCTAAATGATCAACGAGTGAAGGCCAACTAAAGACATTTCAGTCACGTAGATATTCAAAAAATGTATGCACTTTATCTCAGAAAGCTACGAATATGAATAAATAAATCAGGAGAAAGAAAAACCTGCAATCTTGCCTTGTCCGGGAAACAGGACTCAACACAGGAAGAAGGGATGGAACGAGAATTCCCAAACCAAGAGCTTTACAGCAGACCTGTAAAAAAGTCCAGTCACTGTCTTTACAGCAGACCTGTAAAAAAGTCCAGTCACTGTCAGAACAAGCGCAGGACAGGCTTAGAAAAGGGGGTCCAGGGAACAAACATGAAACGGAGCAAATGCCTTGGACTCAACACATACATATACCAATAAACATATAAATTTATGCTACAAACAAATGTATTAATATCCATGCAAAAATCTTAAATAAATTTTGGTAAACAGAATCAAAATACCGTTTTTAATGTATCATTACAGGAATGCAATGATGGTTCAATATTAGGAAATACATTAATATAATAAATGATATCAGAAGAACTAAGAAGAATATGATCACCTCTAGAGATACTGAAAAAGCACTTGACAAAATTCAACATTCATTCATATAAAAAAACCCTCAGAAACGAGGAAGTGAGGGATACCACTTTAACATACAGGCAAACCTCATTGGTTTACAAGTTGCTTTATCGTGCTCAAGTATTGCTTTTTCAAAAAAAATAAAAAAATCTGATGTGGCAACCCTGAGTCAAGCAAGTCTACTGCCCTTTATCTGACAGCGTGTGCCCAGTTCATGTCTCTGGATAACATTTTGTTAAGTGTCACAATATTTCAGCCTTTTCCATTATTGTTATTCTATGTGTTATGGTGATCTGTGATCAGTGATCTTTGCTGTCACTAATTATTTTGGGTACCACAAACTACACCTATGTAAGACAGTGAACCTACTAAACGTGTGTGTTCTGACTACCCCACCAACTGCTCCTTCTCCCATCTTTCTCCCTCTGCTCGGGCCTGCTTGAGACACAATAATGAAATCAGGTGGATTAATAGCCCTACAATTGCCTCACAGTGTTCAAGTGAACGAAGAGTCACATCTCTCTCACTTTAAGTCAAAAAGTAAAAATGATTAAGCTTAGTGTGCAAGGCATGTCGAAAGCCAAGGCAGGCTGAAAGCTGAGCCTCTTAAGCCAAATAGTTATCCCCAGCTACAAATGTAAAGGGAAAGTTCTTGAAGGAAATCAAAAGTGCTCTTTCAGTGAACACATGAATGATAAGAAGGCAAAACAGCCTTATTGCTGCTTTGGAAAATATTTTAGGGGTCTGAATAGAACACCAGATCAGCCACAATATTCCCTTAAGCCAAAACTGAATCCAGAACAAGGACCTAACTCTCTTCGGTTCTATGAAGGCTGCGAGAGGTGAGGAAGCTGCAGAAGAAAAGTGTGAAGTTAGCAGAGATAGATTCATGAGGTCATTCATGAGGAAAGAAGCTGTCTGATAAAAGCACAGGAGGAAACAGCAAGTCATCCGGAAGACCTAGCTAAGATAACTGATTAAGGTGGCCACACGAAACAACAGATTTCCAACGAAGACAAAATCGTCTCACATTGGAAGAAATGCCATCTAGGACTTTCACAGCTGGAGAGGTGATGATGCCTGGGTTCAAATCGTCAAAGGACAGGCTGATTCTTAATGCAGCTGGTGACGTTAACTTGAAGCCAATGCTAATTTACATTCTGAAAATCCTAGGGCCCTTAAGAATTATGCTACATCTACTCTGCCCATGTTGTGTAGATGCAGCAACAAAGCCTAGATGACAGCATGTCTGTTTACAGAATGGTTTACAGAATATTTTAATCCCACTGCTCAGAAGAATAGATTCCTTTCAAAATATTACTGCTCACTGGCAATCTACCTGGTCACCCAAGAGCTCTGATGGAGATGTACAGGGAGATGACTGTTATTTCCACGTGGTTAACACGACCTCCCTTCTGCAGCCCACTGATCAAGAAGAATTTCAGCTGGGCACAGTGGCTCACACCTGTAATCCCAGCACTTTGGGAGGCTGAGGCAGGAGGATCACTTGAGCTTAGGAGTTCAAGGCTGCAGGGAGCCCTGTTTGTGCCACTGCACTCCAGCCCAGGTGACAGAGCACAACCCAGTCTCAAAAAAAAAAAAAAAAGTAATTAAGTAATTTCAACTTTCAAGTCTTATTAAAGAATACGTTTCCTAAACCTAAAGCTGATACGGTGATTCCTCTGATGGATCTGGGCATGTTAACTCCAGATGTAGTGGAAATGGGAAGAGACCTAGAATTAGAAGTCGAGCCTGAAGATGTAACTGAATTGCTATAATCTCAGGAAAAACTTTAATGAATGAGGAGTTGCTTCTTACGGATAAGCAAAGAAAATAGTTCCTTGAGATGGAACCTAGTCCTGATGAAGATGTTGTGAACATTGCTGAAATGACAACAAAGGTTTCAGAATATTCCATAAACTTAGTTGATAAAGCAGCAGCAGGGTTGGAGAGCAGTGACTCCAATTTTGAAAGAGGTTCCACCGTGGGTAAAAGCTATCAAACAGCGTTACAAAGACAGAAAAATCTTTCATGAAAGAAAGAGTCAATCGATGGGGCAAACTTCACTGCTGTCCTTATTTTAAGGAACTGCCACAGACATCCCAACCTCCAGCAGCCACCACCCTAATCAGCCAGCAGCCACCAACATCAAGGCAAGACCCTCCACCAGCAAAAAGACCACAATTCCCTGAAGGCTCAGATGATTGTTAGCATTTTTAGCAATAAAGTATTTTTTAATTAAGGTCTGTACATTTGTCTTGTTAGACATACCACTGTGGCACACTTAACAGACTATGGTATAGTGTAAACATAACTTTTATCCACACTGGGAAGCCAAAAAATGTGTGTAACTCACTTTGTTGTGATACTCACTTTGTTGTGGTGGTCTGGAACCAAACCCACAGTATATCCAAGGTATGCTTGTATACATATTAGCTTCAAAGCTATCATCTTACTTAATGGAGAAACATTAGAAGATTTTGTGTTAAAATAAAGAAACAGTTAAGGATCCTCACTATATCCCTTCTTATTAAATACTGCTTTGGGGGTATTTACCAATGCAATCACATGAGAAGGCAATCAGAGGAATCAGAACCGGAAAAAGGTAAAACATCTTCTATTTGCAGATGGCACCGATGATGTGACTATATATTCAGAAAACTCAAAAGAATGAATGAAAAATACAATCAAAAGTCAGAAAATCAAAACTATCAAGTATTAGATGGAAATATGAGTAAATTCCTTTAAAACCAAAGAGTAGAAACAAACAAGCAAACAAACACAAAACCCAAAAACAAGCAAAATTAAACCCTTTGCACATCCCAAATACACCACACACAAAGTAAAAATACAAGTGACAAATTGAATAGGCAAAAGTGTAAGAAATATTTGCAACTTATAAATTCAGGGCTAATATCTCTAATATGTAAAGAACCTCTAAAATTTTGGAATACACCCCAAAATCCAATAGAAAAAAAATGAGCACAAGATACGGATAAACCGAAAACATAAAAAGTAATGCAAAAGGCCTATACATTTATCGAAAGATGCTTAATTTATCTCATTATTAGAGAAGAGCAATTTTTAGATTACATTTAATATATCATTTCTACATATTAGACTAGCAAAACTCTAAAAGCCTGGCAATGTACTCTGCTTTACAGGCTGCAGGGAAGTAGGTATGCTCATACACTACTGGTGGGAACACAAAACGTCACAGTCTTTATAGAGGGGAATATGGCAATAATCACCAAAGTTACATATGCATTTACTCTTTGACCCACCAATCTCACTGGCAAAAATCACAAAATGATGTATATATAAAATCATTTATCACAGCACTGTCTGTAATAGTAAATCAATAAGGAACTGGTTGAACACGGTATGGGGCATCCATACAGTGGAGTACAATCACCTATTGAAAAAAAAATAAGAGGGATCATGTCAAAATGCAACTAAAGAAAAAATAAAATGGACTTCATCAACATTAAAAAGTTCTGTGTTTCAAAGAACACCATTAAGTGAAAAGAACCATATAATGTAAAAAAAATTAAAAAATGTTTAAAAACTTGCAAATCATATATTTGATAGAGGTTCTATTCAGAATATACAAAAATTATTACAACAATAGAAATACAAATAACCCAAGTAAAACATGGATAAAGGATGTGAACAGATGTTTCTCCAAAAAAGATACATAAATGGCCAGTAAGTACATAAAAAGATGCTTAACATTAGTCATTAGAGAAATGCAATCAAAATCACAATGAGATGCCAGTTCATAACCATGAGGATGGCTTCAATCAAGAAACCATACAATAGGCTGGGTGTGGTGGCTCATGCCTGTAATGCCAGCACTTTAGGAGGCCGAAGAGGGCAGATGACTTGAGCCCAGGAGTTCAGGACCAGCCTGGCCAACATGGTGAAACCCTGTCTCTACAAAAAAACAAAAATTAGCTGGGCATGGTGGCAAACACCTATAGTTCCAGCTACTCAGGAGGCTGAAGTCAGAGGATCACTTGAGCCCAGGAACTAAGGCTGCAGTGAGCCAAGATCTCACCACTGTACTCCAACCTGGGTGACATAGCAAGACCTTGTCTCAAAAAAAAAAAAAAAAAAAGAAGAAGAAGAAGAAGAAGAAGAAAAGGAATAACAGAATAATAGAAACCAGTGTTCTCATACATTGCTGGTGGTAATGTAAAATGGTGCAGCTGCCTTCAAAAACAGTATGGCAGTTCCTCAAAAAGAAAATATGGAGTTCCCAAATGACCTAGCAATTCCACTCCTACACATATACACAAAAGAACTGAAAACATATGTCCACACAAAAAACATGTACATGTACATTCACAGCAGTATTACTGATATTAGCCTAGAAGTGGAAAAAACCCAAATGTCCATCAACTGATAAATGGATAAACAAAATGAAACAAAATGTGTTATATCCAATGGAATATTATTCATATAATGAAATGTTATTTGGCTAGAAAAAGGAGTAAGATACTGACACATGCTACAACATGGATGAACCTTGAAAACATTCTGCTAAGTGAAAGAAGCCAGAAACAAAAGGCCACATATTATATGCTTTGTGTTTATATGAAACATCCAGAACAGACAAATCCACAGAACGACTGGTAGGTGCCAGGGGATGTGGTGAAAGAAAATGGGAAATGACTGCTATTGGGTCTGGGGTTTCTTTTTGGAGTGGTGAAAATGCTCTGGAATTAGATGGTGGTAATGGCTACAATACCTTGTAAATACACTAGAAATCACTGATTTGTATACTTTTTTAAAAAGTCACTGGAGCCAATTTACCTGTTACTTTGTTCAAGCGAGGAGTCAGCAGAGGACTATTTTTATAGCGTCTATTAAAATTATGAACTTACAAAGAATCATAAAGAATTTCCAAACCAGGATTCCTGATTTCTGCCCTTCCTTTCCTTGAGGCCTCCCCCACCCTCTAGGAAAGTAGCTTATGTGTGCTTTCATTTTCATTACTGTTAATTATTAACTTTTAAAAATAGTTATTATGCCAGGCACAAAGGCTCATGCCTGTCATCCTAGCACTTTGGGAGGCTGAGGCAGGTGGATCACTTGAGGTCAGGGGTTTGAGACCAGCCTGGACAACATGGTGACAACCTGTCTCTACAAAAAATACAAAAATTAGCCAAGTGTGGTGGCATGCACCTATAATCCCAGCTACTTGGGAGGCTGAGGCAGGAGAACTGCTTGAATCTGGGAGGCGGAGGTTGCAGTGAGCCGAGATTGCACCACTGCATTCCAGCCTGGGCGACAGAGCAAGACTCTGTCTCCAAAAACAAAAATAAAAAAAGCTATTATGGAAATTTTCAAATATACTAGAGAGAATAATATAAACCTTTTATGGTACAATTTAACATTTTATCATATTTTAAATCTAAATTATTTTCCTGAAATTGCCAAGTCCTAGGCATCAAAAGTTCACTATGGTACACAGTAATTTATCAATAAAAATAACAAGTGTTAACTGTAAAATTCAGTTAAAAAAACAAACTTGACTCTAATACCCTCTTGTCTGCCATCAGAAATATCAAAGAATGTAAGAGAGCCTATACTGCCAGTCCTCAAATACCAGTAAGGAGATCTGTGCCTAGATGATTGAAAATAGGTAAGTAATACAAAGGTATTTTTTGTTTGTATTTTTAACATAGCTCTTTTTCTGTGTTTTTATTAAATAAGTATTTGGAATCATGACCTGGATATGTATGAAAACTCAGACCAAACGATCTGAAATTCTCCACTCCACAAATATGTTACTTCTCAAGTGAATATATTCCACTAGTTTACTTCCAAATTGATGGTTCTCCCATTATCTGAAGGTTAGGGAACTAGTTATTTTGTTTTGTTTTTACTTAATAAGGGCTTTTAAGATAAAGTATATAATATCTTTGTGATTAGAACTTTAAAGCATGTAGCATATTTATGCTAAGACATTAATCACATGAACAGAGGGAAAAGGATCTACCGTCCATAAGTTTTAGTTATGTGCTTTGTCTAAGTAAAACACCAAAATACAGTAAGGTTTGATTTATCCTAAAGATACATTCTATAATTTTCCAAGTAAGTGATTTCTATAAGCATTAAAAATTTCTTAAGATGTGACTGCAACTGTAACGTATATTTGAAATGCCCATATCTGCTTAAACAGAGTATAAACAAACATGTTTTCTAACACCCCAGGGTCATCATATGCAACAATACAGAAAAATCGACTCAGGTGCACAGGAGCTGCTTCTCTCCACAGCAGGTTCTCTCAACCCTGGAGCCATATGAGGCCAGTGGTTCCTGGTTGTGAGGCCATCCTGTGCATCATACATTCAGTGGCCTCCCTGGTCTTTACCCAGTTGATGCCTATAGTATCCTCCAAGGCATGATGATCAAAATTGTCTCCAGACAGAGCCAAATAGCCCCTGCAGAGTCAAGTCCACCAGACTTGAAAAATCCCTGCTATAAATTAAATGGTCAGGCTTTTGCACTCCTGTGCTTGAAATTTGTTGTTTTCTATATCCTCCCTCAAGGTTTGCCACTTGATGGCCCAGTAACTGTATATAGGTTTCTCAAAGGATGCCCTTGTCCTTTTAGAACTGGGTTAAGTCTCTTGTACACCAAAATGTCAATACATCACCATGATGACAGCCAGGCCCCCAAAGAGGACCTCTTTGGTTACGGTAAAAGAGGGTGGAAGCTCCCCTCTGAAGAAGGGCGTGAGTTTTTAAATTACAAATATTATGGCTAATAGTTAATCTTTTTAGATTTTTGGTCTTGGTTTAATCTTGGCCAAAACCAAAAGTGCAAAAATCATACCATGTCTTAATTTGCTTTTTAAAAAATTACTAGTGAAGCCAAACATCATTTCAAGCAAAACCTTTTTTTTTTGTTTGTAGCTCTTCTTTAGAAAAGCACCACTTGTGTTCCCACTGTATTGTTTGCTATTTTCTCAATGATTCTTCAAAATGCCTTTTTCTGTTTCTCATTGTTGTTGCTGTTTCGGTAGAGATGGGGTCTCACTATATTGCCCAGGCTAGTCTCAAACTCCTGGCCTCAAGAGATCCTCCTGCTTTGGTCTCCCAAAGTGCTGGGATTACAGGTGTGGGCCACCATACCCAGCTAAAAATTCTTTATATACCGTAAGAATATTATCCTTTGGGTTATCATCTATGTTGCCAATACAGTTCCCTTCTTTGTTAACAACAGGGTTTTTCATTTTTAAATTGTATGTAGTCAAATTTGTCCATCTTTTCCTTCAAGATTTTGCATACACTTTTCTCAACGTAAAATTTTAAAGCTACATACCAAAAAAGTATGTTTTTCAGCATAAAAATCTCTTTCTTTTTAACCATATGAGATGCTTTGTGGGGGCGGGGGGCGGGGGGGGAGCCAAAGCCAAAAGCCAAACACTGATTCTTCTTTTAAAGTCATATACACCAAGAACATATTATATACTAAGCCACTACTGCCTAGGTTGGAAAGAGAGATAAAATTACATGGAAAAAAAAGTTGTCCAACTAATAGAATACAAAATACGGTCATATCACCCTGAACACGCCTGATCTCATCTGATCTTGGAAGCTAAGCAGGATTGGACCTGGTTAGTACTTGGATGGGAGACAAAATAAGAGAAATTTTCTTATATTTCACTTGTAGCCATGAAATTTCAGTACAAAATTGATTTTTTAATAAAATGAGATATTAAAAGATGTGAAAATGTTTTTATCTTTATATCTATTAAAATCTTTGTATCTATTAAAAAGATATAAAATCCTCATATAGAAAAGCTGTAGCTATTTTATCTACATCGATTCTCATTATTTCCAGATTATGTATTTGCAAATGTTCCTACTTGCTAAAATTATTTGTAATCCCAAAATCAATCCTTATGGTGTTCTGACATCATATGACCATAGAAATGCATGGAGCAGCTGAAAACTGAGTCACCAGCATGCACACTCCCAACTGGGACCCCCACGACCATGCTCTGCCTTCTTGTTTCAGTTCTCATACTGTAATAACAGGCGTCCGTCTCGAGGTCTATGACGCCAGGTTTTTCGCTTTTTTGTGCTTTTTGTTGTGATTTTGCTGTTTATGGTGGCCCCCAAGTGTAATGCTGAAGTGCTAGTGTACCTAAGTGCAAGAAGGCTGTGATGTGCCTTACAGAGACACTGTAACACCACACATATGTATGTATTAGATGAGCTTTTGTTCAGGTACGAATTATAGTGCTGCTGGCCTTGAGTTCAATGTCAATGATTCAACAATATGATACATCCAGAAAAATGAAAAGAAAAATGCGCTAATCTATGTATGAGGCCATTCCCAAAAGTGCTATAGTAACATCTATAGCATGTGATGAAGTTATAGAAAAGTGGCTAACTTTGTGGATTCATGGGATGATGATCAATTAAACAGCAAGTGTGGTGAACAGCAATGTTGCAAAGCTGAAAGCCAAAGAAATTCATGATCTCTTTACACAGGGTCAGGAAAATGTGAAACCCTTCTTGGCTAGTGCTGGCTGTCTCATGTTCAAAAGGTGGTATGGCATGAAACCATTAAACTTGAAGGCAAGGCAGTTTCTGCAGATCAGGAGGCTGCAAAAGAAATTTTTTAATATTTGCTAAAGGTGACAGAGGGAATGGGTTATGTGGAAGAAATTGGCTTGTTTTACAAGGACATTGGTAAATGAACCCATCTAATGCAAATGGCACTTTGGTTTATAAAAATGGGACTAGAGGCTCACAGGAACCAAACTCTATTTCCCCTAGGGCAACAGGTCAGCATTCATCAATTCAGTGCATAACTACGGTGAATAACGAGACTCAATGATAATAAAGTATGTAATCTTTGCTTTCTAAATGTTTTGAATCGCCATTTCTATAACATACAATAAACATTCTGTAGATGTTACTGATATAAATAGAATATATGCCAATAAAAGAGGTAGATAAAAAAATGGAAACTTTTTGTGATATTTCTAGTTTGAGACACCCAACTTTTTTTTTTTTTTATTATACTTTAAGTTCTAGGGTACATGTGCATAACGTGCAGGTTTGTTACATATGTATACTTGTGCCATGTTGGTGTGCTGCACCCATCAACTCATCAGCACCCATCAATTCGTCATTTATATCAGGTATAACTCCCAATGCAATCCCTCCCCCCTCCCCATGATAGGCCCCGGTGTGTGATGTTCCCCTTCCCCAGTCCAAGTGATCTCATTGTTCAGTTCCCACCTATGAGTGAGAACATGTGGTGTTTGGTTTTCTGTTCTTGGGATAGTTTGCTAAGAATGATGGTTTCCAGCTGCATCCATGTCCCTACAAAGGACGCAAACTCATCCTTTTTTATGGCTGCATAGTATTCCATGGTGTATACGTGCCACATTTTCTTAATCCAGTCTGTCACAGATGGACATTTGGGTTGATTCCAAGTCTTTGCTATTGTGAATAGTGCCGCAATAAACATACGTGTGCATGTGTCTTTATAGCAGCATGATTTATAATCCTTTGGGTATATACCCAGTGGTGGGATGGCTGGGTCATATGGTACATCTAGTTCTAGATCCTTGAGGAATTGCCATACTGTTTTCCATAATGGTTGAACTAGTTTACAATCCCACCAACAGTGTAAAAGTGTTCCTATTTCTCCACATCCTCTCCAACACCTGTTGTTTCCTGACTTTTTAATGATTGCCATTCTAACTGGGAGACACCCAACTTTGAATAATTACCAGCATGGTAGATCAGGGATTACTGTGATCCTGTCATCTGCTAGAACATTTCCTAACAAGTTAATTACTATGACATAATCACTGTCTACTAGGAACCTGAAAACTGAAGAAACAGGATATGTAAACATTTTTATTAATATTCATTTTAATTGGCTATTCACTTATTATATAGCAATCATACTAGTCTGTGCTAAATTTAACCAGAATGTTTCATTTCTCAAATTTTTTGAGAGATTTGTCATAATTTGTAGATTGTATAACAGTAAACTTCCTATCTGACAAAAATAGCAAGTAACAATTCTGTACTTCAAAACTGGTGGAATGTGAATTACCTAGAGAACGTATCAGTACATCAGTACCATGGCTAAAGGTATTCAAGGGCAGAGAGACAATAGGAAATTTCAATCTGTTCCTATACAAATAGCTTACACCAAAAGTTACACATCTTGCTTAATAATGAATTTAAAAGGTAGGATAACGCAATAGTTTATATGTTATACACATTAATAATAGCATAATACTGCAGACAACAATTCAGGTGATATCTCAACCTCTACTGACCTCTCTTTTTTCCTAATACATTTATCTTTGAAATTATCATGTTTTAATTAATTCACGAAGTTAGACCAAAGAAAAGGTTTGCCACTGAACTTTTCCATTATTTACATTGTGATTACATGGGAATTACCATAATTTTTAAACCCTCAACTATTTGCCATTCCATACAAAAGAGACTATACCACAACGAAGGAGAAAACTTTACCTGACTATATACATATTACTATAATGAATGAACAACAGGAAAAAGAACTAGGGAATTATACGGCCACTTTTTAGACCAAATCTAGCAAAGACATGTGCGGGAAGAACAGCTCCTGGCACTCACTCTGATGCCACATGTCACCACAATCACAACATACTTCAGGCTGATGTCCAACTTTTGAGTAACAGAATTCTGGTTTGGAAAATACACATTTCTGTCTTATTTTTGACTCTGTCTTACTGAATGAATATAGTTCTCAAAGTGTGTATATTTGAAAATATATAAAATATTTCATTAAATGTGAAATAAAAATTAAAATTTCACAATTACTTTACACATCGTCAAGTGTCAGGCAACAGTAGACATGGCCAACAGTGGACACTGACAATGTGTGCCAATAAATCTGGCACTTTCTATAGCTAAATAACCAAATACTTCGGTTATTGCAATATAATAGCTCTTTCTAAAGTACTTGGAGTTTTAATTTGGTTAAAATACGTTTCCTGTAATCTTGAAAAGAGGTGTCAATTAAGTCTGCTCACATTTCACATTTTTAATGGATGTGTAATGACTGTCTAGGGCACTGGGTGAAGAAGGATTCTGAAGTCTAGGAGTAAACACAGGTTTTGGGGAGAAGGGGGAGGAGAGTCAGTGTCCAGGAAACTAAAATATATAAATAAATATATTTAATTATTGTGACTTCTGAAGGTATATTTTCTAGAATAATCCCATCTCATCAGCATTAAAAATGGCTACAGCCTGAGCCACAGATTCTCTAAAACCTGCCAGGTTTTAGAATTGGTGCTGGCCAGCTCACATCCATCCCTAACACTTTCAGGCTAAACTGGGGTGAATCCTGCCAAACTATTCCCGTCACTTATGACTCCATTTCTCAAACTTTCTCCCTTGCTATCTCTGAAGATAGAGTGGTCAAAGCAACTAGTGGCCAGTCTATCTGAGGGGCAGGGTTCCATTAAAAAGGAAGAGAAAGAAGTGCAGAAATAATGTACTTCATTAGACTCTGTTTCAGCCTTTCTTCCCCACACCCACAACAGAATAATTGCCCTTCTCTCAAGTGATACAATGTCTATTTAAAGTGTGAGACTTGATAAAGTATAAAATTAGTGCCCATTTATACTAAAACATACCCAGAATTTAATATGAAAACATTACTAACAGTACATGTATTAAGTAGTTATTTACTACTGTATTGTTCTTTCAAAAGTAAACCATATTTTAAAAATAATAATACCTTTTGGGAGGCTGAGGTGGGCGGATCACGAGGTCAGGAGATCGAGACCATTCTGGCTAACACGGTGAAACCCCGTCTCTACTAAAAATACAAAAAATTAGCCGGGCATGGTGGCGGGTACCTGTAGTCCCAGCTACTCGGAAGGCTGAGGCAGAAGAATCACTTGAACCTGGGAGGTGGAGCTTGCAGTGAGCCGAGATAGCGTCACCGCACTCCTGCCTGGGCGATAGAGCGAGAGACTCCGTCTCAAATAATAATAACAGTAATAATAACTACCACCACCTCAGTGTTCTGCCTCACAGCAATTTTCAGGTCACAGTGCATGGATGGAGATCCAAAGGGAGCCTGTGGTCTCACTGAACTGAGGAGAATGAGATCAGAGACTGGAGTGGTCAAGTTTCGGTTCAGCCTTTCTTTTCAGAAAATTAGTATTTTTCAAAGTCAATTACTTTCTATGAGTCAGACATCAGACCCTCTTCCCTTCCTATTCACAATGTTTAGTGTAACCATCTAACATTTTCCACTTTATTCTTCAAGTTCAAATTTCATAAAATTATTCTCTTTAAAATGCAATTCTAACACAGCAGCAATTAAGAATATAATTCTTGAATGTATCTGGTAATCTAAAACTCACAAAATTATGTATATTTAAGAAAATTTGACTTAGCACACTTTAAAAACACAGACTTTGTGTGTTATCACCTGAGGTCTAACCTGGAAGACAGTAAGGACACTGACACCAGTGGAAAACCAATGGTGGACAAGGCTGTGCGGTACCATTAGAAGAGCACACGAAGAGCCCTGGTGAGGCCCTGGCGAGCACCCTGTCAACAGTCGGCACCAAGCCCAGGGAGGC
This sequence comes from Trachypithecus francoisi, assembly GCF_009764315.1. Classification (NCBI taxonomy): domain Eukaryota; kingdom Metazoa; phylum Chordata; class Mammalia; order Primates; family Cercopithecidae; genus Trachypithecus; species Trachypithecus francoisi. Next base: position 14,304,166 of record NW_022681474.1, on the reverse strand, counting down.
TTACCTGGTCACTCCCTAAAATTCCACCTGCCATGCATCTTGGCTTTGTGGAATCAGTGAAGAATTATGAACACTATGTTAAAGAGAAAATAAAGACACCTGTGGAAATTATCAGGCACTGCCTAGGTCCCGGGATACCTGTGAAGCCTCGAAACCCTAGTGTGAGTAATACAATTACTAAGGAGTGAATGCAAATGTTGGACAGTAGGGGCTGGAGCCACAGTGAGTCTTACACCTCAAGGACTTCTTCCCAGAGCCGAGGAAGTTAAGACACACTCTTCCGACACTAGTTCAAAGATTCTAATCTACTCCTGTAGACGGACAAACCTGTAGAACCATCTGTACATGGAAATAATACCCCTAGCCTGGAGGAATCTCAATAATCACCTGAAATCCAGATCAACACCAGGGATAAAAGAAGAGGCTAGCCAGAGACCTAGGCAGAGCCTGAGAAACCTTCTCGGGGGGTCTCACTTGACTGAAGACATAACCCCAAGATGATTGATCTGACTGCCCCAGGGATGCCTATCAGGATTAGGAGACATCCTGGAGAGCTGACTACAGGACAGGCAGGAACACTTTTGTATTGCTGCTTTTCACATTACCGGAATGCCCAGACATTCAAACTGGATGGCAGCCCATATCCTGACTATAACGTATCTCAAGATCTGATGTGCATTTACCTGTGATTCTAGTTATATCTGTGACCATCAGGGAATATCAATAAACGATACCTTCGATATCCATTTTCTCTGGCAATACAGTAGCGTGTTTGAGGAATCCAAAAAGATTTAAGGCTTTCATCTAGGATGCATTTATTTTTCGGGTTATTTTAATTATCATCTTTTTAAGGGAACTTCATGGATCTGATTCTTGAAAGAGAATTCCTGAGGCTTGGAGCTAAAAGTCCCAGGGTACATTTTATATGCGCTACTCCAAAAACAAATATTTAAAAAGGCACATATACCTCTGCCCACTTCAAAAAATAAAAATTTGAAACTTGAAAAGCTAAAATAAAATTGTTTCCTTTTAAAAATTACAGCTCAATAGGAGGAACATACCTCAAAATACGAAAAGCCATCTATGACAAACCCAGAGCCAACATCATACTGAATGGGGAAAAGTTGAAAGTATTCCCCCTAAGAACTGGAACAAGGGAAGGATACCTACTTTCACCACTTCTATTCAACATAGTACTGGAAGTCCTACTCAGAGTAATCTGACAAGAAAAAGAAATAAAAGGCATCCAAATTGGAAAAGAGAAAGTCAAACTATTTGTTTGCCAATGACAAGCTCATATACCTAGAAAACCCTAAAGACTCTTCCAAAAGACTCCTAGATTTGATAAATGAATTCAGTAAAGTCTCATGCTACAAAATCAATGTACACAAATTGGTAGCACTGCTATATACCAACAACGACCCAGCCGAGTGTATTAGTCCATTCTCACTGCTAGAAAGACATACCCGAGACTGGGTAATTTATAAAGAAAAAGAGGTTTAATAAACTCACAGTTCCACATGACTGGGGAGACCTCACAATCATGGCGGAAGCCAAAGGAGAAGCAAAGGCACGTCTTACATGCTGGCAGGCAAGAGAACCTGTGCAGGTGAACTGCCTTTACCATCAGATCTCACGAGACTTATTCACTATGATGAGAACAGCATGGAAAAAACCTGCCACCATGATTCAATTACCTCCCACTGGGTCCCTCCCACAATACATGGGGATTATGGGAGCTACAAATCAAGATGAGATTTACAGGGGGTACATGGCCAAACCGTATCACTGAGAAATCAAATCAAGAATTCAATCCTTTACATGATAGCTGCAAAAACAAAACACAACAACACAACTCTAGGAGTATACTTAACAGAGGAGGTGAAAGATCGCTACAAGAAGAACTACAAAACGCTACTGAAAGAAATCACAGATGATACAAACAAATGGAAATGCATCCCATGTTCATGGATTGGAAAAATCAGTATCATGAAAACAACCATGCTGCCCAAAACAATCTATAGATTCAACACAATTCCTATCAAAATACAAACATTGTTTTAATAGAAATAGAGAAAAATCCTAAAATTCATATGGAGCCAAAAAATGGCTCAAATGGCCAAAGCAATCCTATGCAAAATAACTATTATCTGGAGGCATCGCATTACCTGACTTTATATTACAAGGCTATAGTAAGCAAAACAGCATAGTACTGATATAAAAGTACACACATAGGAAGGAAAAGAATAGAAAACCTAGAAATAAGGCCAAATATTTACAACCAACTGATCCTTGACAAAGCATACAGAAACAAAATTGGGGAAAGGACACATTATTCAATAAATGGTACTGGGAAAACTGGATAGTCACATATAGAAGAATGAAACCGGATCCCTATCTCTCACCCTATACAAAAATCAACTCAAGATGGATTAAAGACTTAAATCTAAAACCAAAAACCATAAAAATTCTAGAAGAAACCATAGGAAAAATTCTTCTGGACAGTGGCCTAGATAAAGAATTTATGACTAAGACCCCAAAAGCAAATGCCACAGAAAGAAAAACAAGATCTAATTAAACTAAAAAGCTTCCGCACAGCAAAGAAAATAATCATCAGAGTAAACAACCCACAAAATGGGAGAAAATATTTGGAAACTATGCATCTGACAAAGGACTGGTATCCAGAATCTATAAGGAACTCAAAACAGCAAGAAAAAAAATCCCAACAAAAAGTGGACAAAAGACATGAAGAGACACTTCTCAAAGAAAGATATACAAATAACCAACAAACACGTAAGAAAATGCTAAATATGACTAATCATCAGGGAAATGCAAATTAAAACCACAGTGAGATACCACCTTACCCCCGCCAGAATGGTGATTATCGGAAAGTCAAAAACCAATAGGTGTTGGCATGGATGTGGAGAAAAGAGAATGCTTATGGGAATGTATAGGAATGTAAATTAGTACAACTTCTATGGAAAACAGCACGGACGTTCCTTAAAGTACGAAAAGTAGATCTACCATTTCATTCAGCAATCCCACTGCTGGGCATCTACCCACAGGAAAAGAACTCATTACATCAAAAAGACACCTGCATGCATATGTTTCTTGTGGCACAATTCACAATTGCAAAGATATGGAACCAACCTAAGTGCCCATCAACCAATAAATGAAAAAAGGAAAAGTGATATATGCATATGGAATACTCTCAGCCATAAAAGAAAATCAATAAAATAATGTCTTTTGCAGAAACTTGAATGAAGCTAGAGGCCATTATTCTGAATGAAATAACTCAGGAATGGAAAACCAAACACTGCATGTTCTCACTTGTAAGTAGGAACTAAGCTATGGGTACACAAAGGCATACACAGTAGTATCATGGACACTGGAGACTCAGAATGGGGAAGAGTGGAAGAGGAGTAAGAGATTTTAAAAATCTCTTTAATATTTAATATTTTTTAAATATTGGGTACAATGTACACTACTCAGGTGATGGGCGCACTAAAATCTCAGACTTAACCACTACTCAATTTATCCATGTAACCAAAAACCACTTGCACCCAAAGCTAATGAAATATTTATGCATATATTATATATAAAATACATTTTAAGAGCCCAAACCCAACCCCTGAGATTGATTTAATGTTTTTGTTAAAAAAAAAAAAAAAAAAAAAGGAATTCAGATGCTCAGCCAGCCATAACTGAGAACCACTACGCTAACTCACTCCTAGTTCCTAACGTGAGTTGTGTAACACTGTCATCTAAAATTCTAAACAGTTTATTTAAAAAAAATAGGCCAGGCAAGGTGGCTCACATCTGTAATCCTAACACTTCGGGAGGCCGAGATGGGCAGAACACTTGAGCCTAGGTGTTTGAGGTGATCCTGGGCAACATGGCAAAACCCTCCCCACTACCAAAAAAGTACAAAAATCAGCCAGGTGTGGTGGCATATGCCTATAGTCCCAGCTACTCGAGAAGTTGAGGCAGGAGCATCCCCTAACCCCAGGAGATTGAGGCTGCAGTGAGCAGTTATGGTGGTTATGGTGCTACTGCACTCCAGCCTGGGCAACACAGCGAGACTCTGTGTTAAAAAACAAAATTAAATTAAAATAAATAAATGGGGTACAAATATGACTGCAATGACAGTGAATTTTTCCTCAGCATGAGTGGAAAGTCTAACTTTAAATTGGGCTGCTGGCTGTTCAGCTTTTAATTCATTTGAAAATAACTGAGACTAATATTATTTTTATTTGAATAGTCCTAAAAATATTAAAAAATTAACTTTAAAATGATTGAAATGGCAGTTTCTTTTTTTTTCTTTTTTTTTTGAGGCAGGGTCTTGCTCTGTTGTCCAGGCTGGAGTGCAGTGGCAGGATCTCCGCTCGCTGCAACCTCTGTCTCCTGGGCTCAAGTGATTCACCCACCTCGGCCTCCCAAAGTGCTGTGATTACAGGCATGAGCCACCTGACCCTGCCTCAAATGGCAGTTTCTTACCCGAAATAATCCAACATGAATATTGATCACAAGTAAAAGGCTTCATTAAGTTATAATTGTAGAACATACATGTGCAGACTGGTAAAATAAGTATTGTGAAATAAAGGATCTCTGGTACTTTAATATTAAATTTGGTATTTCTAAACATACAAGAAAATGCCAAATTACAAGTACAGTAGAAAAAATACTGTAGACTTATATCATTTATAATTTAAAAAGACAACATCTCTAATGGCAAATAACCTCCTCTCAAAACCTATTAAATTTGACATCAATGGAAGAAGGCCCAAACAAATTTTTCTCAATTTTTTTTTTTGTATTGCAAGAACTAGGCAGTGAAAGTAGGTATATTTTACATTAATTGGTGAAGGGCCCCATGTCAAAATTCAATAGAAAATTAAGGACCTGCTTTCTAAAACAGCATTTGTCAGATATACTTTCGAGACAGAAAAACAAGCAAGAGGCAGATAAATCAAGAATCTACAAGAAGAGAAAACTAAAAAATTCATAATAGCTTTCAAGAGTTGAGAGAGCTTTCCTCATGCTTAGCCCTCAATTATTCCACTGCAGCATCACTGCTGATGAGTGTCAGGATGATCTCAATCTGTGGGTGCTATCACTTGATTATTTCTCTCTTAACCATATGCTTCTCACAAAATGGTATTATTTTATGTTAGATGACAGAACACACCCAACGGAATGCTGAAGCCTTAGCATTTAATACAGCTTTCAAGAAATTAGCATTTAATACAGCTTTCAAGAAATTAGCTATCTGAATCCAAATTGAACTTATCCAGTAGGGGGAGTGTTACAACCTCAAGACAATGACTTCCCTTTCCAAGACAGCAAGAATACTTGAGTTAATTCCAAATGTTTTCCAACAATTTTCTCCATTACGTAAGTATTAAAATGAAGACCTGCAGGTGCCCTGCCTCCAGTGCTCCTGTCCCTGAACCAAGTTATCTTCCTAATGTGAGCTACCACAGTGACAAGCAAGAAAATGAACCAATTATCTATGCTTATTCTCAGATTACTAGCTGTCATTACCAGTGAGTAGGCATTAACCAGAACTTCATAAATAGAATGTTTTGATTGCCCGGAGTTTCCTAATACTCCTGTCTTTCTACCTCCTGCTTTTATAAGCAGTGGTACACAGTTTTATACTTTGTTAATATTACGTACTTTTACACTTATAAAAATGCATTGGGAAAATGAAGGTATATCACTATAAAGATTTAAGAAGTTGACGGGTTTTTGGGAAACAGAGCAGCATAGCAGATTACAGGTGTGGTAGTCATACATTTGAATTCAGACCAATGTAATTATGTCTCTACGACCTTGAGCACCAGTAACTTAATCCTTCTGAGTCTATTCCCTTATTATAAATTGTTATAATGACACATCCCTCATGATGCTTTTGTGAGGACGAAACAGGATATGAAAATTGCCTGGTATGTTAAGACACTCAAAAAGTGACACCTTTGAAAAAACAGGCCGGGCAAGGTGGCTCACACCTGTAATCCTAGCACTTTGGGAGATCGAGTCAGGTGGTTCGCTTGAGCTCAGGAGTTTGGGACCATCCTGGGCAACACGGTGAAACCCCATCACTACAAAAAATTAGCCAGGCATGGTGGCACACACCTGTAGTTCCAGCTACTGGGGAGGCTGTGAGGATCACTTGAGCCCAGGAAGTGGAGGCTGCAGTAACCAGAGTCTAACCACTGCACTCCCTATAGACTGAGACCCTGTCTAAAAGCGAAACAAAACACAAATAACACAAATGGTGCTGCCACAAACAACTTCCATGATTAAACCCAGCTTCCTAAAAACTGTTTAGAAAGTAGACTTGTAAAGCGACCTAATGTATACAAGCCAAATTAAAATGTATATAAATCAGATTATCTTGCTATAAACCACAATATCTTCCTGATTTTTAAAAATAGGCTTTTTAACCCTAGTTATGAGAGCTAATATTATATGACAAGCTCTCAACAGAAATCCTTTGAATCTTTTAGTATCTTTCATGTTCACATGATAAATGCTTAAATTAGAAATGAATATCCTTTGCTCTTAACCTATATTTTAAATTTACTTAACATAACGTGCAGACCAAACAGCAGAGAATAAAAAACTACAAATGTAATTTGGATCTACCTTTCATTTAAATGCTCAGATAACATCTGGAGAACACAATATATGTTTGATATTTAATACAGCTCTACTTTTCAACAGAGCACTTTAAAAGTTACCAATTATAATAAAGTTGCTTTTAAATACCCTCAGGTTGTTAATATAGTAAAATCTCAAAGTTACAAATCAGGATAAATTTTAAATCATCAGTGTTAAGACTTTGCAAGTAATCTTAACTCAAATACGACTTATCTTAATTCATTCACTGTCCTACAGTACCCAGGTCGGAGTGCAGTGGCTGATTTAGCTCACTGTAGCCTCAAACTCCTGAGTTCAAGCAGTCCTCTTGCCTTTACATTTTACTGTGCTTGCTTCAATAAATGTGTTACCCTGAACTGTAAACTCTACAAAGGCGAGAGCCATCTTATCTTTCTCGCCTCAGCGTCTAAGAAGGGTATGACACATAGCAGAGTTTCGATAAATAACAATGTATTAATAAATGAGGTCAAGATATTAAAATTGCTTATATTCTCCTTATATGAAAATACAATATTTTAAAGTGATCTTATAAAACAAATTATGAAGTAACTTGAACTATAAACGCACTGATGTAAAACTAGTTTACCCACTATACTTAAATATTAAGTTTACAGAAAAATGAAAATACTGTATTTCAGCAAAACACATTTTCCAATTAATGTGTAAGCTAATGTGATCTGTTAATATATCCCTCTCATCTCTGAAAAACAAACAGATCAAAGAGTCTATATGATTCCTTTAAAACTCTGATATAGCAGTATTCTATTACTTTTGTCATTTTTACTTCTTTAGTTTTACATAAAAGTGGGCAAACTTGTAGACATTTATGGAGCAAACATTCTGGACATTTGCGGATGTTACCAACATTAAATGAAATGTGCCACATACTCAATGCAACTGTAACTGTACAATTACTTAATAGTGTGAATAACTTAAGTATGTGCACTAAGGATATTTCTACTGCTATCTGATTGAACACATTTTAAAAGAATTTACCCAGCACTTTAATTATGAAAATATTTTCCAATATGCTAAATTCTCTTTAAAAGAAACCTGAGATAAAAATCAGGAAATTACTGAACAGGAAAAATATATATGCAATGAAAGATTAAATATCTAATTAGGTTATTTATTGAGTTAAATATCTATGTCTAATAATTTGCCAAAGTTCTGTCCTAAGACATAATAATGGATTACACAAACACTAAAAAAAAAAATCTTATTTTACAGATTTCTTTGCATTTGCAAATAATTTTGATACTAAAACTTGTACAGCATTTCCATGACACAAACTAAATAACTCCCTGGATTTTCTAATGGAAAAACAGTAACAACAGGTGCACACAAAATCTTTCCTTAAGCAATAAATCATGTCTGCGTATGTTTTTAAAACCGTAGCTAAGTCATGGTTATTCAAAAAGACTATTGTATTGGGTATTTTGATTTGGGTTCTTATCTCCCTCACACTATCTTCATTTCTATCATTTACCTCTTATCCCAGAGACTCTCAAACTTTTATGTTATATAAATCACATTGTCTCAAAAAATATCTCATCCACTTCTTGTGTGTTTCTGTATGTGTGTGTGTGTGTGTGTGTGTGTGTGTGTCTGGGATAGGATGCGATTAAGGGTGTGCTACAAGGTGAACCCTCCATAATTAAAAGGAAGACTGACTGCTACGCTTTTAAGATGACAATGTGTGGCTGGGCGGCGTGGTGGCTCATGCCTATAATCCCTGCACTTTGGGAGGTCAAGACAGGCAGATATATACGAGTTTGAGACCAGTCTGGCCAACATGGCAAACCCCAACTCTACTAAAAATACAAAAATTAGTCAGTCATGGTGGCTCCTGCCTGCAGTCACAGCTACTTGGCAGGCTAAGGCATGAGAATCACTTGAACCCAGGAGGTGGAGGTTGTAGTGAGCCGAGATGGCGCCACTGCGCTCCAGCCTGGGCAACAGAGCAAGACTCTATCTCAAAAAAAAAAAAAAAAAAAAAAAAAAAAAAAGGACTATTTGTAAGTTTAAGTTGGAGAGTGTACGTGTAAGTAACTTTGCACAGTGGCTGATATACAGTAGACAGACATACATGATATATTATTATCATGGTCCTCATTTATGTTATAAAATTGTAGCTACTAAATATTTCAAAAGTCGAGACTAAGAGAAGGCAAAACACTGAAAACCTGAAGAACAACCTCCAGGTCACTAATATCTGCACAAATCACTGTATCAAAGCAGATTTACGTTTGTTTTGAAAACCTGATAATGGCACTGCAAGTAACTGAACGTATATAAGAGATATTGGTAGAAATTAAACTCACATATGCTGAATTCCTAGTAGAAATGTTGGTGAGGTTTTAATGAAGATCAAATGAAGAGAAAACACCAGTTCTCCTTTATTCGGAAAGTCTATCTGCTTCAAGGAAATACAGAAAATGCAAACTGAAGCAGTTATGGACACAGTGCCAGAAATGAAAAAAAGAAACATATTTACGTAAAACCAATGGTTAAAATAAGAACTCTCACACAGTGTATTTTAGTTATTTGTATTATTCAAATGAATTAAAATAAATGAATAATAATATCATTCATCAAAGTATTGATAGGCCAGGTACAATGGTTCATACCTATAGTCCCAGCACTTTGGGAGGCCAAGGCAGGCGGATCACTTGAGGCCAGGAGTTTAAGACTCGCATGGCGAAATAGAAAAATTAGCCGGGCATAGTGGCGGACACCTGTAATCCCAGCTACTCAGGAAGCTGAGGCAGGAGAATCACTTGAACCCAGGAGGCGGAGGCTGCAGTGAACCAAGATTGTGCCTCTGCACTCCAGCCTGGGCGACAGAGTGAGAGTGTCTCAACAAAAGGAAAAAAAAAAAAAAGGAAGAAAGAAAATTCAGTGTTAAATCCAATTTAAGGTTTTCAAACAGTGAAAAGTTTTAACTATCATAAGGCTAACTCTACTTTCTCTTTTTTTTTCTCCATGTGGAATTCAACTGAAGGACAAGAAAGTTACCGAAAATCTGACACCAGAAGGTTAGGGCTTTAAGTAAGCAAGTTACAGCAGCATTTGATACTTTTATTGCAAGTATTAAAATTCTTAGGTCCAAGTAGTGTCTCAATTAAGGTATGCCAAAGGGTATGAATGCCTCTATTATACACCACTGTAACAACCCTAAGAAGAAAAAACTGGGAGGGTTACCGAAGGATGAAGGACGAGAGTCCAAATAAACATATGTCATTCATTGAAACATGCATGACATCCATTCAAAATGCCAACAGGGCCGGGTGCAGTGGCTCTCATCTGTAATCCCAGCACTTTGGGAGGCCAAGGCAGGTGGATCATTTGAGGCCAGGAGTTTTGAGACCTGGCCAACATGGCAAACCACCCCCGACCCTGATCCCTACTAAAAATACAAAAAATTATCCAGGTGTGGTGGCACACGCCTGTAGTCCGAGCTACTCAGGAGGCTGAGGCATGAGAACTGCTTAAGCCTGGGAGGTAGGGGTTGTAGTGAGCTGAGATCGCACCACTGCACTCCAGACTGGGCAACAGAGCAAGACTCTGTCTCAAAAAAACAAAAAAAAAAACACCAACAGAATGGTATTCAGTATGAATGAAAGAACTAAATTTTAACATTGTAATTGATTTCTTTTTGTGAAGCTGGAAGCTTGTACATGTACATTTATTTAAACACCTCACAAACGGTAATTGCAAAAATAAATTGTCCAATTTAGAGACTGTAAAAGGAAGATTTGGTTTTCATATGAGCAATCTCTATGGGGAAAAAGCACCATGTGAAATACAGAAATCATTTAAGTCACAGAGCTAAGCAAGACAAATATTTTGATTCTGTCATAATCACATCCCATATCCTCTCTGATTCTCTAGCCTGGTCATCTTATAAAGATGAGTCAACCAAAAATAACAACTATAATGTAACCTGTGCCAGTTAGTCAAAAACAAGGCAAATTAAATGCCTCTACATTCATATTTTTTCTCCTGCGTGTAAAAATTAGACATTCAGAAAAACTACAAAGATGACTCTGCCTACCAACTTTCAAAGTACAACCAACACTATCTCCCTGATAACACCCAACCATTAATTAAAATCAATAACCTCAAACATCTGAAAACGTTGTGCACACCATAATTACTAAGCTAAAATTACTATATTTCTCCGTTTAGAGGAAAACAAGTAAACATTTACTTTCTGCTTTCGAACAAACAGATTAAATTATTTTTAAGAATGCTCTTGCCTCTATATGACTCAGCTTACTGTGGGATGCAGAACACCTAAGTGAGGCAGACCAAGGGTTCTAGACCTCCCTAAAAACCCAACCTGCACCACTCCCTCCTACCAGCAGGGCCCTGAATGGGCCACCTGGGTATCTCCTCCAGGCTCACAGACATTCATGACACCAGATACCATGTACACACCGTATATGACCCAGGGTACTACATACCCTGGATAAGACAGTGGGTACTGTGTACACAGTACATATGACACTAGGTACTAGGCACACACTGCATCTGACACTGGGTACAGCTTCTGTGACAAGGATAGTGCATGCATGGTGCATATGACATTGGGTACTATATATGCATGGCATATGACGTTGGGTACTACCTACACACCATATATAACACCAGGTAATGTATACATACTGTATATGCCACCAGATATACAAAACATAGGTAACACCAGGTAGTGTATATACATTGTATATGACACCAGATACTATATACCTAACGTATATGACATTGAATACTGCACACACACCGCATATGGCAGCACGGTACCTTGCACATACTGCACAGAATACCGGAACTGCGTAAGGGCTGTATATGACACCGGGTGCTGCATACACAGTGTGAAAGGATAGTATTACACACCATATATGACCCCAAGTACTGTGTGCACACAGTATATGACACCTGGTACTATACACACAGCATATACGACACCAGGTATTACATACACACTGTATGTGACACCAGGTAAGGTAAATACATTCAATACTATCTAGATACTATATACACTCGGATATGACATGGAGTACCACACACACACCTCATATGGCAGCAGGGTACCATGCACATAATGCACAAAATACCGGGGACTGAGTGCACAGCCTAAGTGAGGAAGATACATGTACACACCGTGTATGATACCTGGTACGACACCGGGTACTTCGAGCACACTGCCTATGACACAGAGTACACACCATATACGATCCCCGGTACTGCGTACCCACCGCATAGTACACCGCACAGCACAACGAGCACTGCTACACACGAATAAAACAGGTACGGCGGTCACTCTGCAGAAGACATCAGGCACGGCGCACACATCGCCAGCTCCTCCTCCTCCCGGCTCGGGAGAAAAGCGCGAGGGGAGACTGCAAGTGAAAGTGCGGGTCCCGGCGCACCCCCCCCCCCTTCCCGGCCGCGTCCTCAGCAGCTTCTCCCCGGAGCTCTGGGTGGGAGGAGGGCGGCGGACCCCGCAGGACTGTCCCGGAGGTCCGCGAGGACCTGTTGAGGCGGCGGCGTCGCTGCCGGGGTCGCTTACAGCCCCGGGGGACCGACGAATCTCCGCCCCGGGCCTCGGGGCCAGCCCTGCCCGCCGCTCCCGGGCTAGCACACGACATGCCGCGCGACAAACGCTTCCTCTCCGCCCGCCACACGCCCGGGGCCGCGTTCCCTGCCGGCCCCGACTGCGCACGGGCCCAGGAGGCCTGACCGAAAGAGGGGCACGGGGCCCGGCGGGCGGTGCTCACGCGACTCCGCGGCTTCCCGGCCCAAGCAGGCCCCGCGCGGTCCTCCGGGGCCTCCTCTGCGGCCGCCCAAGGCGAGGGGGCGCGGGCCCGCAGCCTCCGCAGGCCCCGCCGCCGCCCTCGCAGGCCCCGCCGGCCCGGCCCGCCATCCACAAAGCTCCCCGGCAGCTCGGAGCCCTTCGCGAGCGGGCGAGCGACCATCAGCACCCGCTGGTGCCGCCGCCGCCCCAGAGGCCGCGGCCAGGCAGGCTCCACCGCGCGGGCCGCGCCATCTCCACGGACGCCCCCGCCCGCCCCGCCGCCGAGCTTTCCCCACCATTATGCTCCGGCTCCTCCACCGCCGCCGCCGCCGCGCCCGGCCCTCCCCTCCGGTGCCGCCTCCTTCCCGCCGCCCGGCGCCTCTCGGGCCTGAGCCGGCGACGGGCGCGGGGGGCGGGGGGGACGCTCAGGCCGCCTCCTCCTCCCTCCCTGCCGGCCTCCTCCCTCCTCCCCGGCTCCCCCCGCCCGGACCCCGCCGCCGGCTCCGCGCGAAGGGCTCCGGGCTCGAGGGGCGCCATGTTTGTAATACTCCACCTCAGAGAACGCCGCGGTCGCGCCAGAGCGAGAGAGGCGAGGCGGCCGGGGCGCCGCGTGCGGGGTGAGGGCCGGGAGGGCCCCGCCGCCCGCAGAGTCGCGTCTCCCCGGGGGGCCGCGGGCCTGCGGGGCCGGAGCGGGCGGCTGGAAGTTGGGCGCCGCCGCCCGGGAAAGTTGGGTCCCCGCGAGGCCGCGGCAGCCGCTCACATGGCGATGCTGCGCGCGGCGGCCGCTCGGCCCCACCGGCCCTCGGAGTTTATTGTGTCGGGTCGAGGCGCCCCGCGGCCGGGCCGAGCACTGGGGGCTCTAGCGGCTGTCGCCGGACTTGCGCGCTGCTGGCCCGGCTTGCGGCCGCCTCCCGCCCGGGGCCGGAGCCGTGCACGCGGCTCCTACCTTCCCCACGTCCTGTCCTCGGCGCTTCTATCCGAAATTTGTTGGAGCATATTCCTCTGTCTCCACACATGCACTCCGTATCCACACACACGTGAAGGCTACGTACGTGCAGGCGCGCTGGAGCCGGGAGCGGGCGCCGAGGCCGGGGCGCGAGGGGGCATTGTCAGGCGCCGCGGCAGCTCAGCCCCGGGTGGACCTGGTGCCTGCCCCGGGCTCGCGGGGTCCGGAACGACGAAGTCTGAGAAGTACGAGTGCTTCCCTTAACAACATTGTTTAGGTAGTCTGAACAGCCTTTTACTCCTGTCGTCAAAAAGAGTGGTATGCGCTAAGTTCCTCGTTCCATCTCTGCGCAAACAGGACTGCGAAAAGAACAGGACCACCCATCAGCAGCCCTGCAAGAACGCTGCAGATTTGCGCGAGAAGTAGGTTATCTTCTATGGAGAGGCATTCTAGACCTAATCAGAGACGATCCCTTAAAACTGTGGTTTAAGAAAGGTTCGGAGCTAAGCATATTTTGATAGTGTTCACCTGTTTTCCCGAAGGACCTTTCGCCTCTGGGAGTCGGGGAACACCTGTCAGTCAGAGTGCTGTCCTCTGAAACTCGGTGAATACAGGACAGCAAGGTGTTTTCAGGGAGACCACATTCTCATAACTTTTAGTACAGTATAGTGTTACAGTTGTTCTGGTTTATTATTAGTGTTGTTAATCTCTCATTGTGCCTCACTTATAAATTAAACTTTATTATAGGCAGGTGTGTGTAGGAGCAAACGTAGTGTAAGTAAGGTTCAGCACTACCCCGCGTTTCAGGTGTCTATTGGGCGTCTTGACACGTGTCCCCACCTGAAAAATCATTAGGAAGAGACCGTTGTAGGAATTTGGGGATTCTGATAAAATACATCAGTCTGCTTCTACAGCTGATTTCTGAGATTGTTCGAATTTAGAAATGGGTGGTACTTGAATAGGTCTGTGATATACACTAGTCAAATAAACACAATCTTTCATACCATTTACAGCCCTCATTCTGATACATCGCAGAGAGTTTTTGGTTATCTCAAAGAACATCACAGAATAATTTTAATTCGTTTTAAGAATAAATATATATCGTTAAAATTTAGTAGAGGGATTAAAACGTGTCAGAAGAAAAGTAAGCCATGCCTGGTTTGAATGTTGGACGGGGAATTCCAACAAGGAAGAGCTTTCAGTGAGTCACCTTTTTAAAAAGTCTGTTACTTCATCTGTAAAATAGAGGACTGCATGGTTCTGTGTATTTTACAGAAGGCACTCGAGTAAGACAACATCGTATCAATAAAAGGAAACTTACCTTTTAGGAAAGAAGTGACTGCATAACTCCACATTTTTCTCCAGTTATACTTTGTAGGCATCATTTCAAATTTTATACCCCGATACCATCTCTCATTCATCCTAATGTAAGTTAGATAACTTAACCTGATTTTCCTGTTGGTTTTGCCTCGAATTTAACCCTTGGCTCTATTTTCCACGTAAGGTGGTATTTATCCACTAAGATGAATATGAATATCCCTCCCCACATAAAACACAAAAGCCATGGGTAATTTACAAAAGAAGGAATAAAACTATTAATAAATGCTGATAACTATTCAAATCACTAGTAATGACATATTCAAACAATGTAATATTGCTTCATATGACAGAATTCTTTTCCCGTGATAATGCTACTGAGAGTTAGCCAAATGAACACTTATATACACTGCTGGCAGAAAATTGGGTTGATCTTAACTCTCTTGAAATGCATACCAAGAGGCCATTAAAAGTTTAATTTGTCTCATTTGCCCCTCAACTGAATGCATGTGTGTGTGTGGGTCTGGGGGCCAACGGTTCGAGGTTTGGAGGAAGCCCAGAAGACCAGTAACTAATGGCTGTGCTAGTATCTTACGTGATGAAGCTATACTCTTTATGGAATTGAATACAGACAGATCTTTACTTCTTAATTCTCCTTTTTGGATTGGTGAGTTTCAAAGTGGGTGCCAGTGAGCCCTGGGGCTTCTCAGAGCTGTCAGGGAGCTGTCTCTGCAGGACCAAGATGTGGGACTACCCCTTCCACCCCCAATCAGAGCAGCACTGCTCTATTTTCTAGAATGAGTGTCCAGATCAGATGTCATTACCTGCCTATTGGTACAGTATGGTGTGTGTAAGGTAATAATTGCTCAAACTCATTTGACATGAGTTAGGGTTTAGTCTCATTATTTATTTTGTTAAATATTATCAGGAAATACTGTGGAAGAAAATGGTAACTGTAGCTGTAATAAAGTGTGGACTGCTGGCCGGGCGCGGTGGCTCAAGCCTGTAATCCCAGCAGTTTGGGAGGCCGAGACGGGCGGATCACGAGGTCAGGAGATCGAGACCATCCTGGCTAACACGGTGAAACCCCGTCTCTACTAAAAAAATACAAAAAACTAGCCGGGCGTGGTGGCAGACGCCTGTAGTCCCAGCTACTCGGGAGGCTGAGGCAAGAGAATGGCATAAACCCGGGAGGCAGAGCTTGCAGTGAGCCGAGACTGCACCACTGCACTCCAGCCTGGGTGACAGAGCGAGACTCCATCTCAAAAAAAATAAAATAAAATAAAAAAGTGTGGACTGCTGCAGATGGCTGTGAGTGTAAATGTCACAGCACCTTTATTGGCCCATTGCCTCCAGAGCCACTTCCTGATGTGGGGCAGCCCTCAAAAATGTGTGCCTAGTGAGTGTCATCTCTTACACATGCTACAGCCCCCCATCCTCAGACTTCCAAAAAAGCAAGAGGATAAGAAACATTCAGTAAAAGATGCTGAAGTGAGCAGTCATGATCTAGCCACTCCACAAGGTTAGTTCGTACTGCAAAGGGAGACTCTCTCAGAGACCTATATATATTATATACATATATACACATATATATACACACACACACACACACATATATATATATTTTGAGCAGCAGCAAGATTTATTGTGAAGAGCGAAAGAATGAAGCTTCCACAGCATGGAAGGGGACTCAAGCGGGTTGCCCTAATAAAATATTTTCTTTTTTTTTTTTTTTTTTGAGACGGAGTCTCGCTCTGTCGCCCAGGCTGGAGTGCAGTGGCCGGATCTCAGCTCACTGCAAGCTCCGCCTCCTGGGTTTACGCCATTCTCCTGCCTCAGCCTCCCAAGTAGCTGGGACTACAGGCGTCTGCCATCTCGCCCGGCTAATTTTTTGTGTTTTTTTTTTTAGTAGAGACGGGGTTTCACCGTGTTAGCCAGGATGGTCTCGATCTCCTGACCTCGTGATCCGCCCGTCTCGGCCTCCCAAAGTGCTGGGATTACAGGCTTGAGCCACCGCGCCCGGCCAAAATATTTTCTAAGACTATACAATATTCTTTGATTTCATTCCATGCCTTTCTGACTTCTGATTACAGTTTTCCATAGTCTTTAGTATTAGATATTGATGTTCTGAATATGATTGTGGTTTCTCCTTCTTCTCTATTAGATTAACATTCTGGCATATAAGTTAGTATATAACAAGTTTATTAATATTGCTTAAGGATTTCCAGTCACGTGTGGATGCTTTTAAAAATCATGTTTTTGAACCTAGAAAGTTGTGGTCCAAACTCTGTAACAGTAGTTACCATTCATTGCTGTTGCCACCCTCTGTGGCTCAGACTGAAGCTGGTACTATCCACATTTTAATTTTAAAAAACTTTCAGCCAGGAGTAATGGCTCACATCTATAACCCCAACACTTTGGGAGGCCGAGGTGGGAGGCACTTGAGTCCAGGAGTTCGAGAACAGCCTGGGCAACATAATGAGGCCCCATCTCTACCAAATTAAAAAAAAGAAAAATAGCTGGAGGTGGTGGCTCACTCCTGTAGTCCCAGCTACTTGAGAAGCTGAGAGAGGAGGATTGCTTGAGCACAAGAGGTCAGGGCTGCAGTGAGCTGTGACTGCACCACTGCACTCCAGCCTGGACGACAGAACAAGACGGTCTCCAAAAGAAGAGAAAAAGAAACTCTCAGTATAGGAAATCCATTTCCATTGAAAGCCATGATTCTTCCAATACTTAAGTGGCAACTTTTTACTACGCAGCAACCGAGGAGGTGAGCTGACAGTGCTTGCCAGGCCTAGTTCCAGTGCCTGTGGGCCTTGAAACCCAGGCTCCAGGCATCTCTTCAGGGCTCCAAAGCTGTGGCTCCTGAAATTCAGTTCCCTACTTCTGTCCACGAATGTACACTATTTATTAGAAGTAGGTCCTCCCACACCCAGATTAATATGCTTCAGAACATTTAAAGAAAAGTAGGATCCTGTCTTTTCAAGGGCAACTCATCACACAAGATGAAAAAGGGATGTGTGTGTGTGTGTGTGTGTGTGTGTGTGTGTGTCTTCTTTCCTTCAAAATTGTGATTCCAACCTTTTCCCTGTCTCCCTTTCCCTGCTTTCCTTTTCTTGAGATTGGACTCACTCTGTCACCCAGGCTGGAGTGCAGTGGCACCATCTTAGCTCACTGTAATGTCCTCTTCTGGGCTCAAGTGATCCTCCCACTTCAGCCTCCCGAGTAGCCGGGACCACAGGCGCATGCCACCACGCCCAGCTAATTTTTTGTATTTTTGGTAGAGATGGGCTTTCGCCATGTTGCTCACGCTGGTCTCGAACTCCTGAGCTCAAGTGATCTGCCCGTCTTGGCCTCCCAAGTGCTGGAATTACAGGAGTGAGCCACCGTGCCTGGCCCCTGTCTCTCTTCTGTAGCATGATGTAGAAGAATATGCACTAGTGCACCTGAGTCCGAATTCCAACTCACTGTGAGACATTGAAGTGATTTCACTTTTTTGAACCTTGGTTTCCCTGTTTTTCAGGAGTATGATTTTCTAACATCAGATTGCTTGGGTTAGAGTCCTAACTCCACCATTCTCTAGCTGCTGACCTTGGATAAGTTATTTACCAATTTATATCTCATTTTCCTCATCTGTAAAATGGGAATAATACAATTGTATGATTTCATAGTGGTCGTTGAGAGGATTAAATGAGAAAATACATGTAAAATTATAATACTACCTGATTGGAATAACTGTTCAGTATTAGCATCTACAATTATTATTATCTGTAAAATGGTAATGATGAATATTAAACGGGCCAAATATTGTGAAATGCCTGACACAAAAGGAGCTCCCCTTCTACCACGTCCTGGAGTCGAGCACACAGGACAACAAAGTGAAGACATCTAAGGACACCCGAATGTGCGTGATTGATTGCAGGTGTATCTCCAACTCCTCATTGGTCCCCACAGACCCACAGCCCGACCCAGGCTGGATCCTGGGGATTTCCTCCTGGCTTTTGATCTTTAGCTCCAGATGAATTGCCGTTATCTGAACAGAAGAAACAATTGCAGCCTGTGTTGACTCTTTCAGGTTGTTTGTTTGTTTGTTGTTTGTTTTTCAGAACTGCAGTTCCAGCAGCCACTTCCCCAGACTCTGCTTCTGACTAGTTATGTAACTTTTGGCATGTAGCAACCTCTCCCAGCTTCAGTTCCCTTCTCTGTAAATGATGGAAGTTTACAATTCGCACAAGGTTCTCATCAGTCCTAAAATTCTATGAATTCCAATGCTATACCGGCCTCTGTTCCTGGAAATCCTGTTGTTTCTGCTCTGTCCTTCAAAAGCTCTCTTATCAGATAGACTTTCTGGTCCTGTTTCTCTTATCTCTGGCTTCCTTTCTTCCCCACTGCACTTAATAATGCTTGGCCTCTCTGCAGGCACTATCACACCGGTGCTTCCCTGTAGAAAACTTCTTCCCCTGGGATGGAAGCCAGGACTCTTTAAGAGACTAATTCTTGGATTCACAATATACAGAGGCATGGGAATAATCGCTGTAATATCTTAAGAAGTTGTTCTCTTCTTCATTTAAACATTTAAAGTACCAGAAAATGCACACTTGCATGTTTACATACTTCCTCCAGCCTCTTGTCAGGGATACCTTTCCAACATCTTTTCAGTTTTTAGGAATGACAAAATTTAGTCATAGGCTCCACTGTCAGCTTGTGGGGAGTTTCATGCAGTGAACTTACATTAAAACAAAAGGCACCTGCACTTGGCCATCATTACTGAGGTCTATACACACATGTCAATGATCATGTCTGAACACAGAGCTGTGAACATGCCTTTTCAGTGTTAAATTTTACAGAAATTCCCTTCTCATTGCCACCTATTTGTGGCAATAGCAAATGAGAATTTGTGTGGGAATTTTTTTAGTTTCTTTTTTGGGACACAGTCTCGCTCTGCCGCCAGGCTGGAGTGCAGTGGGGCAATCTCAGCTCACTGCAACCTACACCTCCTGGGTTCAAGCAATTCTGCTGCCTCAGCCTCCCCAGCAGCTGGGACTACAGGCGCCGCCACCACGCCCAGCGAGTTTTTGTGTTTTTAGTAGAGATGGGGTTTCATCATGTTGACCAGGTCGGTCTCTATCTTTTGAACTCATGATCTGCCCAGCTTTGCCTCCCAAAGTGCTGGGATTACAGGTGTGAGCCACCGTGCCTGGCCTTTTAGTTTCTTTAAAACCCAGTACTGTGGTACATAGCATTTAAGATTTTCATTCTCTTTCTTCAGCTTTCTCACAGTTGTGATTACTCATGTTCCCATACAAACTAATGTTTAAGAAATCATCACAGTATTTACCATTGATGCCTTTGGAATTTTATGTTGTTCTAAAGCATTCTCCCTTTTGTTAATTTTCAGAAAAGCTTTCTTTAGGTTTGAATAATTGGCATAAAATTAAAACTGATGTTATCTTCATGTATGTTTTAGGTTTTTAATATGAATAAAGCTGAGAGAAATTGTAGAAAGACTGATGGGATAGGAACATTTAAATAAATAAACATTTATAAACACTTATAAATGAATAGTTCATAGGAAACTGTCTTCTAGAAGTGGTAAAGTATAAAACGTCCATTTGTATTCTTCTATTATTTAAAGGAAACTATGTCTCAATAAATTGTCTGGTGATAAATCCCTTAAATACTTAAAGAAAAATATAGTAGGCCGGGCGCGGTGGCTCAAGCCTGTAATCCCAGCACTTTGGGAGGCCGAGGCGGGCGGATCACGAGGTCAGGAGATCGAGACCATCCTGGCTAACACGGTGAAACCCCGTCTCTACTAAAAAATACAAAAAAAAAAAAAACTAGCCGGGCGAGGTGGCGGGCGCCTGTAGTCCCAGCTACTGGGGAGGCTGAGGCAGGAGAATGGCATGAACCCAGGAGGCGGAGCTTGCAGTGAGCTGAGATCCGGCCACTGCATTCCAGCCTGGGCATCAGAACGAGACTCCGTCTCAAAAAAAAAAAAAAAAAAAAAAGAAAAAATAGTAAACACATTACATCTCCCAGGGGAAATGGTAGAAAGTAAATATCTAGGAGAACAATAAAATGAAATGTAAATAATTATAATGCCAAATTATATTTTCTACAAAATATTAAAATTCAAAAATATTTCCTACGTTATTTGGCCATTGTCTCTGCATTTACAGTTTGATTGGTTTATTTTGCTTATGTGCAGTATTGAGATAAAGTCAAAGAAAAGTTGGAGGCCAGGCATGGTGGTGCGCATCTGTGATCCCAGCTACTCTGGAGGCTGAGGCAGGAGGATTGCTCAAGCACAGGGGTTCAAGGCTGCAGTGAGCCCTGATTGTGCCACTGCCCTCCAGCCTGGGCAACAGAGCAAGACCTGGTCTCAAAAAACAAACCTCCCCCCAAAAACAGAAGAAGAAAAAATAAAAGCTTCAGAGAGCACAACTTCCTTTTTTCTTTTAATGTAACTGCACTGAGAATTTCAAGCACAGGAAGTTCTGCATCCTCAGCTACCATGCGTAGAAAGCAAAACATAGAAAGCAATGGGTTTCTTTCCACTTCCTCGCCCTCCTCCTTCCATCAGTCAATCCGCAGTCCCTCTTCTACAGTGAAGCCTGGTGGTAATTTTCCACACACAGTGTTATTCAGGGGCTGATTGTCCTTCCTTATTTGTATTCATTTCTTTTTTTAATACCTATTTTGAAAATTCATACAGAATATAGGCAAAGAAGCTAAAAGAAAAAGTGAAACTCGGAACTTTTTTTTTTTTTTTTTTTTTTTGAGACGGAGTCTCGCTCTGTCACCCAGGCTGGAGTGCAGTGGCCGGATCTCCGCTCCTGCAAGCTCCGCCTCCCGGGTTCCCGCCATTCTCCTGCCTCAGCCTCCGGAGTAGCTGGGACTACAGGCGCCGCCACCTCGCCCGGCTAGTTTTTTTGTATTTTTAGTAGAGACGGGGTTTCACCGTGTTAGCCAGGATGGTCTCGATCTTCTGACCTCGTGATCCGCCCACCTCGGCCTCCCAAAGTGCTGGGATTACAGGCGTGAGCCACCGCGCCCAGCGAGAACATTTTTAATTTTTTATTAGTTATTGCATTTTTTTAAAAGGACAGTTGCTGGAAGAGAAGGTAATTGAATATAGATTACAACAAGATTTAGGAACAATTATAGAATTTCTTGTATATTTACTAATGAATGCTAATTATCCTTTATGTAAATGGCATATTATGCCAGCAAGATTTGTGTGTGTGTGTGTGTGTATATATATATGTGTATATATACATATATATACACACACGCACACGATAGCGTGACAGCTAAGTAAATTGTGATTTATTCCTATGATAGGATTTATGTAACTTTTTAAAGAAGTTGTTTATAAAGGTCTTTTTATTTTTATTTTTATTTTTTTATTTTTTAAATCTATATGCCAATGTTTATAGTAGCATTATTCACAATATCCAGGAGGTGGAAACAACCCAAGTATTCATCAGCAGATGAATGAATCAGCAAAATGTGGGATATACATTCACTAGATGATATGGTTTGGCCTTATGCTCCCAGCCAAATCTCACCTTGAATTGTAATAATCCCCACGTGTTGTGGGAGGGACCCAGTGCTAGGTAATTGAATCACGGAGGTGGGTCTTTCCAGTGCTGTTCTTGTGATAGTAAGTTGCAAGAGATCTGATGGTTTTATTTATTTATTTATTTATTTTTTGAAGTTGGCCAGCATAATTTATTTTTTTCTTTCTCTTTTTTTTTTTTCATTATTATACTTTAAGTTCTAGGGTACATGTGCATAACGTGCAGGTTTGTTACATATGTATACTTGTGCCATGTTGGTGTGCTGCACCCATCAACTCATCAGCACCCATCAACTCGTCATTTACATCAGGTATAATTCCCAGTGCAATCCCTCCCCCCGCCCCCCCCATGATAGGCCCCAGTGTGTGATGTTCCCCTTCCCGAGTCCAAGTGATCTCATTGTTCAGTTCCTACCTATGAGTGAGAACATGTGGTGTTTGGTTTTCTGTTCTTGGGATAGTTTGCTGAGAATGATGGTTTCCAGCTGCATCCATGTTCCTACAAAGGACACAAACTCATCCTTTTTTATGGCTGCATAGTATTCCATGGTGTATATGTGCCACATTTTCTTAATCCAGTCTGTCACTGATGGACATTTGGGTTGATTCCAAGTCTTTGCTATTGTGAATAGTGCCACAGTAAACATACGTGTGCATGTGTCTTTATAGCAGCATGATTTATAATCCTTTGGGTATATACCCAGTAATGGGATGGCTGGGTCATATGGTACTTCTAGTTCCAGATCCTTGAGGAATCGCCATACTGTTTTCCATAATGGTTGAACTAGTTTACAATCCCACCAACAGTGTAAAAGTGTTCCTATTTCTCCACATCCTCTCCAGCACCTGTTGTTTCCTGACTTTTTAATGATTGCCATTCTAACTGGTGTGAGATGGTATCTCATTGTGGTTTTGATTTGCATTTCTCTGATGGCCAGTGATGAGCATTTTTTCATGTGTCTATTGGCTGCATGCATGTCTTCTTTTGAGAACTGTCTGTTCATATCCTTTGCCCACTTTTTGATGGGGTTGTTTGTTTTTTTCTTGTAAATTTGTTTGAGTTCTTTGTAGGTTCTGGATATTAGCCCTTTGTCAGATGAGTAGATTGCAAAAATTTTCTCCCATTCTGTAGGTTGCCTGTTCACTTTGATGGTAGTTTCTTTTGCTGTGCAGAAGCTCTTTAGTTTAATTAGATCCCGTTTGTCAATTTTGGCTTTTGTTGCCGTTGCTTTTGGTGTTTTAGACATGAAGTCCTTGCGCATGCCTATGTCCTGAATGGTATTCCCTAGGTTTTCTTCTAGGGTTTTTATGGTATTAGGTCTAACATTTAAGTCTCTAATCCATCTTGAGTTAATTTTCGTAAGGAAGGGATCCAGTTTCAGCTTTCTACTTATGGTTAGCCAATTTTCCCAGCACCATTTATTAAATAGGGAATCCTTTCCCCATTTCTTGTTTTTGTCAGGTTTGTCAAAGATCAGATGGCTGTAGATGTGTGGTATTATTTCTGAGGACTCTGTTCTGTTCCATTGGTCTATATCTCTGTTTTGGTACCAGTACCATGCTGTTTTGGTTACTGTAGCCTTGTGGTATAGTTTGAAGTCAGGTAGCGTGATGCCTCCAGCTTTGTTCTTTTGACTTAGGATTGTCTTGGCAATGCAGGCTCTTTTTTGGTTCCATATGAACTTTAAAGCAGTTTTTTCCAATTCTGTGAAGAAACTCATTGGTAGCTTGATGGGGATGGCATTGAATCTATAAATTACCTTGGGCAGTATGGCCATTTTCACAATATTGATTCTTCCTATCCATGAGCATGGTATATTCTTCCATTTGTTTGTGTCCTCTTTTATTTCACTGAGCAGTGGTTTGTAGTTCTCCTTGAAGAGGTCCTTTACATCCCTTGTAAATTGGATTCCTAGGTATTTTATTCTCTTTGAAGCAATTGTGAATGGAAGTTCATTCATGATTTGGCTCTCTGTTTGTCTGTTACTGGTGTATAAGAATGCTTGTGATTTTTGCACATTAATTTTGTATCCTGAGACTTTGCTGAAGTTTCTTATCAGCTTAAGGAGATTTTGGGCTGAGACAATGGGGTTTTCTAAATATACAATCATGTCATCTGCAAACAGGGACAATTTGACTTCTTCTTTTCCTAACTGAATACCCTTGATTTCTTTCTCTTGCCTGATTGCCCTAGCCAGAACTTCCAACACTATGTTGAATAGGAGTGGTGAGAGAGGGCATCCCTGTCTTGTGCCAGTTTTCAAAGGGAATTTTTCCAGTTTTTGCCCATTCAGTATGATATTGGCTGTGGGTTTGTCATGAATAGCTCTTATTATTTTGAGATATGTTCCATCAATACCGAATTTATTAAGCGTTTTTAGCATGAAGGGCTGTTGAATTTTGTCAAAGGCCTTTTCTGCATCTATTGAGATAATCATGTGGTTTTTGTCTTTGGTTCTGTTTATATGCTGGATTACGTTTATTGATTTGCATATGTTGAACCAGCCTTGCATCCCAGGGATGAAGCCCACTTGATCATGGTGGATAAGCTTTTTGATGTGCTGCTGGATCCGGTTTGCCAGTATTTTATTGAGGATTTTTGCATCGATGTTCATCAGGGATATTGGTCTAAAATTCTCTTTTTTTGTTGTGTCTCTGCCAGGCTTTGGTATCAGGATGATGTTGGCCTCATAAAATGAGTTAGGGAGGATTCCCTCTTTTTCTATTGATTGGAATAGTTTCAGAAGGAATGGTACCAGCTCCTCCTTGTACCTCTGGTAGAATTCAGCTGTGAATCCATCTGGTCCTGGACTTTTTTTGGTTGGTAGGCTATTAATTATTGCCTCAATTTCCGAGCCTGTTATTGGTCTATTCAGGGATTCAACTTCTTCCTGGTTTAGTCTTGGGAGAGTGTAAGTGTCCAGGAAATTATAAAGGTCTTTTTAAATGTGAAGTACAAAACTAGGATTAGGATAGACGTTAAAGAAAAGGATCATATACTGTAAAAATAAATGTGTATGTTAGTAGAAAAAGACCACAAAGTGATATGAAAAATATTAACTATATTAATCTCTGGAAAACAAAAGTATTTGTGTTTGACTTTTTCTTTTTTGCATTTTTATTTTCTTGTGTCATATTCATTGTTCAATTATTAAAAAGTGTTGTTCTAGAAATTGTGAACCAAAAGTATCTGAGACAGGTCTCAATCAATTTAGAAAGTTTATTTTGCTGAGGTTGAGGACGTGCCATGGCACAGCCTCAGGAGGTGCTGACAACATGTGCCCAAGTTGGTCAGGACACAACTTGGTTTCATACATTTTAGGGAGACATGAGACATCAGTCAGTCCATGTGAGATGTCCATTGCTTGGGTCTGGAAAGGCAGGACAACTCAAGCAGGGGCTTCCTTGCTTCCTCTTGTCATAGATAAGAGACAAACGGTTGTATTCTTTTGAGTGTTTTATCAGCCTTTCGCTGATATACACAATTTATACGTGAGATGGGGGTAGACAGATTGTCACTTATGTCTTAGTCTGGCTCCGCAACTCTGCATTTACATAAATGATAAGGCAGAGGAAGCAATCAGATATGCATTTGTCTCAGGTGAGCAGAAGGATGCCTTTGAGTTCTGTCCTTTGTCCCACGCCTGTGAAAATAAGCTATCAATTTACCTTGCCAGGGTAAAATTCAACAGAATGGTTTTAGGGTAAAGATCTTGAGTCCCCCCAAGGAATTTCCTTGTGAGCAAAATTGTGATAAGGTATATAGCTTTTTTTTTTTTTTTTTTTTAATCTTTGTGGCTATCTTATTTGGAAATAAAATGGAAAGCAGGTTTGTCTGACGCGGTTCCCCAACTTGACTTTTACCTTTGGCTTAGTGATTTTGGGGTCCTGATATTTATTTTCCTTTCACAAAGTGAAATGTTGGATTTTAGCAGACTTGCTGTGCAACTTTAAGTGGTATTTGTTTAGCAAGCAACTAAATGCAAAAGTACCATGTAATGCAGGTAACAGAACATTTATTTCATTTATTTATTTATTTTGAGACAGAGTCTCACTCTGTTGCCCAGGCTGGAGTGTAGAGGCGTGATCTCAGCTCACTGCAAACTCTGCCTCCTGGGTTCAAGCAATTCTCATGCCTCAGCCCCCTGAGTAGCTGGGATTACAAGCATGTGCCACCACACCTGGCTAATTTTTATATTTTTAGTAGAGGCAGGGTGTTGCCATGTTGACCAGGCTGGTCTTGAACTACCGACCTCAAGTGATCCACCCACCTCGGCCTCATAAAATGCTGCGTTTACACTCAGGTGTGCTGGGCCACTGCACCCAGCCCAGAAAATTTATTTTTAATTAAATATTATATTCCTGTGGATACATTTATTCTGTTAAATGAAGAACAACTCTACCGTTCATAGTAATATCAAATTGAAGCCATTTTTATAGGTCAAAGAAATTGGATACTGGCATTTTCATATGGTTCAACCTCATAGCATTGGTTTTAGCATTCTCTGACTGGGATTTTGGAAAAATAAAAGCAAAAGTGAAGCCAGACATAAGTGTGTTCAGTAGGAAAATGGTAATCCAATAGACTAAGTGGGAGTCCAATCAGAAGAAATGCTCATGATAGCATTTCATGTAGGTTTCCCCTCAAATTCAATCAACTTCCAGAAGTCAGTTGTATTAGTCCACCCTCACACTGCTGTCAAGAACTATCTGAGACTGGGGAGTCTATGAAGAAGAGAGGTCCAATTGACTCACAGTTCAGCAGGCTTAACTGGAAGCATGGCTGGGAAGCCTCAGGAAACTTACAATCCTGGCAGAAGGACAAAAGGGAAGCCAGCACCTTCTCCTGGCGGCAGAAGAGAGAGAGCCAAGGGGGAAGTGCCATATACTTTTAAACCATCAGATCTCAGGAGAACTCACATCACAAGAACAGCAAGGGGGGAAATCCACCCCCATGATCCCAGTGTCTCCCACTAGGCCCCTCCCCTGACACGTGGGGATTGAAACTTGATATGAGATTTGGGTGGGGAAACGGAGCCAAACCATAGCATCAGTTCAATATTTTATATTAAGAGTTATAGTGATGTTGAACTCTTATTCCTCATGGGGATTAAAAACTCTATATATGATGATGAGAAGTTGTAGTTAGAAACTCTTCTATAAATTTATATTTGATTATTAGATCCCTTGCACAATAAGGACCTGTATTCATTAAACTAAAATAAAATATTCTGAGAACCATATACTGTGACTAAACTTTTACCGTTTCAGCTCATTTAATCCTTACCAACTGATAACTCTAGTACCCACATTTTACTAATGAGGAAACAGAATTAGAAAGATAAAATATCTGGCCTAGGTTCCCAGCTGACAAGTGACCTATCCCAGGCTGGAGTCCAAGATTATCTACTGACAGATCTGAAGTCTGGACTTTTAATTACTATTCCTGTTCAAGTCTGTCATTTCAGATGTGTTACCCAATTAGGAGCACATGTTTTAAAGACTACTTGTAGTGCCACACACAGAAAATCTCCTTGCCTAGTATTAAAAATTTATATTTTGTCCATCAGAGCAACCGATTTAGAAAATTTTAGAAAGAAGCACGCACTAAACCAAGGCTTTTAGATATGTGAAAAATTCTAAAAACAAGCAAAAAATAAATCCAAAATATTATATTCAGAAGAGTCACTCAAAGTGAAAAAAAAAAAATCTTCCCTTTGGCCGTCTAGTGTTTAAGAGTATGGAATTCACAGCTAGGCCCATCGTGCTTTTTATGTCTATTAATTACTCCAAGAGATCCAATTACTCAGATTCTTTT
Source organism: Trachypithecus francoisi (assembly GCF_009764315.1). Taxonomy (NCBI): domain Eukaryota; kingdom Metazoa; phylum Chordata; class Mammalia; order Primates; family Cercopithecidae; genus Trachypithecus; species Trachypithecus francoisi. The sequence goes on along the minus strand of NW_022681474.1, from coordinate 14,276,034 downwards.
ATGGCAAGACTTGGTAGATGAGGACAGATAAAGAGAAGGAATTCAAAAGTATGGTCAGATGTGAGACTTACAACTACTATATTATTTTAGTTATAATTTTTTTGACATGAAGTCTCTCTCTGTCGCCCCAACTGGAGTGCAGTGGCGTGATCTTGGTTCACTGCAACCTCCACCTCCCAAGTTCAAGTGATTCTCATGCTGTTGTCCCCCAAATAGCAGGGATCACAGGTGTGAGCCACCACACCCAGCTAATTTTTTATTTTTTTGGTAGAAATGGGGTTTTGCCATGTTGACCAGGTTGGTCTCAAACTCCCGACCTCAAGTGATCTGCCCTTCTCAGTCTCCCGAAGTAACAGGGCTACAGGCATGAGCCACTGCGCCTTGCCTATAATTCTTCATCAAAGCATTTGCGTTAAAATTCAGCTTGTGTATGCTTTTATGTTATAATCTGAATTGAAATATTTTTGTTATTGTTAATCTTACAACATGACATTAATTTTTGTTAGTATGTGACCGTGTGCCATAGCCAATTTCCATGCTAGAGAATTTGAGTCTACCTAGTTTTCCAATTGCTTATGTGACGTTATATACATAATGTAAAAATTTGTTTAATGTGAAAATAAAAGCAACAAAATATGCTAACTTTAAAATGAAAGGTAAAGTCAGAAGCAATTTAGTATACTTGCATCATGCATCACCAAGCTAAGAAAATTAATTAAAATCATTTTTTACCTATTAAACTCAACTTACTAAATTTATTTTTAGATATTGACGTAAGTGTGTTGTTCCTATATGGTAGAAAAGAATGAAGAGAGTTTTCCTTCAATATGTGGATTTTACAGAATATTTTGGAACTGTAGGTTCATTTGTCCTTCCTTCCTTCCTTCCTTCCTTCCTTCCTTCCTTCCTTCCTTCCTCCCTCCCTCCCTCCCTCCCTCCTGCCTTCCTTCCTTCCTTCTTCCTTCCTTCCCTCCATGTCTCCTTTACCTCATACAAATATATTCCTTCTTCCTCTCTGTGGAGTTCATCCTCCCTTTAAACTTTATTAGCTAGATCACTGTGATCGTCCCATAATCTGTATTCCTAAAATACTAAAAGTCAAAAACATATACTCTAGCAATTGACATCATGCATAATAGAGATGAAAGAGGTCTCCAAACATTCATTGGTCTAGAATTCTGCCTTTTGCCTCTTGGAAGGATGGAAGGAAACTGGGTCTTTGATAACATCACTTGAGTCTGAAATATCCATCCCAGGAGTTGGATGTAAACTGAAGCTGGACAGATGTCAATCATTTTTTATATATTTAGGAGTTTAGAACTGACAGGTCTTGTTGGATAAAATTGGGGAATGAAGGAAGTGAAGAAGTTAAATATAGCTCCCAAATTTTTGGACTGAGTAACTGAAAGAATAGTGTGATTTTTGGAAATGGAGAATATTTGGGGAGGAACAGGTTTTGAGTGGAATCAGGAATTCTGTTCCTGATGTTAACTTTGAGTTATGCTCAAGACGTACAAGAAGAAATATCAGATAAGCAGATGGGTACAGATATAGTAGTCAGGAGCTTAAGAGAAAGGTAAAGACTGGGGACATGCATTTGGGAATCATTAACATTTAGTTGTTACTTAACATCATTGGACTAGATGGGGCTGTCTTTAGACATTATAGATGGGGAAAAGAAAGACACCCAAATAAAAGCCCTGTTAGATCCCTACGTGGACTAGAAAGACTCTGCGAAGAAGAACAAGAAGCTGACTTGTACTGGGTCCAGTGGCTTATGCCTATAATTCCAGTACTTTGGGAGGCTGAAGTGGGAGGATTGCTTGATCCTGGGAGTCTGAGGCTGCAGTGAGCCATAATCGTGCCATTGCACTCCAGCCTGGGTGACAGGGTGAGCCCCTGTTTCAAGTGTAAATACAAACCCAAAAAGTTGACTTGTGAAGAAGGAGGAAAACTAGTTCAGTGTGGTGTTGTCAAGAAGTGAGAAATGAAAATGTCTTGATCATAGAGCATGACCTGATACTTTAAAACTTGCTGAGAGGTCAAATAATGAAGGCAGATGGGACCTTTTGAGAATATTGGTGACCTTCATATGAGCAATTTCACTGTTGGAATGAGGTGAAGCCATGTTGGTGTTCGATTACTGATTACTTTCCATACTTCAGAAAAGAAATTTGAGAAAAAGTTTCATGTTTGAGAATGGTCTTTGTCAGCAAAGAGACTAGGTTGCAGAGAAACATCTTGGTGAAGGGGACTCAGAACTCTCTTCCTGATACATTAAGTGAAGATTTTATTATTTTGCAGCTAGAACCTTAGTCAAGTGAAAATAACATCCCATTTATTTTATCGTTACTTTTAATATCCAATTTTGTTTTATGCTTGTATCTGTTCCCCTCTATTAATATGAACAATGAAAAGTAATATCTCTTTCTGTCCACTACAGTACAATTAAGACAGTGGTGACAACATATATATTGAGTAATATGTATTATTTATTCACAAAAACATTATATCTAAATGTTAATACAACATTTAGGTATCAACACTGATATATTTATATTTATATATATATTATATAAATATAAATTATATATTATATTCATAAATTTATTTTAAAATATTTAGGGGGAAACGGGCTTTATTTTTCACAGTCCTAAATATTATCAAGCACATGGGAGAATCCTAGGGGTGGTAAGAATGCCAATGTGTGCTCAAATAGATTTTCAAATATAATATCTGAGTTTGACTTTCACTCACTCACCTAGATGATTGTAACTCAAATGACCATTCAGCACCCACCGTGCCACTTTATTGTTTGTCCTGGGGTAAGGGACATCTTCTATATGATATGATGATGTATGTATGTATGTGCATGTGCAGGTACCAAATAAGTACTAGCATTCGGGGGTTTTGTGGTACCCGTAAGTGCTCAATAAATGTGTTCATTTGAAAATAAAATAAATAGAATTAGACTATTAATATTTAAAATTCCATTTCTTACTAAAGTAACTAAGCTTGTTAGTTGGAACCACCTTTATGGAACATAGAAAAAACTGGGATTCCTTTGCATTAAATTCCACATCACTATGTAATTAAAACAAAAGCAAAGTCTTAACATGAAATCAAAGATTAAGTGGTAGCATACTTGACACTTGTGTTTTTAAATGTCAAAATCCCAGATACAGCAACGTGTGCAAAAGTATAATTTTTTACCTTGTTTAAATTAATTAAAAACACATCATAAATGATCTTTTTCCTATCCTGGTTTTATTCCTCTATAAAATGAATGCTCAGCAGGGATTGCCAGTTCTTTGCCTTGTTGAAAATGAGGAAGGAGTCTTCAGTGTTCAGTGTTTCTTACCTTAATAAATATCATCTCCTAGTTACCTTTTCCCTCATGCAAAGAGGCCACTGAAGTGTTTATAAGACACAGGGCCACATTTCTGCTGAACTGAAAATGTGCCTGAGGGGATAGTTTTCCAGATGCTCTCACCCTGGTGTTTTTCCTTCTGGATTTCTGATTGAAGTTCTTAATACAGTTGGTAAACTCCTCCTATGTCTCAATGAAAACTAACATATAAATAAAATGCACGTGCCTAGCAACATAAGTACTTACAAATATTTGTCTGCTGCTTTAGTGACTCTAAACTCACAGATAGGGCCTTAATTCAAATTATATAGTAGAATGTCATCAACATGAAAGATGTATTTCAGTGTGTTAAATTGACCTAAATGATAACAGTAGTTTTCAGGAGATGTGTCAGTGTAGAGTGTGGAATGCTATTTATTCTGTCTTCTTGCAAGCACTGACAGAAGGTCTGGAAGTGCGCTCACACCCACTCATGTTTCAACCGATTGGTAGTGACCCTTCATGAAGGATTTTTCTTGTGTTCTGTTACTTGTAATATCCTGTCTTAGAGACTTTATTCCAAACTTAATGTTAAATTTAAGTAGGATAAAACGTAACAAAAATAATTTAATAATGTTGTATTTCATAATTGGAATCAAGATAAAAAGAGATTTCCTCTCAACTTTTAGAGTTTACCTTCCTTTGGAATTACTCTTTCATTTCTTTGCAGTGACATTCGAAATCAATAACATTGTTATCTTTCAAAGGCTTACATCATGGAATTTCTTTGTCCCCAGACATGGTTGCAGATAGGAAAACAAGAAAACAGTGTGTGTTTTTAATGTATTCATTTTAATTTATTACTTTCCAGTGGTTGAAGTAAAGTCTTAAATTAGCAAGCCACTTGTATTTCTGATTTTTCTGTTTGCTGGAGTTTTTACTGAATGGTCTTGTATTCATGAATTTTAGGATAACAATGTCAACAGTTTAGGACTATTTAGTTACTGAACAGCTAGGGCAACAGCTTGAGAGGATAGAGAGAGCTGGAAAAGTAGGTTTTTGTGGACACTAGCCAGGACTTTTAAGCATGAATAAAAGGTTTGGCATAACACATAGGAATGAGACTCTATACAATCGTTTGCCCTTTCAGTTCTCAACTGTATATTATCTATGACTTCATTATTATTAACAACAATTGCTACCTTTCATGTGTCAACCTATAAAGTCCACTGTGATCTTGGAGAGAAACTGATAGGAAAGCAGAAAGCCTTTTTAGAATTTAGGTAATATAGTTAAATTCTAAACGTTTACCTAGGTACTAAAATTTCTGGAAGATAAATGTTTAGAATGTGCATGTTATTAATTTACGATTTTGTCAAAACAAGGCTGAGATTTAATAGATGATTTCTTTTCTTTTTTTGCTCTCTCATTCTCTTCCAGCTGTTTTCCTTTAGGACAAGATGTGAAATGCCCAGAAGGAGTGGTTTTGTGAGGGGCTTCCAACAGGGTGGGCAGGGGGGTGGAGAGGGTGTGGCAGAGGCAAAACGCATGGTGCCCGTGACCCTGCTGTGCCCAGGGTAGGCAGGCCCAGAGCCCATTCTGGGCATCACTCCCAGGGAAGCCTACTCTCTGCAGAGGACCCTGCTACTCACCAGGTTTCCCATTAAAGCCTAAGTAAGAAAATTAGCACATTTACATGAAACAGAACTCCATTGCATCCTTCATGTAAAATGAGAGTAAGGAGAAAAATATTTTTTCTTACAGACTATCTTCCCATTTCTCTTTCCTCATTGTGACAAAGACACTGCTCATGCAGGTAAATCCACTTTTATGACTGCAGCTTGTTAAAGTCCTGTAATTATGCTGTAGATGTAAAAACCTGGCAGAATCTGCCCAAGAATGAGACTAGTATCTGGCTCCACAGACACTGTTATTTGCTTTGGCCGCCCTGCTTTCAGTCCTCCCATTCAGACCTAGATTCTCAGCGTCAATCAGATCGACCACCACATCACCATGGAGGAGGGGTGTGCCACTGAGAACATGTGGCCACTCCCAGCTCCAGGCAAGAAGGAGCTTTCTCTATGGCACAAGCCACCTTTTCATCTTTTGGACTTGAAGGTATCTAACAAAAATAACATCCACACTCAGAGATGAGGTAAATGTCTGTTAATTTGTATGTAACAAGGCAAAGTATTGGTAATTTTTTAAATTAGTTCCAAAGTTTAAAAGAATGTAATAGGTTTTTAGGAATCATTTTAAAAGTACTTTAAAAGAGTATAATCCTTATTTTATGTGATCACTGACATTACTGTAATATTTTATCACTCGTTTCTTTCCTTGGAGAATGCAGAATTTCAATCATTTTTGATGGAAAAAAGAATAGGAATTGGTCTTAGCACTCAAATAAAGTGGTATCAGCATGAAACATTACAAACATTTTAAATTTCAATGTACAAAGATAATTACAGATTTAAAAATAAAATAACATTTTTCTATAAAATAATAATTCTAATAACTGAACTTAAAATACTTAGATTGGAATAGCAAGCCCGATGAAGTCTTAAAACTAATAGAAAGCTTATGCTGCATGTTTTGCTCTTTCAGAAAGATAGGCTGGGCATGGAGGCTCATACCTGTAATCCCAGCCCTTTGGGAGGCCAAGGCGGGCGGATCATCCGACATCAAGAGTTCGAGACCAGCCTGGCCAACATGGTGAAACCCCATCTTTACTGAAAACACAAAAATTAGCCAGGCGTGGTGGCACACACCTGTAGTCCCAGTTACTGGGGAGGCTGAGGCAGGAGAATCACTTGAACCCTGGAGGCGGAGGTTGCAGTGAGCTGAAATTGTGCCACTGCACTCCAGCCTGGGTGACAGAACAAGACTCCATAAAAAAAAGAAAAAAGAAAAAAAGAAAGACAAAAGAAAGACAAAAAGAAAAGAAAGAAAGAAAGAAAGAAAGAAAGAACGAACCCATCCCTATATGCACACACATAACCCTGGTTCAGTCAAGAAACATTGTTACTTATGCCATCTCTATAGACAAAGGTGATATACACTCCACTGGCTATGAAATACATAAATATCTTTGTTTTTCCAGATAATTTTTTTTTTTGAGACGAGTGTCACTGTGTCACCCAGGCTAGGGTGCAGTGGTGCAATCTTGGCTCGTTGCAACCTCTGCCTCCTAGGTTCAAGCAATTCTCCTGCATTACAGGCACCCGCCACCACGCCCGGTAATTTTTGTATTTTTAGTAGAAACGGGTTTTCACCATCTTGGCCAGGCTGGTCTCGAACTCCTGACCTCAGGTTATCCACCTACCTTGGCCTCCCAAAGTGCTGGGATTACAGGCATGAGCCACTGTGCCCAGCCTCCAGGGACTATTTCTAAATGCTTGACAATGTAATGACACAAAATAAAAATATATTCCCATATTTGAACTGACTCTATTCGAAAAAAGAATTTTTAAATGTCTTTATCAGAAGAGATAAAAGAAGCTGCTGCCTTTTAAGAGGTATTTATGATTATGAGTTACCTGCTACTTCATCATCCTTGCCAGAGGATTTTCTTCCTTCCTTTTGTAAGATGTTGGTGGATTGCAACCCTTTTAGCAGCGTGCACAGCTTAGATTCCACATAGGGCCAGTGAGGACTCTCTTTCCATGCAAGGATCCTGAATACAGGTGCAGGGATCTCTACAACTCCTGCTCTTGGCAGGCATTTCCTACAAGGATGCAATGTATCCCAAAGAAGAATCAGAAAGCTTTACTCTGCTAATACATATGCTTGTTCAAAAAATGTCTTTTAGGAGGAATGTGGCTGTCATGCGTGCATTTGTCATATATGTTGATGTACCTGTGTAAAGAAAGAATGCGTAAAGAAAGAATTGCTATTAAAGGAGAGTTTAGCAGATCTGCTTACATCTGGAAATAGACTGAATAATGAGTTAATCAAAGACTAAGGAGTAAAGCCTCTGCCTATATTGATAATTCATTAGGAGTTTTCTTTCCCAGAAGACACCATCTCCACGTACTGTAAGGAATTCTCTCTTTCGATTCCCTGTGGGTCCTGGTTACATGGGTTTCTATTGTAACAGTCAAACCTCCTTGTGTATGCAGCCTAGATTTTTATGCCTGGCTGGAGGGAATAATAACCCCACAGCCAATGCAGCCTGCTGTGTGGTTGCTGGGAGAGTGAATTAACTATGCCTGTTTTGATTTTGAATGAATATACCCCCAGCAAGCCATGTGGCCGAAATAGTTTCTTAGGTGTCACGATTACCACATTTATAGAACTGGTAGCACACTCTCACCAACACCCTGTGAACCTGTGGGGCTAGGCTTGGCTTGCCAAAAAATGCACCAGTACAAGAACGGAACTCACAACATTTTTGCCTGCATGTCTTTCTTATTTCCGATCTCATTTCCTTTCAGCCATTCCTTCATTATCTTTATCCGTCTTTCCAAAGAAGGAAAAGATGTAAGGACATGTCAACATGCCTTTACGTTATTCTGTTCCTACCACATCTCCAGGAAAATTAGACCAATTAGTTAATTCAAATTGTCCACATCAGGAAGTTAAGAATCAGTAAAACCAGCTGATGTAGAGTTTTGTGCTTGGTATATTTCTCATGAGCAAATTGTTTGCCTGAAGCTTTTCTTCAGTGGGTGGCCTTCCCTGATTTTCTCCAGTAGAAATGAGTATATTGCCTGAACAAATCTGCGGCCAGTTTATGTTTAGGCACGTGGTCAGGGATGAGTGTGTGGTTTCTGTTCACTTCCTGGAGTGGGAATTCCAGCACTGCAGATCATGAGAACACTGAGGAGTCGGTCCACTCAGGTGTGAGCTGAGGTCACCTAGACTGTGGCGAGTGGATTCCAACTTGGTCTGTGACACATCACAGCAGTTACAGCTTTCTCTTTGAGTTGCGGTATGTATATCCAGAGATCTGTAAACATGTCCTAGAAGAAGAAAATAATTTTGAATTCAACCTCTTTCAAGGCAATACACTTTTATCAAATTAGTTACTCCACAACTATTGAGGAAAATTAAATGGCATAGCTAAAATTCCTAAAGTACCAATTCTGGTAAAGAATTACTCTAGGCTGTGTGCAGTTGCTCACACCTGTAATCCCAGCACTTTGGGAGGCCAAGGCAGGCAGAGCATTTGAGCCCAGGACTTCAAGACCAGTCTGGGCAACATGGTAAAGCCCCATCTCTACTAAAAATACAAAAATTATCCAGGTGTGGTGGCACACACCTGTAGTCCCAGCTACTCGGGAGGCTGAGGCACGAGAATTGCTTGAACCCAGGGAGCAGAGGTTGCAGTGAGCCAAGATTGCACCACTGCAGTCCAGCCTGGACGACAGAGCAAGACTCTATCTCAAAAAAAAAAAAAAAGACTCTAGCCAGCCCATGGCAGGGGCTGGCTTTTCACAGCAGCTGTGTGGCCCAGAGCCCTCCCTACAGAAAGGACCGGGGGTGACCACAGGCGAAACCCTGCCTTGAGGGGCCCCCATAGCAGTGCCTGGCAGCCCCACAGGGCCGCAGCTGAGCGGCGGTTTCACTCTGTTGAAGATGCTGATTTTTTTCATGACTGTATGGAGATGAGGAGTGCGGGGTAGATTTCTTAAGCTAAGAGGGACACACATATATATATACACATGTCTACATATATATGCTCAATATATACGGTACTGATTATATCAATTTAACCAAGAAAATTAGTAACTTGTATGTAGAGAACTGCTGATTTCCAGTGGGGATTGAAAGGATCAAATCTTATATTTTTATTAAGAGCAAAAGGGTGGGAAGTCTAATTTCCTCTTTATTTTCCTTTTTCTTCTTCACCAAGAAAATGAAGTTTTATTTATTTATTGTTATATGCACCTGTTTTGTTCTTTCACTTCTTACAGCCAGTTGGCAACTGTGGTTCTGAACCCTTTCTGTGCTGTTGAATCTTTTTGAGAGATGAAGTGACACCAGTCAGAGCATGTATCAATAACTACAGACATCACCTACATTTGCCTTCCCACAACAGTTTCAGTTATATCTAAAAAATATACTGATACAGTTTGGTTCTGTGTCCCCACCCAAATCTCATGTCTAATTGTAATCTCCAGTGTTGGGAGAGGGACTTGGTGGGAGGTGATTGGATCATGGGGGTGGATCTGCCTCTGCTATTCTCTTGATAGTGAGTGAGTTCTCACGAGATCTGGTTGTTTAAAAGTGTGTAGCACTTTCTCCTTTGCTCTCTTCCTCCTATTCCACCGTGGTAAGACATGCTTGCCTCCCCTTCACCTTCTACCGTGATTGTAAGTTTCCTGAGCCCACCCATCCGTGTTTCCTGTAGAGCCTCCAGAACTGTGAGCCAATTCCACCTCTTTTCTTCATAAACTACCCAATCTCAGGTAGTTCTTTATAGTAGTGTGAGAATGGACTAATACATATACCTATACACACAGACATGTACGCAAACACAAGTGCTTAGGGGAATTTTAATTTAAATAAATGTATTTTGGCTGAGCACAGTGGCTCACGCCTGTAATCCCAGCACTTTGAAAGGTTGAGGTGGGTGGATCACTTGAGGTCACGAGTTCAGGGTCAGCTTGGCCAACATGGTGAAACCCCGTCTCTACTAAAAATACAAAAATTGGCCAGGCATGGTGGTGGGTACCTGTAATCCCAACTACTCGGGAGGCTGAGGCAGGAGAATTGCTTGAACCCGAGAGGTGGAACTTGCAGTGAGCCGAGATCGTGCCACTGCACTCAAGCCTGGGCGATAGAGTCTCAAAAATAAAAAATAAAAATAGATAAATAAATAAATGTATTTGCATACTTTTTAATTCAAGGAGTAATATCGTAACAAAAATATACACCCATGGCTTATCTGGCAGCATCAGGAAAATAAGTGCAGCTTTCTGGCCCATGTTGAAATCATTTGCCATAAAAATCATTGAATATTATGTATCAGTTACTTTAAAATAGGTGATTTTTCTCTCTGTTCTGGCTGTTTTAGCCCAAACACATTTGCCTCCTTTGGGTCCTGAAGTTTTTAACTAAAACATGTTTTCCCTCTTTTCCAAAATTGTTGTGCCTATCTGGAATAGCACAGTAGCCTTTTAAAGACTGACACTTTATCTGCCATACAGACATCTTTGAAGACTCATAAAGCTTATTGATACCTTTTGTTAGAAGAGTCCACTGATACTTAAGAGAATGCTAGAATGTAAAAATAACCTTCCCCCAATTCGTCAAGGGCATATTTTTCTGTAATAACTAGATTCACTATGCCTTCATACTAAAGGATTCGTTATTTGAAACAACTTAATACCACATCTGTTGAAATCTTGTTGGGCTACATCTCTACGTGAAAGGGAGGCATCATTCAATCAATCCTGATTGAGCTCATCCCAGGACAAGCAGCATTTCAAACCCTGTAAGACAGAAAACCTTTCATCTCTTTCTTCCCATTATGAGATGACACTGCTAAAAAGGAAGAACGGCTGCACATTGAGGAAATATGGCCTTTGAGCTCATCTCCCTTCCCCTACACTCCTCATCGACCTAGCGTCTCTTTTTCTGGAGGCTTCTCCTTAGAGCAACAATGCCCAGGAGAACTCTGAGATAATGGGAATGTCCTGTATCTGCACCATCCAATAGAGTAGCCACTGGTCACACAGATCTGTTTAGCACTTGACAGAAAGGCCAGTGCAATTGATGGACTGTATTTTTTATTTCATCTAATTTAATTATTAGTGACCACTGGCTACCATATTCGGTAGTGTGACCTTATAGTTATTTGCATCTGGCTGGTTAAAGAAACATCTGCTCTTCTGAGACCTAATTTTTATAAGATGCTAAATCCTCCTACAACAAAGAATAATCTGAGCAGTTATTACAATATTACAAATTTTATATTTAATCATTCTGTAGTTTAACAATTTGATGGAGATTTAAGAACTTTAAAAGTTATTCTTGGCTGGGCACAGTGGCTCTTGCCTGTAATCCTAGCACTTTGGGATGCCAGACAGGTGGATCATCTGAGGTCAGGAGTTCAAGACCAGCCTGGCCAGCATGGTGAAACCCTGTCTACTGAAAATACAAAAATTAGCTGGGCGTGGAGGCGGGTCCTTGTAATCTCAGCTACTCAGGAGGCTGAGGCAGGAGAATGACTTGAAATCAGGAGGTAGAGTTTGCAGTGAGCCGAGTTTGAGCCATTGCACTACAGCCTGGGCAACAAGCACGAAACTCCATTTTTGTTTGTGTTTTGAGTTATTCTTATGCCTAAGCATGATTATAAGGAATTCTTAGGGCAGGAGCAGTGGCTCACACCTGTAATCCCAGCACTTTGGGAGGCCAAGATGGGCAGATCACTTGAGGTCAGGAGTTCAAGACCAGCCTGGCCAACATGGTGAAAACCTATTTCTACCTAAAACACAAAAATTATCCAGGCATGGTGGTGCATGCCTGTAATCTCAGCTACTCAGGAGGCTGAGGCAGGAGAATCACTTGAACCCAGGAGGCAGAGGTTGCAGTGAGCCGAAATCATGCCACTACACTCCAGCCTGGGCAACAGAGTTAGACTTGGTCTCAAAAAAAAAAGGTGAAATTTTTATTCAAAGGAACATACATTCTGTAAGACATAGTTTGAGATTAAAAGTGCTATAATCATCATGGTGGTAAAATAATAGAGTTGATATATCTTAAAATTGCTGACATTTATTATGAATAAAAATATACATAAAAATTACTTATTATAAATAAAAAGTAGTGTGCCAGCTAATCTCCTATTGTTTAGTTAACAGACAACTTCTAGAATTTATTAGCTCAGCAGTTTGGTGAAACATACAATTCTCATTTAATAGTCCACCAATTATATTCAGCTTTTGCCCTACAAAGAGCTTATGTATTACGTTGCAAAGAGACATAAAATCATTGAGTTTTGTCATTTCAATATTTTAAATACACTGATGATGGAACATTGTCTGAAACACAAATGAGGCAGAGTTGCTATGCTTGAAAGAAAACTTTACAATGTCAAAACTTAGGTTTCGTTCTCATTCCCTGAACTGATGTATGTTTCAAACAATGTCACCAAGTTAACCTCTCTCTTTCACAAAATCAACTGAACTGCTCAATCTATATACAGACTTTGTGGTGGGGGGGTGGGCGCGTGGTGGGGAGAAGAAACTTTGAGAGGGAAAGCTTGGGAGCGTTAAGATTGTGAAAGGAAAATTTACTGGTTTTAGCCACTCCTCCCGGAAGGAAACTTTGACCCCTAGGGAATCACTCCAGGAGCTTTTGCCATCGAAACCCACATCATAGTCCCGCTGCAACAAGTAGAGGCAGGTTATGCTGGAAGCCGCACACTTGTGGGGCATGGAGCTCACAAGGAGCTGGCCTATAATGCTCTGTCCACTTAAATAGCAATCTCAGCTGCATCCCAAGATTTTAGAGGTCTTTATCTCATCAGAAAGGGATCAAGAACAACCGCTTTTCTGCCTGGTGTATAAATCTCAGTGTATTCCATTCCTCCTGAGCTTTGCTTTGCTATTTTTTTTTTCTTCCTTTTGGGAGTGGATGGGTTCCATTGTCCATGGCTTTGCTTTTTTATTTTTCAACTGAGAAAACCCTAAGGATTAAAGAACAGAATTTTTCCTTCCAGGCTCCTGTGTCATTATGTTAAGTTACACAGTGTTCTTCATTTCCCCATTAAGTACATTAATTTCCTAGACATCTGCTTCGTCTTCATAATAGTCACAGATGTTAAGTTTCATGTATATGTATACAAAATTTTAAAAAACTTAAGAATCCACATGAAAGGTTTACTATGGGAGGTTAAATTTTTTTTTTTTTTTTGAGGTAGAGTCTCGCTCTGTCGCCCAGGCTGGAGTGCAGTGGCCAGATCTCAGCTCACTGCAAGCTCCGCCTCCCGGGTTTACGCCATTCTCCTGCCTCAGCCTCCGGAGCAGCTGGGACTACAGGCGCCGCCACCACACTCGGCTAGTTTTTTGTATTTTTAGTAGAGACGGGGTTTCACTGTGTTAGCCAGGATGGTCTCGATCTCCTGACCGCGTGATCGATCCGCCCGTCTTGGCCTCCCAAAGTGCTAGGATTACAGGCTTGAGCCACCGCGCCCGGCCTGGGAGGCTAAATTTAATTACTATCACATATATTTACTTATGTAGTGTGATTTATTGCTATTGAAGATGAAACTGACCCTTTTCTTCTCTTGTCCAAATTCCTATCTAAGTGGTCTGGGTGTCAGAGGCATGTGAACAAGAGCAATTCCATCTTGAATAGGGGCTGGGTAAAATAAGGCTGAGACCTGCTGGGCTACATTCCCAGGAGGTGAGGTGTTCTTAGTCAAAGGATGAGATAGGAGGTCAGCACAAGATTCAGGTCACAAAGACCTGGCTGATAAAACAGGTTGTGGTAAATAAAGAAGCCATAATTCACCAAAACCAAGACGGCGACAAAAGTGACCTCTGGTTGTCCTCACTGCTCATCACACACAGATGATAATGCACTAATGTTAAAAGACCTTTCCACCAGCACCACGACAGTTTACAAATGCCATGGCAACATCGGAAAGTTACCCTATATCGTCTAAAAAGGGAAAGAACCGAAAGAACCCTCAATTCCAGGAATTGCCCACCTCTTTCCTGGAAACCTCATGATGAATTCACACCTTGCTTAGCACATAATCAGGAAATAACTAAAAGCATATTTAGTCAAGCAGCCCATGTTGCTGCTCTGTCTATAGAGTAGCCATCCCTTTATTACTTTACTTTCCTAATGAAATTGCTTTCACTTTATGGACTTGCCTATAATTCTTTAATCCGTGAGGTCCAAGAACCCTCTCTTGGGTTCTAGATGGGGTCCCTTTCTGGTCACCTAGGGAGTCATGCCTACAAACCATAAAATCTCATCAGATGGGTTTTATGTAACCCTGTATAACATGGCTTACTTTCCAATCTGACCCTGGCATAATGTCACATGACAGATAAAGAAGGAAATCAAAATATTTTACCCCCAAATATGTTTATCTACCATATTTTGAAATGGCCTGCAAAGCCATTCTTGTGGAGGGAAATTGTATCTATAAAGAACCTCTAATAATGTAAGTAGATATTTCGCTGGTCCAGGCCCTTCCAATCCTGAAGAGAAACTGAGAGTCTAGCACCCTTCAGAGGCCTGAATAAGAAACATTTGCCATCGATTGTCTCTAAAGGGTGGCTTTATCTACATAATAAGAATCCTGATCTCCACAACCCCTTATCTTGACCCAACCACTCCTTTCTATTGATTCCACGCCTTTAGATAACTTAACTCTTTCAACCAATTGCCAATCAGAAAATCTTTGAACCTGCCTACGACCTGTAAGTCCCAACTCTTCAAGTTGTCCCTCCTTTCTACACCGAACCAACGCATGCTCCAAATGTATTGATTGATGTCTTACGTCTCCATAAAACATATAAAACCAAGCTGTAGCTCAATGACCTTGGGCAAATGTTCTCACAACCACGTGAGACTGGGCCTTGAACCTTGGTCACTCATATTTGGCTCAGAATAAACTTCTTTAAATATTTTTACAGAACTTGACTCCTTTCATCACTATTTTTGAAACTTAGGTAATAGTACCTTATAGTAATGGGAAATAGTATCTTCTGATGTAAAATTCTATTTCTGCCTTGTCCTTGTGTATTTAAGGTTAATAATTATCTCTTCCATATTAATGTATGTATTAATCATTCTTACTTTACAAGTGAATATCAGAAGTTTTCTAAGTTATTCTAGACAAAGTCTGACAAAATAGAGTATCTGAAGATCTATTTATGTATTTACACTGCCCACCCCACTGTAGCAGCCGGCATGTCTAACTGCGCTGTGGCCAGACCCAATGCTCGCTCACACACCTCTCACTGCCCCATGTCCGGCTCACCCTTGGCAGGCGTGGGATCCAGGCTGGTAGCATAAGCCAAGCCCAGCCTTCCAGGCCAAGTGGGCGGAACGAGCCCAGAGGGCCCAAGCAAAACTCAGGCAAAGGCACTACTGGCCAGAAAAGTGACACCTCAAGGATCCTGTAACAGTATGTGTATCACACTTGTACATGCATAGAAGTGACTTTGTATAATTTTACATTTTTTAGGTCTAATAATGAATTCCAGTCAACAGGGTACAGAAGTCTGTGATTTCCCTTTTTTTGAACTCAGGTTTAGTTGACTCTTTTTGGACATTTCCATTTATATATTGCAGGAAGTAATAACTTCTTGGTGCTTTCTTATTGACAAATAGGTCTTGGTCTGGGAACAATTTTTCTTTTCTATCACTGCTGACTTATTTTTGGTCATTGGAATACAATTCCATTCTATTCATTAACATGAGATTAATCGAATGAAATATTTTTTAATTGAAAAGAATCAAAATTCATCGTTGTAAATAAGGCTTGAAACCACTAGCTAGGCACAGGTCTCAGGAATCACACCACAGGGTTAGATTCTCCACTCTGTGGACGAAAAGAGTCGAACGTCGATCAAATACATTTCAGATGTACATTGGTTTGGTCCAGAATGGTGCACGAGTTGAGCATGGGGCTGGGGGTGGAGGTGCTTCCAGTTTATAGGTAGATTTTAAATTTTGTGATTGTCAATGGGTCGAAAAAGTTACCATCAATAGAAAGGAATGTCTGGGTTACAGTAAGAGGTAGTGGAGACCAAAGTTTTGTCATCCAGATTAAGCCTTCAGGTCGCAGGCTTCAGAGAGAACAGGTTGTAAATGTTTCTCATCAGACTTGAGGTCTGTGTTGATGTTAACGCTGGAGGGTATAATGAGGCATGTCTGATCCCCACTTCCCGCTGTGGCCTGAACTCTTCTTTCAGGTTGCATTTTAGAGTGACTTGGCCTAGGAGGAAGTCCATTCAAATAGTTGGGGTGGCGGGGGAGCTTAAAATTTTGTTTTTGGTTTAAAACTGCCAGAGGCAGAGCTGTGTGTTTAGGAACAAGAAGCTGGGACAAGAGCTTAGCTCTATAGAAATAGCCAAGTCTAAGGCCGCAAGTAGCTCTAGATATGAGGAAGTAACAATTCTACAAATGGAGTGCAGGCTTCTTGTGATTTTTTCCATTAAAACAAAACTATATAGTTAGCCTTAAGTTTTTAAATACTGCCTTTCTATGTGTAGTGCATAGTTTAGGTGTGTAGTTCTTAGAGACAAAATTTTGCACTGCATTCAGCATTTATTGCTAGTCAGTTCAAACACCATAGTTCCTCTGAGTTAACTTCTTTCTCTTAGCAATAACAGCGGTCATTAAGCATAGTACTGTGTGCTATCTCGATTCTCAGGATGCTCTGTAAGGTAGTCATTATTGTTCCTGTTTTACATGGGAGAAACTAAATTTCAGAATGTCTGAGTGGGTTTTCCAGGATCATATACCCAAATTTCTCTGAATCCAAGGCAAGTACTCATTGCATTTACCTATAAAACTTCACCTCTGTAACCTTACCTTGGTTGGACAAGACAGAGGCTAAATCAAGGCAACGTCTTCCATTCAGATTCACCTTCAATTTTCATAAAACACATTTTGGTGTCCTAATACACTTAAGCACCGTGAATCATAAAAAGTTAACATTTAATGAGGCACTTGCCTGGCATATAGATTCTCTCTACTCCTTGCTTATCCTTTCTCTCCTCTGTTACTGCAGTGGCTTTGTTAAACTGGAATAAAGGAATGAAAAATAAAATTAACTGATAGCAGTACTGGCCAAAGATTGCCAAAGCATAAGACATGAATAAAATTTAGTCAAGGGATATGGAATTTTAATTTATTCTTATTAGTCTATTCAGGCTACCATTAAAAAATTTCATAGATGGG
Source organism: Trachypithecus francoisi (assembly GCF_009764315.1). Taxonomy (NCBI): domain Eukaryota; kingdom Metazoa; phylum Chordata; class Mammalia; order Primates; family Cercopithecidae; genus Trachypithecus; species Trachypithecus francoisi. The sequence continues at coordinate 14,258,810 of NW_022681474.1, read as the reverse complement.
GTAGGCCAAACAACAGGAATTTATTTTCTCACAGTTCTGAAGGCTGGAAAGTTCAAAATTAATGTTCTAGCCCATTTGGTTTTTGGTGAGCACCTGCTTCCTGGCCAGCGGACAGCTGCCTTCTCACCGTGTCCTGGCATGGTGGGAGAAGAGAGAGAGAGAGGAAGAGAGTTTTTCGATGTTTCTTATGAGGACACTAATTCCATTGTGTCACTGTATCAGGGCCCTATCCTTATGAAGGCCATATTACAGTCACATAAGAAGTTAGGGCTTCAAGATATGAATTTTGGGCAGACACAATTCAGTCAATAGCACTCCTAATTTTTCTAGTCATTATACTGTGCTTGTCTGAGAGTAGAGCAAGTATGTCATTGTCATGAAAATCACATAATCAGTCCAGAGCTTGAATAGTAAGTCATTGGAGAGGAATTTATAAACATTTTGTTTACTTTTATTGTAAATAAAAATGTTTTGAGGCACAATCTCACTGTGTCACTGAGGTTAGAGTGTAGTGGCACAGTCATGGCTCACTGTAGACTTGACCTCCCCATCTAGCCTCCCGAGTAGCTGGGACTACAGGCACATGCCACGACACCTGGCTAATTTTTGTATTTTTTTGTAGATAAGAGGTTTCTCCATGTTTCCCAGACTGGTCTCAAACTCCTGTGCTCAAGCAATCCAACACCTTGGCCTCCCAAAGTGCTAGGATTACAGGCATGAACCACTGCACCCAATATAAAAAATTTACAACATTACATATAAATATGTTTAACTTATTAATAAAAGTTATCATCATTCAAAAAGAAATTATCATTGTTAACTATTTCTTCAAAAGTAATGATTTGGCCAGGCACGATGGCTCACACCTGTAATCCCAGCACTTTGGGAGGCCAAGGCGGGTGAATCACCTGAGGTCAGAAGTTCGGAACCAGCCTGGCCCACATGGTGAAACCCCATCTCTACTAAAATTACTAAAACTATCCGGATGTGGTGGCGGGCGCCTGTAGTCCCAGCTACTCGGGAGGCTGCGGCAGGAGAATGGCGTGAACCCGGGAGGCGGAGCTTGCAGCGAGCTGAGATCCAGCCACTGCACTCCAGCCTGGGCGACAGAGCGAGACTCCGTGTCAAAAAAAAAAAAAAAAAAAAGAGTCACAACAGTTTCATGGTTAATTGGTGGTCTTTTTTCCCCGAGATTAATTCAATATTCTGTACTGTATTAATTTCCCCCAGAAAACTTATACTATAATGCATCTTGTTTTTATACATATTCTAACCATTTTCTATTTTTGTATTTAGTTGTTTAAAGAAGACCTTAAAGAAACACAAATTGGATTTTTCAGATTTATTTTCTCCACTGTTTTAATTATGGAAAATTGCAAACATAAGCAAAAGTCAGTGAAGAGAGGGAGTGACTCATTTTCATGTACCTCTTATCCAAGTTTAACAATTACGAACACATGGTCAATCTCACTACATTTTTATATATTTTTACTTTAGTTGGTTTGTTTTTTCCTGTGTTTCTTTGAAGTGCTCCAACTTTATCTCCTGTTGCATTCAACATTTTACCCTGATTCTTGTGTACAAAACTGACCATGTTTCTCAATTACTTTAAATTTACTGTTAGGAGGAACCAATTTGTTTGCTTTTGCTCTCTCAGGCGTTATTCATACTTCATGGTGAACATTTGGATGGGTGTTTGGGTATTCTTATATGTGTTGACAACAAAGTATTTTTGATTTGGGCCTACCTGGATTCTGAGTAGGGGAAAAACTGGTGAAACCGGTTTGACTGATATAGGAAATGTGACTAAAAATAGTACATTTTTCAAGTTCAGTGAAGGTTGAAACTGACAATTTTAAGTTTCCTAACAATGGCTACACCATCAACTCTATTCCTTTGTGTTTTTCTTTCTTTGTGTAAGAGGAACACTGAAGCAAGGAGTCAAAATATCATTGACTGTGTGAGGGAGGTTGGCTTCTGTCACTTTAACAAGCTCTCATTTTCTTTTTCTTCCTAGTGTCCAAGGAATTCTGTGGATATCAGAAATTTATTAAAATGTCAGCGAGTCATAGGTCACTGGTTCATATTTTCTACGATGAATTAATTAATGACATTAATGATGCAACATGGGTCACTTTAAACAGTGTTATAGAAAAGTTAGGACAGGCCGGGCACGGTGGCTCAAGCCTGTAATCCCAGCACTTTGGGAGGCCGAGACGGGCGGATCACGAGGTCAGGAGATCGAGACCATCCTGGCTAACACGGTGAAACCCCGTCTCTACTAAAAAATACAAAAAACTAGCCGGGCGAGGTGGCGGGCGCCTGTAGTCCCAGCTACTCAGGAGGCTGAGGCAGGAGAATGGCGGGAACCCAGGAGGCAGAGCTTGCAGTGAGCTGAGATCCGGCCACTGCACTCCAGCCCCGGCGACAGAGTGAGACTCTGTCTCAAAAAAAAAAAAAAAAAAAAAAAAAAGAAAAGTTAGGACAAATTTAAAAGGGTATCATATCCAGATATTATATCCGCAGACCTGTACCTCCCACTGCATGGAGCAGACAAAAGCCTCGTCCCCCAAGGCACAGCTGCAGCCACCCAAACCACGGCTGTGGACCCAGGCATCCCTGCACTCTTGGGGGCCCTCAGGAAGGCCCCCCCTTCCCTCACAGACTTGGATGTGCCTGCTCCCACCACCTGGCTTCTCCCTGCTGTCAGTGCCTGCTCCAGTCTCAGAGCAGACACTCACAGCCCAGCCAGGTGTGCACACACTCAGGGCAGTGCTGACACACCAGCCCCCAGCCTTGGCCCACTCTAGACTTTGGGTGTCGATGGAAGGAAGCCAAGGGGAGCTGAGGGCAGCTTGGTGCTGGCCTGCAGGCACACCTTGGCACCTACAACATGGGTGTCATGAACAGCAGCAGGAGGCAGACAGGTTCCTGGGCAGAAGTGGGTGGGTCCCTAGTGAAGCCCCACCTTCAGGCCAGGGAGGACCTTAAGGCTGGGGACTGCTGCCAATCCCATGGATCAAAATGGGAACTTGTGGTGCCTTTTCCTGGCCCACCCATGGCCATGAATGGACCAATCAGTGTGCTCTTCCTCCCCTCTGAGGCCCGTAAAAGCTCCCGGCTCAGCTAAAGCTGAGCAGAAATTAGGACAACCAGCTGCAGAGAGGAACTGTCCACTCCAGGGCCTCCTCTGAGCTATTCTGTCACTCAGTTAAGCTCCTCTTCACACCCTCCATTGTCTGCATACCTCATTCTTCCTGGACACAGGACAAGAACTCAGGACCTCTCAAATGGCAGGACTGAAAGAGCTGTAAGACAAACAGAGCTGAAATATGCCCCTTGCTTGCCACATTGCAGGCAAAGAGAAGGAGAGAAATTCTGTGGCCCTTCAGGGTGCCCAGACCTGGGAGCTCCACAAGCCAGGGCTGTGACTCCCTCTTTGGGGCCCTGTGGTTCCTGAAGTCTCCAAGCTTCACGGTGCCACTGAATTCCCTAGTGCCAGCTGTGGAAGCTGCTGGCAGTGCCCTTGGTCCAGCCACAGCCTCATAGAGAGCCAGCACCCATGCTGGCACCTGGAGCTGCTTGCCCCACTGCAGCATGGTTGACTGTGTGCAATGGCCAGAACCCACGCTCACTCACTCACACACCTCTCACCACTCCATGCTTGGCTCGCCCTTGGCAGACATAAGATCCAGGCTAGTAGCATGAGCCAAATGCAGCCTGCCAGGCCGAGTGAGCAGAATGAGCCCAGTGGGCCTGAGCAAAACTCAGGGAAAGGTGCCCCTGGCCACAGAGGTTTCCAGCCAGAAAAGTGACACCCCAAGGATCCTGTAAGAATGCCTGGCTAATTTTTTTTTTTTTTTTTGAATCAGAGTCTCACTCTGTCGCCCAGACTAGAATGCAGTGGTTCAATCTTGGCTTGCTGCAACCTCTGTCCCCCAGGTTGAAGCAGCTATCCTGCCTCAGCCTCCTGAGTAGGTGGGATCACAAGTGTGTGCCACCACACATGGCTACTTTTTGTATTTTTAGCAGAGACAGGGTCTCATCATGTTGGGCAGGCTGGTCTCAAACTCCTGACCTCCAGTGATCCACCTGCCTCGGCCTCCCAGATTGCTGGGATGACAGATGTGAGCCACTATGCCTGGCCTTGTATTTTTGGTACAGACAGGGTTTCGTCATGTTGCCAGGTTGATCTCAGACTCCTGAGCTCAAGTGATCCACCCGTCTTGGCCTCCCAAAATGCTGGGATTACAGGCGTGAGCCACTGCACCCAGCTAGAAGGCATTCTTTAAGAGCACACAACACAACTCAAATTCATGTGTTAAAATTGTTTATATGTCTGTTTCTATGTTGAGTCCGTAATACCAAGGCACAGTCTGTATTTTATTCACCTCTGTATATGCCTTACAAAGAGTAAACAGAACATTTATGTCCAAGTGAATAAAGGAGTGAGATCAATATTCATATATAATGCCTACACACAAAATCACTTGTTTAGAGTACTTAGACATAGCAAACTTATTTTGAGTGAGACCACTAGGTTGTAAAACAGTGATGGTCTTTGTAAATGATGTTGGAGATGAAAATTTGAGGATAGTAGTTGTTTACGTACTTCCTGTGAAGTACTACAGGCCATGCATTGATGATCAGAAATTCATTACCCACTTGTGAAGTTTTAAAAAGAGAATGCTTACAGGAAGCACATCATGGCCAAGGTTCAGGAAAGAGGGTAAACACCAGGGATGAGATTGCATCTGCATATATTTTGTCTACAAGGGCAGCGCCTAAAGACTTCAGAGCACACAGAATAAGGGCATTGCAGTGTTAGCGCACCAAGAGTGCCTAAGAATATTGTGCAAATAGAAAGCATGTATGTGCTGAGAATTAACCAGGAAAATAGCCTTTTAATGAGTAACATTTATCTGGAATTTTGGAAAATTGAGTAGTTTTGGTAACTGAAGATAATTTTAAAAGTTTAGTTGCGGCCGGGCGTGGTGGCTCAAGCCTGTAATCCCAGCACTTTGGGAGGCCGAGACGGTCGGATCACGAGGTCAGGAGATCGAGACCATCCTGGCTAACACGGTGAAACCCAGTCTCTACTAAAAAAAAAATACAAAAAACTAGCCGGGCGAGGTGGCGGGCGCCTGTAGTCCCAGCTACTCCGGAGGCTGAGGCAGGAGAATGGCGTGAACCCGGGAGGCGGAGCTTGCAGTGAGCTGAGATCCGGTCACTGCACTCCAGTCCAGGCGACAGGGCGAGACTCCGTCTCAAAAAAAAAAAAAAAAAGTTTAGTTGCTTTGAAAATATCATTTTGCAACACTAAAAAAAGTTGGAATATTTTTCTCTCCTTTTTAGTTGTTTTAATGCCCTGGACCTGTGTGCAAATAATTTATTTTATTTAGCTAGATGTGTTATTTTGTTTAATTACTAACCTTATAGAAGGTTATTTTATTTAGCTAGATTTATTTAAATTACTAACCTTATAGAAATGTATTTCTTCTTTATATTTGAATATGAAATGACACACCATCTTTATTTCCTAGCAGTTGATAAGGGATACTCCACTCTCATTTGAAGATTAAGAGGTTGCTAAATAAGAAAGTAGGAGGCTGGGAGCATGTGCCTGTAGTCCTATCTACACTGCTTGGGAGTTTGAGGTGGGAAGATTACTTGAGCCCGGGAGTTTGGGGCTACAGTGCATGACCATGCTTGTGAATAGCACTCTGGCCTGGGCAAGATAGACCTTGTCTCTTTTAAAAAAGCAATTACAATGAGATTTTCAGAAAACACTTATTTGCATATGATGTTGCACATGTGAATCCAATGTTTCAAAGAGCAGCGTGAAGAGGTAGAGACTGAATTTGAAGACACATTTATTCTGTATAAATCAGACCATGCAATCATTTTCTTGCCAGATAGGAAAATCTCTCTCCTTTCCTAGTAGCTTAATATGTTAACGTTACTGGGAAAGATTCTTAAGCGACAGTTTCCATCCCTGTCTTATTTTTAGCTGGCTCTGAATATATAAAGAGCCCTAGGACATAGTACAAGTATGTCTTAGGTATGTATTATTCTTTTTGTCAGTCACAGTTTGGATGAATGATATTTTCAATATATCAGCATTCTACACAAATGGCCTGCTACTGTTTAGTTATTTAAGAAAAACCTATGCCACCCACCTCCCAGAAGGGGTGTGTGTGTGTGCGCGTGTGCGTGTGTGTGTGTGTGTTTTCCCACGGTTAGGATTTTGTTTCAAGTTGGTGATGAATAACAAGAAATCAAGCTAGTTGTAGAATCATTTACTCTAAAGCTTTACAGTGGTCTTTGCTCTGGAGTTATCTTATCTTGGGAGGCAAGTCCAGAAACACCAGCGATGAGTTCTGACTGGCCAGGAAGAGGAAGAACAGCCCCTCTGGCCACCATCTAGAGAGCCTGTCTACCTCAGGGCTGTCCCTGGAAAGAGTGGGGATTCCCTCCAGGGTGTGGATTGTTGAGTGGGCTTGTGAATCCATGCCCCGCTCTGAATGAAGCCTCTTCATCTAGTTCTTCTTTCATTCCCCGCTCGCTCTGGATTCCACTCAGGAGTTTTATCTCATGTGTAGAGGATCTGGCCTGAGGCAGGCACCCTGGGTGAAGGGGGAGGAGATGCAGACACACTATTTCCTGGAGGGAAGGGCCTGAGCAACAGCTCCTGAAATATCCTCTTTGTTATTTTTAAATGTTCCGGGTGGCTGGAGTCACGCTGTAGTGCCCCTCAGTACCCCGCCCCCGACACCCCCATTGGAAGTTAATTAGTCTAAGAAGTTAGAGTCTGAGAACTGGATGGCTATATGGTTGTTGTTTATATGCAATGAATCATGAGGAGCCCACAGTAGCTGCAAAAGTAAAGAGGTATAAAGTCTATTTACAGTGAATACTTGATGAACTGTAAACACTGTAACCAAATTGTGTATCCCAGCTGTATTTCTTACATGCGATGCACTTTATGAATCAATGGTCTTAGATGCTGTTTTAAAAGATGTAATGTGTGATTCTTGTGTTCAAGAGATTTAAAATCTCGTTCAGGAGTGAAATATTATAGGCAAAGATGCAGACATGCCGTAGGGAAGTATTTATTTAGATAAAAACTGACCTAAAATTCAAGAAGGGAAGTCTTCACTGTGAGCTGGATTTATTAAATCTTAGAAAAGAGCCTGGAGAAAGACTTTGAAAAGTTAATAAGATTTATCTCAAGTCTTTCTAAGAAGCCAGGAAAATTGAGATTTATGGAATGAGGAAAAAACTAGCAAAAATGCAACATAGTTGAAGTCTTCCTAGAAAGGCAGAAAACTTGAAACGAACTTACTTGATCCTTCTTATACCTTAGATTATGACAAAACAATGATATCGGCTTAACAAGGCATGAATAAAATGAAGGCAAGAGATTCTGTGGTGGGCCTGGGAGAAGGTGATGAAGATGGGAAATGTCAGTAGTGTCCAAGCCAAGGTCTGTATGCTGAACTGTTATTAGACACCCAACCCAGAAGGTTTTCTCCAAAATAAGTTTATTTTTAAATGATTGATTGATTGGGACAGAGTCTTGTGCTGTCACCCAGGCTGGAGTGCAGTGGTATGATCTCGGCTCACTGCAACCTCCGCCTCCTGGGTTCAAGCGATTCTCCTGCCTCAGCCTCCCAAGTAGCTGGGATTACAGGTACCCACTACCATGCCTGGCTAATTTTTGTATTTTTAGTAGAGGCGGGGTTTCACCATGTTGGCCAGGCTGGTGTCAAGCTCCAGCGTCAAGTGATCCACCTGCCTCGGCCTCAAATTGTTGGGATTACAGGCATGAGCCACCGCTCCCGGCCTCCAAAACAAGTTTAGTTCACACACGACAGACATGATTATTTCTATGCCTGCTCCTTTCAGCATGGAAAGGACCTCATTCTAAGCGCAAACTGAACATGACCATATCAGAGAACTGCAGGACTTACCTCTGTTTACTTTTAAATGTTCTTGACTTTCAGAAGTGTGAACATTTCTCTTAAAATTCCAATGTCTTTTAGAACTAAAGATGATCCGATGCTTCAGAGAATAAAGGTCGAATCTACTTTAGGGTATAATGACCTGTCAGTCTTTCTATTTTAACAAGCACTGTTTTATTACACATTTAATGTATGATATTTTCACCGTGAAGCTTCTTTTGCAAATTCATCTGCAAAAGACCATCAGGTATCTACATGTATGTCCTTGTGTTTTGATAAAGAAAAACACTCTGGAATGTGGTTAATGAAACTCTGACTCATGCCTCTGAAGAAGTTATTTGAAACTGTATGAAGAAATGCATCTTTCTAGATGAAATCTATATGAACAAGCAGGTGCATCTGGTTGAGTAGGGGTGCTGTCCTAGCCCAGTGATCCACATTGTCTCATCTTGATTCCTTTTACTGTTGCTTTGTTCCAGAATAGCAACTTTTACCTGCTAAAAAAAGTCTGATGCTAGAGACCAGGTTTCTGCAGATGGCATAGAAATTTGAATTTGAGACAGCTTAGAAACAATTTAGAGACTTAAGGTAAAATGTGGGGCATTTTGGTGTGTGATGAATTATTTTTAAAATTAAAAAAATGTTTAAATAGTTTGGCTGCTAAGCTCTTCCTCTTGATTTGTGCAAGCAGGAAGCCTGAGCAAACATTTAGATCTTGCAGAGTCTCACTTTGCCCTTCTATAGGGTCACATAATTTGGGTATATAACAGACTCTGGATCCATTCATTGTATAAATATCTTCTCCAATATTCTACATTTATTTCTGTCCTAAGAACCGACTAATAAGAATTGATAAGATTGTCTCAAATCCAAAACTTTGTTCACACTGTAATAAAAAATTTAAGTGAAAACATTATGAAATATGGAAATTAAAGTCTCCATAGTGTATCAGTACATTGGTAAACTGTAATTTACTAGTATAACTTACAGTTACAAAACATTTAGCATGGTACATTGCATTAGCAGTGCTAAGTTTGTGCATTACTCAAAAGGTGTTCATATAAAATTTAGGATTTTTGTATAACATTATTCTTATGCACATAGCAATACTACATATTAAGCTGTCACAATCTAAACATGCATGACAGATCATGAATATAAAGATGAAATACTATTTATACACTGAGGTAATTTCTTCTATGCTGGGAAGATTAGATGGGGTTCAATGAAGTGAGTGATACATTTACCAATATGCAATGGAAGATGGATGTGTTTGCTTTGATTTTTTTAGTCTCCTTGCTCAAAAGACCATTTCATTTTCTTTAGAATTATGAAATAGTTTTGGATTAGATCCATGTGAGAAAGCCAGAGAAATGTAGTTAGCAGAATTTCCCAGAGTTCCTAAATCCAAAACTAATAACAGTTTGGGTAAGGGCATACTAATGATGACATCCAACTCTAATCAGGAGTTACAGGTCATCGGAGATCACTTAACAAACAAGCAGGCAGATCGCTAGAGTGTAGGTCTTTCCCAGTTATCCCAGCATTGTCATCTTTTAGAGATGCCTGTAAAAGATGTCTCGTCCAATTCCCTCACTTCATGGAAGAAGAAACTAAAGGTTAGCCCAGACCTGTTGGCTTTTTTTTTTTTGAGACAGGGGTCCTGCTCGTCACCCAGGCTTGAGTGCAGTGGCATCATCTCACCATCGTGGCTCATTGCAACCTCTGCCTCCTAGTGACATCCATGAGCAGGGAGCCTGCAGGTAGGGGTGTGTGCACCTGCCCTGACTGCCTGACCCTGTGGTCGAGGATGGGGGAAGGCAGCTCTGCCTGCATCTCCACCCCATTTATAAAATATTGAGGTGTCTTCTGCTGGGGTATGCGCTGAGGGGTGACTCGCAGGCACTGACCTCAGGAAGTTCCCAGGCTTGTGTAGAAGCTGGTGGGAATGTGCCAAGAACAGAGCTGTCAGGAGCCAGGTATTGGGCAGGTCCCAGGTGTCTGAGCCTCGGTTTCCTCACCTGTAGGAGGGTGGTAACACTGCCCTGCTCAGCTTACCAAGTACAGATGTAAGTTTTCAGTGCAGAGGAAAAGCAAAGACCTTCCCCTCAGATGGCCATACTGCCTTGTTGCAGTATCCAACCCTCCAGTGCTCCTCCAGGGGGTGTCCTGGCCTCCTCCCTTATAGCTCTCAGGTGTCACATGTGGGTCCTGCCCTACCATCCCCTCTCCCTGTCTAGAAACGAGGCCTGCTGAGCTTGGAGCCACCTCACTCCCTGCTTTCAAGCCATCTGCTCCTGGGTTAGCCTGTGGCTGGCCTGGCCTGATTCTACGCAGATGTGGGTGTTTCTCCACTGCTAGGGCAGTGGTCATCCATCCTGGCGCCTGGGTCAGCTCTCAACTGTGACTGTTGTGCCTGTGCTTCCCCCAGGTCCTGGTGGTCACTCCAACCCTGCTCTCACAAATTCCAAGAGCAGGCTGACTGTCCTCCCCATTCCCACCTTTCCATTAACTGCTGCAAGAAGGGACAGACACTGCTGCAGAGAACTTGCCACAGTGTTTCATGCTGTGGCTATTGGGGTCAGGCTGCACGCTCCATTCTAGGGAAGAGTGAGGATTCCTGATCATCAGTCTTAACAGGGGACTGTCCTGTGGGCACCTGGACAGGCTGCCGGGAGTGGGGTGGAGTGGGGTTAGAGTACTGGCTGCTGCCCATTGAGGGTGTGTGGATTCCTTAAGGGTGTGCGTGCTGTAGTCTGTGTGCATGTCTGTTTTTTTCTCCTCCTTAAAACTAATCAGTCTTGTATAATCAGGTTGGCCCTGCTTCCTGCCTATGGGCTATGGGTGTACCACTGGAACTGCAAATGGGGTGATAGGGCATCAGCAGCTTTCCCACCCCCAAGAGCTTCCTGACATGCAGCCCCTCATCTCCAGCCAACCTCTGGCTCCTCCAGGGTCCTGGGACTCAGGCCTCACACTCCAGCATGGAGGGCTTTGCACTTCTGGTGGTGCTCTCCTTCGGAGGCACCTTGGAACAGGAGTGCAACAGAGTTCAGGCAGTGCCATCTGTTGCATGGATACCCCGCTGCCACTCTCGTCCACCTTCCTGGCGCAGAACCCTGGGATGGGTCTTTATTGAAGAAGACAAAAGGGAGAGAGAATGCGTAGAGGCTGGGAGCAGTGGCTCACGCCTGTCATCCCAGCACTTTGGGAGGCCAAGGTGGGTGGATCACTTGAGGTCAGGAGTTCGAGACCAGCCTGGCCAACAGAGTGAAACCCTGTCTCTATTAAAAATACAAAAAAATTAGCTTGTTATGGCAGCGGGAGCCTGTAATACCAGCTACTCGGGAGGTTGAGGCAGGAGAATCACTTGAACCCAGTAGTCGGAGGTTGCAGTGAGCCAATATCACACTACTGCACTCTAGCCTGGGCGACAGAGGGAGACTCCGTCTTAAAAAAAAAAAAAAAAAAAAGCATGCATAGAAGTTTTTTGTGTGACCCTGGGCAAGTCATTTCCCCTCCTTCCCTCCTTGGGACTCAGCTCCTTGCCTGTGAACAGGGACAGCGCTTCTCCCTCATGGAGCTGCTGTGAGAATTACAGTAGAAAATGCACCTATGGTGGTTGTTGGTAGTGACTGGTGCCCCCAATCCTTACTCTCCTGCAGGATGGGGCCTGGGCCCAGGGACAGGGGATGGGCTGGCAGAGGATGCCCATCCTAGAGAGGAGCCTTCTTGGCAGACATGGAGACCAAGCTGAGTCAGAGTCCAGGACCTAAGTTTGAGGGTGCATCTTAGACCCTGCAGCCATGAGTCTTTGGCTAGGTCAAGTGGCCTTTCTGAGCTTCAGTTCCTTATCGGTAAAGCCTGGACAGTGGTGCTCAGCATCTTTCACAGGACACCATGTGAGTGCAGATGGAGACCCACTGAGCAACCTGCTGGGGAGAAATTCATGGGGAGCACCCCTCCAGAGAGGGCTGGCTCGCACAGGCCCTCAGCCCAGCCCCTTGCAGGCTGGACCTTGGAGAGTGAGGCCCTGGGGCGACACGTGGCACCTGGCTCCTGGCCTGCACCTGCATCTGCACCTGTGTCCGCTCGGGAGTCTCTGTCTCAGGGGTTGGATGAGGTGAGGGTTGGGCACTAGTGTCTGCATGAGGTGAGTGGATAACTAGGGCGTGTTTGGGGGACTGGGTTGTCCGACGTCAAGGCCCTCGGGAAAGGTTTGGCCCAAACTGTGCTGGGGCACGTCCTCTAGGGGTCAGCCTGGACCTCCGTCTCTATTCTCCCTACCTTTACCTCCGTACCTCCAGTCCCTGGACTGACCCTGGTCTCCCTTCCTTCACCCTCTTGATGCCTCTCTGGGTCTGACTTGCCTGTGTACCATGGTTCAGAGCCCACCACTTCCCAGGCCTCCCAGTGGTTCCCTGGACAGATTCTGGGATGATTCACTGCTGACTGCCCTGCTAGGGTGTCAGATCCCCCCACAACCCTCCAACTCAGCTCTGCCCTGAAGCACTCATTGTGGGCTCCCAACCGTCACTGTCTCCAGGACCAAGGGCTGGAAACTTCACCTGCCTCACCAACAACATTCTCAGGATCGATTGCCGCTGGTCTGTCCCAGAGCTGGGCCAGGGCTCCAGCCCCGGGCTCCTCTTCACCAGGTGAGGGTGGAGGGCCATGCCCACCTGGACAGGGATGAGGGTGAGGTCCCCAGGATGGCAGCAGCTACACCAGGACAGTATAGCAGCCCCATGGTGCTGACACTTGCTGTTTCTAGCAATAGGGCTCCTGATGGCACACGTAAGTGCATATCGTGGGTCAGTGAGTGCACTGTAGTGCTGCCACCCGAGGCTGTGCTCCTGCCATCCAACAATTTCATCATCACTTTCCACCACTGCGTGTCTGGGAGGGAGCAGGTCAGCCTGGTGGAGCTGCAGTACCTGCCCTGGAGACACGGTGAGTATCAGCTATAGACCTGGGGCAGGGCCCCTTGCCAAGAACATCCTGGCTGCTTGGGGGCTGGGATCAGGGCCCTGCAACCTATGACTCCTGTGGCCCAGTGAGTGTTCTCAGTCCCTGCCAAGTGAGATCCAGGGCTGGGGGCAGGCTTGGACCCTGGGAGGGGAGGGTCCACGTGGTTACTGCAGGGGCAGGGTTTTGGCAGAAAATAGAGATGCAGGGCTGCTGGTTGGGGCAGGGGCTGGCATTTGAGTCATGTGAAGTGCACTTCAGTCACAGCAGGAAGGACTCCAGTAAGATGCTGGGAAGAACTTCCAGCAGCAGACTGTGAAGGAAAGGGAAAGCAATATTTAGAAACCACGTACTGTAGCTGCAGAGGCCAGAGGAAGTCATGGCTGTCCTGTCCCGCCTGGGGCTTTTCTGTTCCAGTCTCCCATTGAGGTGCCTGGTCTGAGAGGGCCTTGACCATGCCCCTTGGAAATCTTTCAGATCCCCAGTCTTGGCTGTGCTGACTGACACACCAGACCCATGGGGCTTCAGCCTTACATGGATTATCTCTGTTCCAGTGAAGCTGGACCCACTCTCTGATTTGCAGAGCAATGTCAGCTCTGGCCACTGCATCTTGACCTGGAGCATCAGTCCTGCCTTGGAGCTGATGACCACACTTCTGAGCTATGAGCTGGGCTTCAAGAGGCAGGAAGAGGCCTGGCAGGTAACACTTTGACTGGCTTCCCCTGGGGTCCTCTCTCCTGGGAGCAGCAGTCCAGGACAGACTCCCCACTCTAAATAAGGAGATGTCAACTTGGAGTGATGAGGAGGGGAGGAACTGGAGCCAGGTGTGTGTGTGAACACACATGCTGACATGAACATGTGTGTACTTCATGTGTGTGTATGGGAGTAGGGTGAGTGTGCCTGTGTCTCTGTGTGTGTGTGCACATAAGTGTGGTGAGTGTGCATGTGTTTATGTGTGCACATGTGTGCACTGAGGCTGCTCATAGCCCCTGGGCCCTTCCTGCCCACAGGCCCCCTGATCCCACCCTGGGGGCGGCCAGGCAGCACCTTTGTTGCTGTGTCTGTCTTTCTCCTGCTGACTGGCCTGACCTACCTCCTGTTCAAGCCGTCACCCAGGTAGGTAGCTGATGTGTGTGTGTGTGTACATGTGTGAGTGGGTAAGAGTGTACATGCTAGTGTATGTGTGTAGATGTGTCACTGTGTGCATCTGTGAGTGTGGGGTGGGTAGGCCATCAAGGGCCACCCTTGTCTGGTTCCTCCCCTCCTCTCTCCACTGTCTGGTCCTGGATAGAGTGGGCTTTTCAAGTCTCCACTCTGGGCCAGAAGAGGGTTCTCAAGTTGCCAGGGAGAGAAGGTAAGGGGGATCTGTGGCAGAGGCCGAAGACAAGGGCAGTTGGGTCCCGACCAGACCCAGAGTCACTGAGATCAAGAGCCGGAGGTCCTAGTTTTCTGCCTCTGGAGAAACTTGGTTTGTTCCTTTGTTCACACGTTCTATGAAAGTACAGTTGAGGCATCTGGTGTGCACAGGACCCTGTTCTCACCCTGGCAGATGCCTTAGAGAACAAGAGGGACGAAGGCCCTCCTTCAATAAACCGTCATGCCTCGTGTACCACATATCAGGTTACAAGAGGGGGTGCAGGGGCCATGTCAGACAGCAGATGTGAGGAAGAGGATGTGGGGAGAGGGGTGCTCGGTGGGGCTAAGCGGGAGGGTGCTTGACTTCTCCTTGGAGCAAAGGAAAGTGTGAAACTGTGTGATACGACCTAGTTTATGTTTTGAGGAATGGATTGCTGGGACAAGGGGACGGGGGAACCTGATGGGGACGAATGGGGGACAGCAGGGTGCCCACAGGGAGATGATTTGGCAGGAGCCAGTGAAAGAAGTGGAGATAGAGCAAAGTGGAGGGAATTGCAGGGTCTTAGCGGGAGAAATAGAGGGGACATGTGACTGGATGAGATACGAGTGGTGACCCCTGAGGTGGGGAAATGGGGGACACCCTTGCGGGGAGGTTGGGAGGTCTATTTGCTCCTGTTGGGTTGGAGCCCCAGGTGACATCCTTGTGGGAGGGTCAGTGGATCTTTGGCAAAAAGTCTGGTGCTCAAGGAGACACTGGGTAGGTTGGGAGCCACAGACCTGCTGATGTCAAAGACGAGGTTCCTGGAGGTGCTGGCTCCCTCTGCGGGCTGAGGACCCGGCTGGTAACTCCCCATTCTGAACCTACCATTGGCGCTCATGCTGCAAAGGACACCTGCCTCAGTAGAAATCAGTTCTGTGAGGCTGCTAGGCAAGGAGGCCCAGTTGGGTCCTACCCTGAGAGTGGGTTGGAATGTGATGAGACGGGAGAGAGGCAGTGGCAGGGACGAGGTGGGCGGGCCTCCTGCTGATGGAAGGAAGCTCAGCCTCTGCAGTGACCTCAGGCCACCTGGGTCCCCACAGGCCTCTGACTGGCCTCTCCTGGCCTCAGGGTGAAGAGAACCTTCTACCAGAATGTGTCCTCTCCAGCGGCGTTCTTCCGGCCCCTCTACAGTGTGCACAATGGGAACTTCCAGGTGTGTGCAGAGACCACGGCAGGGCGTCGGGGGCAGGTGTTGCCCAGAGCTCTGGCCTGCCCAAGATGTTGGCTTTCATGAGGGTTGGCGGCCAGTATGGGAGCCTTGTCAGTGCTTGGAGCCTTTTTTGTATATTCAGTGTATTTCAATCTATACGCTGTATCTCAAATGGGGAAAAACTAGCTTTATTCTCATGTCTTTTTGTTCTCATGTCTCCAGTTCCACTGTTGATGGAAAAATGTAAATTTCTCATGACTTATCTCTGTCTCCTCTGGTTTGCAGCTGTCTGCACCCACCATGTGCCTCACCTCTTCCTTCTGCGAACGTGTCTGTCCTGTGGCCGTGGGGAAGGGGCTGTGGTGTGTGCACTGCCCGCGGGGCTCTCACTGCCTCTGGGCTCCTGCTCTGCCTTGTCCCCTGGTCCCCGCAGATTTCATGCTGGCACCACAGCTGAGGAGTGGGCTCTGCACTTCCCCCTCTGTGGCCTTGTTGGGCTCCCACAGCCCAGGAATCAGTGAGCAACTTGGGGGTTGCATCAGGCCCTCCCCTCCCTGCTGGGCTGGCGGTTCATGCCCCCTGGGTGGGAGGAGGGGGAGAGGGAGGGCTCCAGTGAGAGTGGTCTCTGGTTTTTCCCCTCAGACTCCTCACTTTGGACAAAAGACAAGAAGCAGTGAGGGCCCCTCCCTGGGTTCTGGGCCAAACTGACCCCTCTTCTCCAGGATCTTCCCTCCCTGTGCCCTAGGGTATCCCTGGGCCCTGTGCGGCAAGGATGTCCCCTCCACACCGTGGCTCCAGCTTACTATGCAGAAAAATCCTTGTCTCTCTCAGTGAGGAGCCTAGTTTTCAAGATTTTTGTCCAAATATTCAATTTGAACCATAAACCGGGCACCTGGCTCTTGGCAGAGTCTCCCCCGTTCCCCAGGGTGATAAGTGTGACTGTCAAGAGCCTGGGCAGCCGAGGACAAGGCTGAGCAGGGCACAGATTGTGATTGTCCCCGGGACTGTCATCCTGTTGCAGGCACCAGCCCTTCCCTAGAGAATCAGGGCACCTGCCAGAGGTTATTTAGACCCTCAGGGGGAGATCTGTTGCTGTAGGTTGGTCTCCAGGGAGCAGTGCAGTGATGGAGGGTGTGGTGTGTGTGGTGCATGGGATGGAGGCTCCTGGTCTCACCAAGGGAACAGCTTCCTTTTGGAGGTGGGGGCCTCCTGTGGCCCCACGGAAAGATCCAGGTCTGCTGGCTATAGCCCAGTGCTTTGAAAGTCACCAGTCCTGACAACGACTCGTGTGTGTGTGTGTGTGTGTGTGTGTGTGTGTGGTGGGAATGCCCAGTCTCTGTAGCTGCTGAAAGGACTTGAGGCTCATGCTGTCAGGAGTTGGCTCTGTCCTGGGCAGATATCACCATCTGTACCTTGGTTCAGGCTGCTGTGAGCACCAGGCCCTGTGCTGGCCAAGCGGTGAGGAGCCTGAAGGGACTCAGGGTCCCATGATGAGGTTGGGCTGGCACATGGAGGAAAGACAGAATATCCAAGACATAGGCACTGCTTGGTCTCTGGAGGACCTCAGGAGGGCTTCCTGGAGGAGGAGGGAGGCTGGGCTTACCATAAAGGAGGCAGCTCCTCCCAGGATGAGTTCTGAACATGCTGCCTGAGCCCTTCCCTCCTCCCGCACTCTGTTCCAGACTTGCATGGGGGCCCACAGAGCCAGTGTGCTGCTGAACCAGGACTGTGCTGGCACCCCATGAGGACCTCAGAACCCTGGGTCAGGAGGTCACTGCGCTGCTCACCTGTGGCCCAGAGCATCCTTGGAAATCTGTGGGCCTGGAGGAGGAGCAGGAAGGCACTGGGACCTGAGCTCAGAGGATGTGCTGTCAGCGGGGTGTACGGAGTGGAGGGCACAGCCACTTGCCTATCTGTCACAGGAGGACTGGGCCCCCATGTCCCCCACCAGGCCATGTTACTCCCTTCCATCCTCAGCAAGGCTCAGTCCTGGATGTTCTAGGACCCTGACTTGCCAGATGAATCGTCCGTTTTGGGAAAGTGGACTTAAGTCTCTGGAGCCCTTGTCTGGGACTGAACCTCCTGAGAACGGGCCCCTAGCAGTGGTCAGAGGTCCTGTCTGGATGGAAGCTTGGGGGCAGCTTCAGGGAGGAAGGAACCCTCTGCTCAGTGCCTGTGGGGAGGAACCTCTACCCTCAGCATCCTGCCCACAGGTTCCTTTGCTGTCCCTTTTCTTTATCCCTGGCCCCTGAGGGGTGTGGTCTCTCAGCTGTTCCGTCCTCATGCCCTTAAAGGGCCAGCCAGGGCCCAGTAGACACAGGTAAGGCACTATGACCACCTGGTGTGAGCTCTCTGTGCCTTCCTGATGCACCTTTTTAGAGATTAAAAGGGGCTTCATGGCTGTTTCAAAGTGTTGATGGCTGGGAAGAGGGGCCAGAGGAGGAGTGAGGGATGAGGTTTGGCCAGCCCTAGGCTTTCTGGGCTCTAGGGACAGCATGGTGGATGCTCAATGACAGTTTTGGGGACAGCAGGGTGGAGGCTCTGGGGACAGCAGGGTGGAGGCTGTGGGGACAGCAGGGTGGAAGCTCGGGGGCAGCTCCGGGGACAGCAGGGTGGAGGCTCAGGGACAGCTCAGGGACAGCAGGGTGGAGGCTCAGGGACAGTTCCTGGGAGGCCAGCGCCCTCATTCCTCCTTGTCCTCATCCTCCCACTTGCTCCAGGAAACTGAGAACTGAGGCTGGAGCTCCCAGACAGTCAGTGCTGGAAGTGACCATCCAGCAGTGATGGTGGTCTGTGAAGGGTCCTGCTTCTGTCCTCAGCCTCTCATGGGGTGGGCTTGGGGAGCAGCTGTGGTCTGGAGAGAGTGGCAGATGGAGCAGAATGTGCCTGCATTTGTTTCCTGGGGCTGTCGTAACAAAGTGCCACAAAATGGGTAGCTTAGAACCACAGAGATTTGTTGTCTCAGTTCCAAAGTTCAGAAGTTGGCAATAAAGATGTTGGCAGTGTTCCCGACTACATGTTCTTAGGCTCCCATGAAACAGAAGTTGATACGAGGCCAAGCAAGTTTCCCAGACGTGCTTTATTAAGTCTTATGCCCCTAAAGGTTGGGCAGAAGAGAGACATATTAAGTCTTATGCCCTAAAGGTTGGCCAGGAGGAAGGATTCTTGGCTGGCTCCCCAAGGGGAGTGCACTGTGGTGTCTTAAGGAGGGTGACATGCGTGATTTATGAGTTAGGTGAGTGTCATTACATGTATGGGGTGGAGTGAAGGGTGCTCAGCTGCATGAAGACTCATGCTAACACAAACGCTGTGTGACTGGAAAATGGCAGAAAAGCCCATACCTGGGTGGGGACTTTAGAGTTACAACGAGGCCAGGGGTAGGGATCAGTCATTCTCCTGGCCTCGTGCACAAGCGGGTGATCGAGTCAACCCCCTTGAGTAAGACTTATGGCGGGATGCTGCTTATCTTAGTTTATTTCAGACAGGTGGCAAGGTCTGGCCAGCGAGTATGGCACCTGCAGCGAGCATGGTGCTGCAAGGTCTGGGGGTCAGCGGGCACATATGGAACAAGGCCTTAGTTGGGGTGGGCCGAGTCCCATTTCTACTCTTTCTCAGCAGGGCCATGCTCCCTCTGAAGGCACAAGGGAAGGATCTGTTTCTGGTCTCTCTTTAGCTTCTGTTAGTTTGGCTTGTGACAGCAAAACTCCAATTTTTTTTTTTTTTTTTAAGTGTCTTGGTCTGTCGCCCAGGCTGAAGTTCAGTGGCGTGATCTCAGCTCTCTGCAACCTCTGCCTCCCCAGTTCAAGTGATTCTCTTGCCTCCACCTCCCGAGTAGCTGGGATTACAGGCGCGAGTCACCATGCCCAGCTAATTTTTGTATTTTTAGTAGATACAAGATTTTACCATGTTGGCCAGGCTGGTCTCAAATTCCTGACCTCAAGTGATTGCCTGCTTCCCCTTCCCAAAGTGCTGAAATTGCAGACGTGAGCCACTGCACCCGGGCATGTCATCTGTGTATATTTTTTGGTGAGGTGACTTTATATTTTAATTCGGTTGTTTTTCTTTTTGTTATTAGGATTTCTTTGTATATTTTGCACACAAGTCTTTTTTCAGGTTTGTTTTGTAAATATTTTCTCTCAGTCTGTGACTTGTTTTTTGATTCTCTTAACAAGATATTTCACAGAGTAGTCATTTTAAATTTTAATAAAGTCCACATTATCATTCTTTTCTTTTATGAATTGGCTTTTGGTATTGTATCTAAAGACTCATCACAAATCCAAAGTCATGTGGATTGTCCTCTATAACTTTTACAATTTTATATGTGAAAATTTAAGTCTACAGACTATATCTTCAGTGATTTTTTTGGGGGTGAGCTGTGAAGTTTCTGTCTACATTCATTTTTTTCCCCATGGTTTCTGATTGATCTGTCACCATCTGTGGAACAGACTTTTCTTTCCCCATTGAGTATTTTTGCCCCTTTGACAAAAGCAGTTGACAGCATTTATTTGGGTCTTTTGGGTTCTGTATTCTATTCTGTTTATCTATTGTCCGTTCCTTCACCAATATCACTCTCTTTATTACTTTAGCTTTTGTGGTAAAGCTAACAGTAATGAGTGTACTGCTCCCAAACAAGGAATATCTGCATTTATTTATATATTTTTTATTCTTCCCAACCATGATCCAAGGTTTTCTGAATGCATATTTGGATTGTATTTGGATTGAAATGTATTTTGTTAAATCTATACTTAAAAAATTCAATTTTGAGGGTGCTATTGTAAGTGGTATTTTTTTTTTTAATTTCAAGTTCAAATTAGTCCTATACATTATTGCTGATAGAAAGAAAATCAGACAGTGCGTGGTGGCTCACGCCTGTAATCCTAGCACTTTGGGAGGCTGAGTTGGGACGATCATTTGAGCTTGGGAGTTCTAGACCAGCCTGGGTAATGAGACCCACCCCCTGCCAATAAAAAATTAAATTAAATTAAAAATTAAAATAAATAAATACAAGAAAATCAGGTGGGGCTGGGCACAGTGGTTCACACCTGTAATCCCAGTGCTTTGGGAGGCTGAGGTTGGAGAATCTCTTGAACACGGGAGCTGGAAGCTGAGTCCAGGAGCCGTGAGTACACCACTGCACTCAAGTCTGGGTAACAGAATGAGACCCTGTCTCTTAAAAAGAATAGAAAGAAAATAAATTGAGTTTTGTCTACTGGTCATCTTCTTTTTCGTTTTCCTTTTTTTTTTTTTTTTTTTGAGACGGAGTCTTGCTCTGTTGCTCAGGCTGGAGTGCAGTGGCACAATCTGGGCTCACTGCAACCTCCGCCTCCCGAGTTCAAGCGATTCTCCTGCCTCAGCCTCCCGATTAGCTGGCACTACAGGCACACGCCATCACGCCTGCTTGTTTTTGTATTTTTAGTAGAGACAAGGGTTCACCATGTTGGCCAGGCCGGCCTCGAACTCCTGACCTCAAGTGATCCGCCCGCCTCAGCCTCCCAAAGTGCTGGAATTACAGGCGTGAACTGGTCATTTTCTTTGATTACTAGCTCATTGCGTTCCGGTCAAGGCACGGGATGGCGGGCTCGATTTCAGTTGAAATTCCCAAAATCTCAGCCCTGGAAAAATCCAGAGGGTGATTTTCAGAGATTCTCCAGAGCTGCCGCGAGGGGGCGCCCGGCCCTGCCAAACCCGGAGCGCCGCGCGCGCGAACCGAGTCCGAACCTCAAGGCGGCGTCCTGGGGCGTCCACAGTGAGGTCCGAGCTTCCTTTCCTCAGGACCACCCAGGAGGGGCCGCGGCTTCGGGACACCTGGGGCCGCTTCCTCTGTGAGGAGACGCTGCTGCAGCTCTCGAACACCTGGGACCGCCGAGGAGAAGGTGAGAAAACGGCTTCCTGTCCCCGCTGTGAGTGCAGCGGAGCGAGCGCGGCCGCATTTCCCGTCGGGCCGTTTGTACCCCGACCTCACTTTGTACAAGCGTCCCTTCGTGGAGGCTTGGGCGGGTCACCCGCAGCGCTGGCCAAGATGCCGCCTACGGATGCGAGCTTGTTTCTAGAGAGAGACCTTAGTACCGGGAGAAGAGGAGGAATGGGGAGACGCCGTTGGGCCGTCGGGCGGTGGGGAGTTTGGGGATTGGCAGGCGCCACAGCCTGAGGAGGAAACAGACGCCCTCTGATCAGTGCTTGGTGTTTTTCTTTTTTTTGAGACAGAGTTTCGCTCTTGTTACCCAGGCTGGAGTGCAATGGCGCGATCTCGGCTCACTGCAACCTCTGCCTCCCGGGTTCAAGCGATTCTCCCGCCTCAGCCTCCCGAGTAGCTGGAATTACAGGGAACCGCCACCACGCCCAGCTAATTTTTTCTATTTTTAGTAGAGACGAGTTTCACCATATTGGCCAGTCTGGTCTCGAACTCCTGACCTCAGGCAATCCACCTGCCTTAGCCTCCCAAAGTGCTGGGATTACAGGCGTGAGCCACCTCTCCTGGCCAGTGCTCGGTGTTTTAAGGCTAATTTGTTAACGTAGTGGAAACAACACAGGAAAATGGAAAAGTAGCACATTATCATGCTCACGCCCACTGCACTCCAGTCTGGGCGCCAGAGCAAGACCCTGTCTCTTAAAAAGGAAAGAAAGAAAATAAATTGAGTTTTGTCTACTGGCCATCTTCTTTTTTCTTTTTCTTTTTTTTTTTGAGACAGAGTCTTGCCCTGTCACCCAGGCTGAAGTGTAGTGCTGCGATCTTGGCTCACTGCAACCTCCGCCTCCCGGATTCAAGCGATTCTCCTGCCTCAGCCTCCTGAGTAGCTAGGATTACAGGCGCCCACCACCACATCCAGCTAATTTTTGTATTTTTAGTGGAGACAGGGTTTCCTCATATGGGCCAGGCTGGTCTCGAACTCCTGACCTCAGTTGATCCACCCGCCTCTGCCTCCCAAAGTGCTGGGGTTACAGGTGTGAGCCACCACAACGGGCCTTTTTTTTTTTTTTTTTTTGAGAGGGAGTCTCGTTCTGTCGCCCAGGCTGGAGTGCAGTGGCGCGACCTTGGCTCACTGCAAGCTCTGCCTCTCAGGTTCACGCCATTCTCCTCCCTCAGCCTGCAGAGTACCTGGGACTACTGGCGCCCGCCACCATGCCCAGCTAATTTTTTTGTATTTTTAGTAGAGACAGGGTTTCACCGTGTTAGCCAGGATGGTCTGGATCTCCTGACCTCGTGATCCACCCGTCTCAGCCTCCCAAAGTGCTGGGATTACAGGCGTGATTGTTTTGTTTTAAGAGAGAAGGTCTTACTCTGTCACCAGGCTGAAGTGCAGTGGCGTGATCACAGCTCACTGCAGCCTCGGCCTCCTGGGCTCCAGCAATCCTCCGATCTCCGCCTCCCAAGTAGTTAGGAGTATAGGCATCAGCCACCATGCACAGCTAATTTAAAAAAAATTTCTTGGACAGGCGCTATGGTTCACGCCTGTCATCCCAGCACTTTGTGAGGCCTTGGTGCGTGGGGATCACCTGAGGTCAGGAGTTCGAGACCAGCCTGTTCAACATGGCGAAACCCGTTCTCTACTAAAAATACAGAAATTAGGTGTGCATGGTGGCACGTGCCTGTAATCCTAGCTACTCGGGAGGCTGCAGCAGGAGAATCGTTTGAACCTGGAAGGTGGACGTTGCAGTGAGCCTAGATCGCGCCATTGCACTCCAGCCTGGGCAATACGAGCGAAACTCTGTCTCCAGAAAAAAATCCCACTCCATTACAGGTGTGAGCCAGTGCACCTAGCCTGGAGTCTCCTTCTCCTCTTCTCTTTTCCTTTTCTTTTCTCCTTCCTTTTTCTTTCTTTTCTTTTTACTTTCTTTCTTTTTTTTTTTTTTTTTTTTTTGATACTGAGTCTCGCTCTGTCGCTAGGCTTGTGTGCAGTGGCGCGATCTCAGCTCACTGCAACCTCTGCCTCCCGGGTTCAAGGGATTCTCCTGCCTCAGCCTCCAGAATAGATGGGACTACAGGCGTGTGCCACCACACCCAGATAAGTTTTGTATTTTTAGTAGAGATGGGCTTTCACCACGTTGGCCAGAATGGGCTCGATTTCCCGACCTCAAGTGATCTGCCCACCTCGGCCTCCCAGAATGCTGGGATTACAGGCGTGAACTGGCCAACTTCTTTGATTGCTATCTCCATGCATTTGGGTCAGGCACAGGATGGTGGTCTCCATTTCAGTTGAAATTTCCAAAATCAGGGCCTGGAAAAATCCGGGCGCTGATTTTCAGAGATTCCCCAGAGCTGACGCGAGGGGGCGCCCGGCACTGCGAACCGCGTCTGATCCGCATGGCGGCGTCTTGAGGCGTCCATTGTGAGGACAGAGCTTCCTCTCAGGACCCACCCAGGAAGGGCCGCGGCGGCTTCGGGAGACCTGGGGACACCTGGGTCTGTATCCGCAGTGAGGACAGGGAGACGCTGCTGCAGCTCTGAGACACCTGGGACTGCCGAGGCGAAGGAAAAGGCCTCCCGCCCCCGCTTTGAGTGCAGCGGGGCGAGAGCTGCCACGTTTCCTGTCGGGCCGTTTGTACCCGGACCTCACTTTGTACGAGGGTCTCTTCTTGGAGGCTTGAGCGGCTTACCCCCAGCGCAGGCCAAGATGTGAGTTACAGATGCGTGCTTGTTTCTGGGCAGAGACCCTGGTACCCGGAGAACGGTACCGGGGGAACGCGGAGACGCCGTCGGGCGGTCCGGAGGTTGGGACGCTGGGGACTGGCAGGCGCCACAGCCTGAGACTGAGGAAACAGGCGCCCCCGGATCAGTGCTTGATGGGTTTTTTTTTGTTTGTTTAATGGGAGTTTCGCTCTTGTTGCCCAGGCTGGAGTGCAATGGCGCGAACTCAGCTCACTGCAACCTCCACCTGTCGTGTTCAAGCGATTCTCCTGCATCAGCCTCCTGATTAGCTGGGAATACAAGTGTGCACCACGATGCCCTGCTAATTTTTTTGTATTTTTAGTAGAGCCAGGGGTTTCACCATATTGGCCAGGTTGGTCTCGAACTCCTGACCTCAAGTGATCCTCCCGCCTCGGCCTCCCAAAGCGCTGGGATTACAGGTGTGAACTAGTCCTCATCTTTGCTTGCTATCTGGAAAAATTCAGGCGCTGATTTTCAGAGATGCGCCAGAGTTGCTGCGAGGGAGCGCCCAGCCCTGCCAAACCCAGAGCGCTGCACGCCTGAACCGTGACCGATCGGCACGGCGGATGCACGGGCATCCACTGTGAAGACGAAGCTTTCTCTCCTCAGGACCTACCCAGGAGGGGCCACGGCTTCAGGACACTTGGGGGCACCTCGGGTGACGTCCGCCGTGAGGAGAGGGAGACGCTGCTGCAGCTCCAGGACACCTGGGACCACCAAGGCAAAAGTGAAGAAAAGACTTCCTGCTCCACTGTGAGTACAGCGGAGCAGGCGTGCCCGCGTTTCCCTTCGGGCTGTTTGTCTCCGGACTTCACTTTGAACTAGCATCCCTTCATGGAGGCTTGAGCGGGTCACCCGCAGCGCAGGCCAAGATGCCGGTTACTAATGCGAGTTTGTTTCTTGGGAGAGACCCTGGTACCGGGAGAAGAGGAGGAACACCGAGGTGGGGACTGGCAGGCGCCACAGCCTGAGGCCGAGGGAACAGGCGCCCCTGATCAGTGCTCGTGTTTTTTGTTGCTGTTATTGTTGTTGTTTTGAGACGGAGTTTCGCTCTTGTTTCCGAGGCTGGTTGCAGTGGCGCGATCTGCTCACTGCAGCCTCCGCCTCCTGGGTTCAAGCGATTCTTCTGCCTCAGCCCCCGCCAATAGCTGGGATTACTGGCATGCGCCTCCATGCCCAGCTAATTTTGTATTTTTAGTAGAAGTGGGGTTTCTCTAATTTTGGTCAGGCCGGTCTTGAACTCCCGACCTCATCAGGTGATCCACCCACCTCGGCCTCCAAAAGTGCTGGGATTACAGGCGTGAGCCACTTCGCCTGGCCAGTGCTGGGTGTTTTAAAGTTTATTAGATATCATAGTGGAAACAACACAGGAAAATGGAAAAATAGGCACATTATCATGCTCACTCCATTGCACTCCAGCCTAGGCAGCAGAGCCAGACCTTGTCTCAAAAAGGAAAAACATGAAAACAAAACCAGAAAAACCATTATGTGCGTCTAATGGAAGTGAAGTCGTCAACAACAGTTTCTTTTGTTGAGAAAGTCTGTTTAATTTGCAGTATATGTGTAATGGTACATAAAATGACATCTGTTTTATAAACATTCTCATCCTAAGTTAGTTGACATATATTAACTATATCAAGCTTTGACATTATACCATAAAATAATTGAAGAAAGTCACTACTCTTTTTTCCTTGACCTTGACCATTTTAAATAAAATCAGATTTCGTTAGGGTTACTTTATACTGAGCTGTAAACCCATATGGCCCTGCAGTGTCTTTTCTTATCTTTTTTTTTTTTTCTTTTGTTTTTGGAGTCTCGCTCTGTCCCCAGGCTGGAGTGCAGTGGCGCCATCTCAGCTCCCTGTAACCTCCACCTCCTGGGTTGAAGCAATTATCTGTCTCAGCCTCCCCAATAGCTGGGATTACAGGCACCTGCCACAAAGCCCAGCTAATTTTTTTGTATTTTTAGTAGAGATGGGGTTTCACCATGTTGGTCAGGCTGATCTCTAACTTCTGACCTCAAGTGATCCACCCTCCTCTGCTTCCCAAATGATTGGGATTATAGGCATGAGCCACTGCACTCAGCGTTTACATTTTTATTGATTGATTTTTTTTTTTTTCTTAAGAGAGAAGGGCTTGTTCTATCACCCAGTCTGGAGTGCCATGGTGTGATCATGGCTCACTGCAGCCTCGACCTCCTGGGCTCCAGCAGTCCTCCTGCCTCAGCCTCCCAAGTAGCTTGGACTATAGGCACCAGCCACCATGCACTGCTAATTTAAGCAGTATCTTTATGTCACTCATATTTGTCTTGAACTCCTGGGCTCAAGTGATCCTTACACGTCAGCCTCCCAAAGTGCTGGGGATTACCCCCTGCCTTTTTTTTTTTTTTTTTTTTTTTGAGACAGATTTTCACTCTTTTTTCCCAGGCTGGAGTTCAATGGTGAGATCTCGGTTCACTGCAACCTTGAAAGAGACCAAATGAAATCTACAGGCAGGCAGCCCGGGTGGCGCCTTGAGCCTAGTTAGAAGTTGACCCTACAGGCAGACAGCCCGGGCGGCGCCTTGAGCCTAGTTAAAAGTTGACGCCGGACCTAACCAACAATGTTATCTATAGATTTCAGATGTTGTATAGACAAGCAATGTGAAAGTCCCTGTCTTGTTCTTTTTCTGTTCTAATTACTAGTGCTTGCCATATATCTCTCAACTTCCTGAGCCCAGTATAAACATATCCCACCATATGTCTCCCCTCCATATATCCCTCAACTTCCTGGGCTCATCCCACCATATGTCTCCCTACCATATATCTTTCAATTCAAAGACTACCATATATCTCAACTTTAGAAGGACACCACCTGGAAAATCCCCGATAAGAACACAGCCGTTTGTGAGAGCGCGGGAACCAATAAAAAAACTGCTAAATGTATAAACTTAAAATGTTAACCAATTGTAATGCTGTAACCTAGAGAATTCCCTCGTTCCTCTGCAACTTTACAAGTCCTGTTTACATTAGGCTATAAAAGGCAAGCGCACGCATTGTTCTGGGCCCTCCTGTATGTTGTGGAACGGAGGGACCAAGTTCGAACTTGCATTAAAGATCCTTGCCGCTTGGCTTTGACTCTGGACTCTGGTGGTCTTTTTCGGGGAACAAACGGTCTGGGCATAACACCTCTGCCTCCTGGGTTCAAATGATTCTGCTGCCTCAGCCTCCCAAGTAGCTGGGATTATAGGCATGTGGCTAATTCTGTATTTTTAGTAGAGATGGGGTTTCACCGTATTGATCAGGCTTGTCTTGAACTCCTGACCTCAGGTGATTCCCCCCCACCTCAGCCTCCCCAAAGTGCTGGGGATTACAGGTGTGAGCTACTGCGTCCAGCCCTGTGGTATTTTTCTTTTTTCTTTTTTTTTGTTTTTGAGATGCAGTCTCACTCTGTTGTCCAGGCTAGGGTGTAGTGGCGTGATCTTGGCTCAGTGCAACCTCCCCTTCCTGGACTCCAGTGATTCTCCTGCCTCAGCCTCTGAAGTAGCTGGGACTACAAGTGTGCTTGCGCCATGATGCCCAGGTAATTTTTTGTGTGTTTTTAGTAGAGGTGGGGTTTCACCATGTTGGCAAGGCTAGTCTCAAACTCCTTGCCTCAAGTGATCTGCCCGCCTTGTCCTCCCAAAGTGTTGGGATTACAGGTGTGAGCCACCACGCCCTGCCCCTGGGGTCCTTTTTAAATGGGGGATCTTTAAGGGTCACTCCAAGCTTTTCTATGCTAATTGGTGTATTTAAATTTTCCTTATTTTAGAGTCCATTTTGTTAATGTGTATTTTTACTGGGAAATCACCCATTTTCTCTCAGTTTCCAGTTTGATTCAATAAGTTTCTTCTTTTTTTCTTTTGAGACGAGTTTTGCTCTGTCTCACATGCTGACATGCAGTGGCGCACTGGAGATCCCAGCTGACTGCAGCCTCCGCCTCCTGTGTTCAAGCAGTTTGGCCTCAGCCTCTTGAGTAACTGGGATTACAGGCCTGCGCCACCATGCCCTGCTGATTATTGTATTTTTAGTAGAGACTGGGTTTTGCCATGTTGGCCATGCTGTTCTCAAACTCCTGACCTCAACTGATCTGCCGACCTCTGCCTCCCAAAGTACTATGATTACAGGCATGAGCCACCGTGCCTGGCCAATAAGTTTCTCTTATTTGACTTCTAATTTATCTCTTTCTAATTTTCAACAGAATTCTTAATCCTATGTATTTCTGCTATTTGTTTCCATCAATAATATTTTTAAAATATGCTTCTTAGTTTATCTTGTTTTCAATTGAGGGAATTGTTGTATTCAACAATTTCTCATGACCCAATGACAAGCTTTAATTATTTTAAAATAATTCCTGCTTAACACAAAACCTTTTTCAGGACCCAGCTGTCAGTGGTGTTGTTACTGAGCAGAGTTCCTCAGCTCTCCAGTAATAGAAGTTGACATGAGGCTGAGCAAGGTTCCCAGGCAAAGCTTTTATTTAGGTGTTTTGTTTAGCTTGGTTAAATTTATTTCATAAAGCTTTTATTTTTGTGTTTTATATTCAAACACAAAGGAGGCAGCAGAAGAGAGAAAATTCTCTGTCTGGCTGCCTGAAGAGAGTCAGGAGGAGAGTGTTTCTAAGCTCTGGCCTGATTGCTCAGGCTGGAGTGCTCTGGCA
The DNA here is from genome assembly GCF_009764315.1 of Trachypithecus francoisi. Classification (NCBI taxonomy): domain Eukaryota; kingdom Metazoa; phylum Chordata; class Mammalia; order Primates; family Cercopithecidae; genus Trachypithecus; species Trachypithecus francoisi. The sequence goes on along the minus strand of NW_022681474.1, from coordinate 14,230,010 downwards.
CCATCTCGGCTCACTGCATCTTCCTGGGCTCAAGCCATCCTCCCACTTCAGCCTCCCGAATAGCTGGGACTACAGTATATACAACCGTGCTGGGCTAATTTTTGTATTTTTTTTTGTAGAGATGGGTTTTGCCATGTTGCCTAGGCTGGCCTCAGACCCCCACCAAAGTGCTGGGATTACAGGCATGAGCCATCATGCCTGGCTCAGTGTGTTCTTATTAAATTTCAGTGATTAGTCGTGCCATTTGCCTTTCGTTCAACACCGATATTTCATTTTCTTTCCTAATTATCTCATACATGGACTTTGGTTCCATTAAACTATTATTCCTTGATCTACAAATTGCAGGTGATTCTTGCAGATTATCTAAGAAATAATTATGTTTTGTTTTTAGAGAAACCACATTATTAACTTTACTACTGTTAGATACCACAACTGCTGTGACTTTAAGGTTTTTGCTGAACAATGTCTTAGACAATTTGCTAAGGGTGGACATTGGGTGAATGGCTTGAGGGAACATGCATTAAATACTCGAGACACCCAGAAGGCTGCTGTGTCCCGGTAGGAGAGAGACTGCAGGCCACTGTGGTTGAATGTCTTGGAAAGGGCAGCATGCAGGAGCATATGGTGTGTAGAGGTCATGGTCAGTCCTGTGGTCCTTGTACTAAGGCCAGTGGGAACCCATTGTAAAAGTTAAATGAGAGACTGACATGATGAACCTTCGGTTTGGAGAAGAGAATTTTGCCATTATGAAGTTGAGATCACCAGTCGTGGCAGGTGGATTGTGCTCTTTCTGGTGGGTTGCACTGAGGAGAGCAAGCATCGGGCTGCGGTGTTTCCGCTGCGAACGCAGGGTCTGCATCTGCTCAGGTGGAAACATGGGGCCAGCTTGGAGTTATCTGCCAAAGTTGTGAAACTGAGGGACAGCTCAGGAACATTCCAGAAAAAGGAAAACCCAATCCAAATGGAAAGGGGGCAGGCCGTGAAGTGAAATGGGTCTGTGGATTGGATTGTCAGGTAGAGACCCTGTATTTCCTGATATGGGAGTTATTTGGTGGTTAGCTGGGAGGCTGTCTTTGCTTTGGTAAAATACACTGGAGTGTTTTGTGTGGAGTTGCTGTAACTGCTGAGGAATCTAAGAGAAGGGATAAGTTACACTTTACACTGCTATTGCAAGATTCCTAGAAGTATGAAATTACTGTAAAGTGAATTATAAGCAGCCACAGTAATACCATGTCAGTAAAGCAGAGATGACATCAAACTTCACTGTAGAGGCCAAACCCAATCCAAATTCAGGTCAGTGGAAGCTGTGTACCAAACACCCTGGTGAGAGTCTGGATGCTGTATCAGTATTGCGACTGAAATATCAGTATTGAGGGTGTCACGTGAGTCTTAGGGGTGTCACAGCAGTGTTGAGGGTGTCATATCTGTATTGTGTGCATCATATCAGTATTGCAGGTATCCCATCAGTCTTACGAGTGTCATATCAGCCTTACAGGTGTCATGTCAGTATTACAAGTGTCATATGAGTCTTAGGAGTGTCATGACTCTTGCGGGCTTCACATCAGTCTTCTGGGTGTCACAACAGTCTTACAGGTGTCATCTGCATTGTGAACGTCACATCAGTCTTATGGGTGTCACAGCAGTCTTGTGGGTGTCATGTCAGTATTACGATATGCCATGATATGTTATACCGGTATGACACCTCTTCTGCAGACACCTTCACAGACATGCCCACACATAGTGCTTTAACAGCTCTCTGTGTATCCCTTAATCTAGTAAAGTTGACACTAAAATTAACCACCACAGTATTTATGTCTGATTCATGGCTAAAATTTTAGAGTTTTTAAAAGTTTTAGAATGAAAGCTGGGCACCATAGCCAGACACTGTCCCTACAGACATATTAAAAAGTTAACTGGTTGTGCTTGCACACATATGTAGTTCTAGTTACTCTAGAGGCTGAGGTGGGAGGATCTTTTGAGGCCAGGAGATTGATGCTGAAGAACTAGGATTGTGGCACTGCATTCCAGCCTGGATGACAGTGTGAGACTCTCTCAAAAAACAGTCAACAGTAATAATATTCTTTGGAATAAATAAATATTATTTATTTATTGTAAATAATATAAATATATAAATAAATATAAATAAATAATATTCCTTGGAATAAATAAAATATTTTTTGGAATAAATTTAACCAAGGTACAAGACTTGTACATGAGGCTGGGTATGGTGGCTCGTGCCTGTAATTGCGGCACTTTGGGAGGCCAAGGAGGGTGGATCCATGAGATCAGGAGATCGATGCCATCCTGGCTAACACAGTGAAACCCCGTCTCTACTAAAAATACAAAACAAGCCGGGCATGGTGGCATGCACATGTAATCCTAGCTACTTGGGAAGCTGAGGCAGGAGAATTGCTTAAACCTGGGAGGCAGAGGTTGCAGTGATCAGAGATCTCGCCACTGCACTCCACCCTGGGTGATGGAGTGAGACTGTCTCTGGAAAAAAACAAAAAACAACAGAATAACTTGTAAATGGAAAATTTCAAAACATTGCTGAAGTAAATTCAAGAAAGCATACATAAATTTAAAGACACCTCATATTCATAAACTAGAAGACTTAATAACTCTTAAGGTGGCAGTACTACACAAAGTCACCTACGGATTCTTTGTGATTCCTGTTACAATCCCAATGTCCTTTTGGCAGGAATCAATAGACTGATCCTACCATTTATATGAAATTTCAAGGGATACAGAATAGCCAAAATAGTCTCAAAAAAAACTGAGAGGCTCACATTTCCAAATTGCGAATCTTACTACAAAGTAAAGGTAATAAAATCAACATGATTCTGGTATAATCAATTGAATAGATCAATGGAACTGAATTTTGAGTTCAGAAATAAACCCATATTTCTATGAGCAATTGCTTTATTTTTATTTTTTTGAGACAGGGTCTCACTCTGTCTCCCAGGCTAGAGTGCTGTGGCACGATCATGGCTCACTGCTGTGGGGAAAAGAAAGAGAGATCAGATTGTTACTGTGTCTATGTAGAAAGAAGTAGACATAAGAGACTCCATTTTTTGGCCGGGCGCGGTGGCTCAAGCCTGTAATCCCAGCACTTTGGGAGGCTGAGACGGGCGGATCACGAGGTCAGGAGTTCGAGACTATCCTGGCTAACACGGTGAAACCCCGTCTCTACTAAAAATACAAAAAGCTAGCCAGGCGAGGTGGCTGGCGCCTGTAGTCCCAGCTACTCGGGAGGCTGAGGCAGGAGAATGGCATAAGCCCGGGAGGCGGAGCTTGCAGTGAGCTGAGATCCGGCCACTGCAGTCCAGCCGGGCGACAGAGCGAGACTCCGTCTCAAAAAAAAAAAAAAAAAAAAAGAGACTCCATTTTTTTCTGTATTTGAGATGCTGTTAATCTGTGACCCTAGCCCCAACCTTGTCCTTGCAAAAAACATGGGCTGTGGTGACTCAAGGTTTAACGGATTTTGGGCTGTGCAGGGTGTGCTTTGTTAAACAAGTGCCTGAAGGCAGCATGCTTGTGAAAAGTCATCACCATTCTCTTAATCTTAAGTACCCAGGGACACGTACACTGCCAAAGGTTGCAGGGACCTCTGCCTAGGAAAGCTAGGTGTTGTCCAAGGTTTATCCCCATGTGACAGTCTGAAATATGGCCTCGTGGGAAGGAAAAGACCTGATCGTCCCCCAGCCTGACACCCGTGAAGGGTCGGTGCTGAGGAGGTCTAGTATAAGAGGAAAGAAGGCCTCTTGGCAGCTGAGATAGAGAAAAGCATCTGTCTCCTGCCCGTCCCTGGGCAATGGAACATCTCAGTGTAAAACCTGATTGTATGTTCTGTTTACTGAGAAAGGAGAAAACCGCCTTAGGGCTGAAGGTGAGACGTGCTAGCGGCAATGCTCTCTTTATGCACTAAAAAGGTTTATGGAGATGTTTGCATATGCACATCAAGGCACAGCACTTTTCCTTAAACTTATTAATGTCACAGAGATCTTTATTCTTATGTCTTACCGCTGACCTTCTCCCTACGATGATCCTATTATCCTGCCACTTCCCTTTTTCTAAGGTGGTAAAGATAATGACCAATAAATACTGAGGGAACTCAGAGACCGGTGCCGGCGTGGGTCCTCTGTAGGCTGAGTGCAGATCCCCTGGGCCCACTTTTTCTTTCTCTATACTTTGTCTCTGTGTCTCATTTCTTTTCTCAAGTCTCTCGTTCCACCTAATGAGAAATGCCTACAGGTGTGGAGGGGCAGGCCACCCCTTCAACTGCAACCTCTGTCTCCTGGGCTCAAGTGATCCTCCCTCGTCAGCCTCCCAAGCAGCTGGGACTGCAGGTGTGCACCACCACATCTGGCTAATTTTTTGATTTTTTGTACAGGTAGGGTCTTGCTGTCCTGCCCAAACTGGCCTCTAACTCCTGTTCTCAAGTGGTACTCCTCTCTTGGCCTCCCAAAGCATTGGGATTACAGGTGTCAGCTACCATGTCCAGCCTGTTGATTTTTAAAAATGTAATTTCTTTTTCTTTTTTTTTCAAGGCATAGTTTTGCTCTCTTGGTCAGGTTGGAGTGCAGTGGTGCGAACGTGGCTTATTGCAGCCTAAACGTCCTGGGCTCAATCTATCCTCCCTCCTCTGTCTCCCGAGTAACTAGGACTACAGACATGCACCATCACACCTAGCTAATTTTTAAGTTATTTGTAGAGAGAGTGTTTTCCTGTGTTGGCCAGACTGGCCCAAAACTCCTGGGTTCAAAAGATCTTCCCATGTCAGGCTCTCAAAGTGTTGGTATTACAGGTATGAGCTACCACCCCCAGTGTGGAATGGTTTTCATAATTACATTCTCATGTTCTTTATTGCTAGTGTCTGGAAATACAGCAGATTACTATGTATTGACATTTTGTGTTGTAATTTTGTGTTGTAGTTTACCAGTTTTAATAATATTTTGGGGGTTCATCATGATTTTTCTGTACATAAGATAGCTCATGTGATCTGTGAGTAGCCATTTTTACTGCTGCCTAACACATATATGTGCTCTTTACTTCTTTTTCTCTCCTATTTGTTGTGGATGGAACTTCCCATACAGTGTTGAATACAGTGATGAAAATGAGCATTGATGCCTTGGTCCTGATCTTAGGAGTATAGCACTGGGCCCTAACAATAGAGATGGTGCTAAAGTCCTATTGCGGTGTTTAGAAAATTCCTATCCGTGGTTTGTTGGGTGTTTTTATGATGAAATGGTGTTGACTTTGTTTAAGTACTTCCTGCATGTATTGAAATTATTATGTGGGTTTCTTCTTTGTTCTGTTTATTTGATGTTTATTTGCAGTGATGACTTTAGTATACCAAACCAGCTTAATTTTCTGAGAAAAGGATGTCGTGATCATGTTGTATAATCCTCAAAATACGTGCCAGTATGAAATGACAATTATTTTCTTGAGCATTATTTAAAAAAAATTTTTTTTTGAGACAGAGTCTCACTCTTGTCGCCCAGTCTGGAGTGCAATGGCACGATCTCAGCTCATTGCAATCTCTGGCTCCCAGGTTCGAGCAATTCTCCTGCCTCAGCCACCTGAGTAGCTAGGATTACAGGCTCCCACCACCGCGCCTGGCTAATTTTTGTATTTTTAGTAGAGACAGGGTTTCACCATGTTGGCCAGGCTGGTCTCAAACTCCTGACCCCGGTGATTTGTCTGCCTTGGCTTCCCAAAGTGCTGGGATTTCAGGTGTGAGCTACTGCACCCGGCCTCTTGAGCATTATTAATTGAATAATTATACTAGACGTTGATCTGTACCTTTCTGTTCTTGTGATGTCAAGTCCTAGCGTGGCTTAGTATTAAATTGGGGATGGGATTGGTATGGGTTGGTTTACTATTTAGAGTATTAAGTGTCAGAAGTTTAGAGGAAAAAAATTAGCAGAAAGGAAACATACCTGAGGAATTGCGGGGAAGAATGTGATGAAGTCTGGGTCAGAGCCAGGGTTTAGGGTTAGCAAGAGAATGACTATAGCCTTTGCCAACAGTAAATATCAATCCTTTTCTTGAGACAGGCTCTCGTTCTGTTTCCCAGGGTGAAGTGCAGTGGTGCAGTCTTGGATTATAGCAACCTCCGACTCCCGGGTTCAAATGATTTTTAGGCCTCAGCCTTCCAAGTAGCTGGGGACACAGGGGTGTCAACATGCCCGACTAATTTTTTTTTTTTTAGTGGAGATAGGGGTTTCCCCATGTTGACCAGGCTGGTCTCAAGCTCCTGGCCTCAAGTGATCCGCTTACTTCTGCCTCTCAAAGTGCTGCGATTATAGGCATAAGCCACCACGCCCAGCCCGCACACAGGCAGGCAAAGATATTTTAAAGTTCTTTTAATTGGCACGTCCTTCAGGATTAATCAGTGTAAGCAACCTTTCATTTATTTCTTAGTTGAGAGTTCTTTGGGTCACAAATCAGATGACATTTCAATATGTGTAGGAGTATGCATATGTGAGTGTGTTTTGTATGTGTGAGAGGAAGTGCAAACATAAGTATGACAGAATGAATATGTACACCTCTGTTCTTGTGTCCCTAGTGTGTTAGGGTTTGCTTAGAGTTTGATTTAGGGTTAGGAGTAATGGTTAGGTTTAGGTTATGGAGAAGGGTTAGATGGTTAGTGTTAGGGTTAAGGGTTAAGGGTTAGAGTGAGGGTTAGGGTGAGGGTTAGGGTTAGGGGTTAGTGTTGGGGTTGGTGTTAGGGTTTTAGGGTTAGGGATTAAGGGTTAGAGTTAAGGGTTAGGGTTGGGGGTTGGGTCAGTGGTTAGGGGTCAGAGTTAAGGGTTAAGGTAAGGGTTGGGGTTACGGTAAGGGTTAGGGCTTGTGCTAGGGCTCAGGTTAGTGTTAGGGTTTGGGGTTAGGGTTTGCGTTTGGGGTTAGGGTTAGGGTTTGGGGTTAGAGTTAGGGTTAGGGTTAGGGCTAGGGCTAGTGCTTTGAATAAACTCATATGGTAGTCAAGTAGTGTTTACAGTGGGCCTCGGGTGAGACCAAGTTCTTTGCCTATTTCAAGTGTGAACCAGCACAGTCTCAGTGATCATGACCACAGGGGTGCTTATGTTACCCCAACTCCAGCTTCACATGCCTCAGCACAGAAAGAGAGACTCTCCTGGTTTGAGAGGAAGTAAGGGAAGAGAACAAGAGTCTCTACTTGATAAATCAAGAGAATTTTTTTGATGTTAATCCAAGGCCACCAAGGCAGTACCTCTACGTGTTTGTATAAGATAATGTATTATTGTGTTTGGGACCTAAATCTCTTTGAATACCTGTAAAGTGTTCCCACAAATAATAGGCACAAACAAGCCCAGACTGTGAAGACTACAATCAAGACTGAACTCTTCAATGTCTAGATATAGATGAACATCTGCAAGTATTAAGACCATCCAGGAAAACATGACTTCACCAAACAAGCTAAATAAGGCACCAGGGACCAATCGTGGAGAAACAGAGATATGTGACCTTTCATACAGGAAATCCAAAATAGTTGGTTGAGGTAATTTAAATAATGCAATATAACACAGAAAAGGAATTCAAAATTCTATCAGATAAATTTAGCGATGAGATTGAAATAAAAAGAATAAAGCAGAAATTCTGAAGTTAAAATGTAATTGTCATACTGAAGAATGCATCAGAGTTACTTAAAAGAATTGATCAAGGAGAAGATAGATTTATTGAACTTGAAGTCAGGCTATTTGAAAAGGCAAAGTCAGAGGAGACAGAAAAGAATAAAAAGTAAAGCATGCCTACAGAATCTAAAAAATAGCCTCAAAGTAGAAATCTAAGAGTTATTTGCCTTAAAGAGGTGGTAGAAAAAGAGGTAAGGGTTAAACTTTTTTTTTTTTTTTTTGAGACGGAGTCTCACTCTGTCTCCTGGGCTGGAGTGCAGTGGACTGAGCTCAGCTCACTGCAATCTCCGCCTCCTGGGTTTACGCCATTCTCCTGCCTCAGCCTCCGGAGTAGCTGGGACTACAGACGCCACCACCGCGCCCGGCTAGTTTTTTGTATTTTTTTTTAGTAGAGACGGGGTTTCACCGTATTAGCCAGGATGGTCTCCATCTCCTGACCTCGTGATCAGGGTTAAACATTTATTGGCCGGGCGCAGTGGCTCACGCCTGTAATCCTAGCACTTTGGGAGGCCAAGGCGGGCGGATCACAAGGTCAGGAGATGGAGACCATCCTGGCTAACATGGTGAAACCGTGTCTCTACTAAAAATACAGAAAGAAATTAGCTGGGTGTGGTGGTGGGTGCCTGTAGTCCCAGCTTCTTGGGAGGCTGAGGCAGGAGAATGGCGTGAACCCAGGAGGTGGAGGTTGCAGTGAGCCACGATCGCGCCATTGCACTCTAGCCTGGGCGACAGAGTGAGACTCTGTCTCAAAATAAACAAACAAATAAATAAAATATAAATAAAAACAAACATTTATTTAAAGAAATAATATTAAATAATATTAAACAATTCCCCAACATTCAATATCAACATTTGAGTACAAGAAAAGTTACAGAACATCAAGCAGATTTAATCCAAAGAAGATCACCTCAAGGCACTTAACTGAACTCCCAAAGGTTAAGGATAAAGAAATGATTCTAAAAGCAGCGAGAGAAGAGACACAAATAATGTTCAATGGAACTCGGATACATCTGGTAGCAGACTTTTCAGGGGAAAATTTACAGGCTGAGAGAGTGGCATGACGTATTTAAAAAGCTGAAGGAAAAAAAAAGAATAATGTATCTGGCAAAAAGTCCTTTAAACTTGATGGAGAAATAAGAACTTTTCCTGACAAACAAAAACTGAGGTATTTCATTAACACCAGACTTGTCCTACAAGAAATGCTAAAGGGAGTTCTTAACCTAAAAGAAAAAAAGTGAGTGAGCAATAAGAAATCATCTGAAGGTACAAAACTCACTAGTAATAGCACATGGAAAAACAGAATATTATAACATGGTAATTATGGTGTAATCTCAAATTGAAAGAGTAAACAATAAACCAGTAAAAAATAACTACAACATATTTCCAAGACATAGACAGTAAAATAGGGAAGGAAGAGAAACAACAAAAAGTTTAAAAGAATGGCAGTGGAATTAAAGTATAGAGTTTTTATTAGTTGCTTTGCTTGTTTCTTTGTTTATGCAGTCAATGTTAAATTGTCCACAATCTAAAATGATGTTATAAGATATTATACTCAAGCCTCATGGTAATTTCAAATCAAAAAACGTACACAGATATACAAAAAGTAAAAAGCAAGAAATTAGATAATATTAAAAGAGAAATCACCTTCACTAAAAGGAAGACAGGAAGAAAGAAAAGAATGATGAGAGGACAAAAATCAATCAGAAAACAAGTAACAAAGTGGCAGGAGCAAGTGCTTACCAATAATAACATTGGATGTAAATCAACTGAATACTCCAATCAAAAGACAAATAGTGGATGAATGGATAGAAAAGCAAGATAATAATCTGTGACTTACAAAAAAAAATACTTTACCTATAAAGATACATTTAGACTGAAAATAAAAGGATGGAAAAAGTTATTCCATGCCAATAGAAACCAAAAAAGAGCAGAGACAGCTTTACTTGTATCAGACAAAAATGGATTTCAACAAAAGACTATAAGAACATATTAAGAAGGTCATTATATAATAATAAAGAGATCAATTCATCAAGAGGATATAATTGGAAATATATATGCACCCAACACTAAAGCACCTAGATAAATGAAGCAAATATTAATAAGAGCTAAAGAAAGAGACATCAATACAATAATGGCTGGACACTTCAACACCCTGCTTTAGTAATTGGATAGACCTTCCAGACAGAAAATCAACAAAGAAACATCAGACTTAATCTGCACTATATAACAAATGAACCTAATAGATATTTACAGAAAATTTCATCCAACAGCTGCAGAATACACATTCTTCTCCGCACATGAGTTATTTTCAAGGATAGACCATATGTTAAGTAACAAGTCTAAAAACATTCAAATAATTTAAATAATATCAAGCATTTTCTCTGACCACAATGGAACAAACTAGAAATCAAATAAAAAATGAATTTCAGAAACTATACAAACATTTGGACATAAAACAGTATGCTCTTGTATGATCAGTAGGTCAATAAAAATGTTAAAAAGAAAATGGAAAAATTTCTTGAAACAAATGCTAATAGAAACATAGCATAGCAAAACCTGTGGAATATAGTAAAAGAGGTACTATTATAAAAGGAAAATTTATAACTAAGTGCCTATATAAAAAACAGAAAAACGGCAAATAAATAACCTAACAATACATCTTAATTAACTAGAAAAAAACGCCAAACCAAACTCAAAATTAGAAGAAAAGAAATATTAAAAATTAGAGCAGAAATAACAATGCAAAAGATCAATGAAACAAAAAGTTGAATTTTTGAAAAGTAAAACAATTGACAAAAATTTAGACAGGCTAACTAAAAAACAGAGAAGAAACAAATTAATAAAATCAGAGGTGAAAAAGGAGATATTACAAGTAACCCTTCAGAAAATCAAAGGATCATTAGTGGTTACTATGAGTAATTATTTGCCAACAAATTAGAAAACCTAGAGGAAATTAATTCTTAGACACACACAACATACCAAGAGTGAATTAGAAAAAAATCCAAAACCTGAACAGACCAATAACAAGTAGCAAAATTAAAGCCATAATAAAAAAGTCTGTAGGACCAGACTGAAAAATAAAGAAAGAACATTTCCAAACTCATTCTTTGAGGCTAGTATTACACTGATATCAAAAAAAGGCAAAGACACATTAAAAAAAAAAAACTACGGGCCCATATTTGAGAATATTGGTGCAAAAATTTGTAAAACAAACTAGCAAACTGAATTAAACAATACATAAATAGGTAATTCATAATGACCAAGTGGAATTTATCCCAGGGATGCGAGGATGGTTCAACATGCAAATCAATCAATGTGATATATAAACAGAATGAAGGGGCCGGGCTCAGTGGCTCATGCCTGTAATCCCAGCACTTTTGGAAGCTGAGGTGGGCAGATCACCTGACTTCAGAAGTTCAAACCCAGCCTAGCCAACATGGCGGAATCCCATCTCTACTAAAAATACAAAAATTAGCCAGGTGCAGTGGTGGGCACCTGTAATCCCAGCTACTCGGAAGGCTGAGGCAGGAAAATCACTTGAACCCAGGAGGCAGAGGTTGCAGTGAGCTGAGATCATGCCATTGCACTCCAGCCTGGGTGACAGAGGAAGACTTTGTCTCAAACAAACAAACAAAAAAAAAAGAATGAAGGACAAAATCTATATAATCATTTCTATTATGCTAAAAATATTTGATAAAATTTAATATTCTTTAATAATAAAAAGCCCATTGAAAACTGGGTATGGAATGAACATATCTCAACATATTAAAAGTCATATATGACAGACCCACAGCTAGTATTTTACTAAGTGGGGAAAAACTAAAAGCCTTTCCTCTAAAATCTGGAAATTTTGCACGAAATGTGTTAATTGCAAGTCCACCACACAATGCTTAACTGGAATTGGAAGCAACATCTCAGATGATGAAAAATAGATGCAAGAATCCCTAAGACAAATGGTTTATTTTTCCCTTTCTTACTAAAACAACTGCCAGTATTAACAATGGTATGCAAATCTCTTTTAGACGTCCTACTTTTAAATCTCTATGTTTCTTCTTGAGACAGGGACTCACTCCCATCACCCTGGCATTTACAGTGTTTAATTCTGGTTATATGCTATTCTCAAATTTAGAATTTTTCATTTCATCTCTCTCAAATGTTGATCCATTATCACATACGTATTAAAATATTATCTCCCATGTTGTGTAATATGTTGTTTTTATTTTCATTCTTTTTTATTTATTTTTATTTTTATTTACTTATTTTTTTGAGATGGAGTCTCACTATGTCACCCAGGCTGGAGTGCAGTGGCGCGATCTTGGCTCACTACAAGCTCCGCCTCCCGGGTTCACACCATTCTCCTGCCTCAGCCTCCCGAGTAGCTGGGACTACAGGCGCCTGCCACCACTCCCGGCTAATTTTTTGTATTTTTTTTCAGTAGAGACGGGGTTTCACTGTGTTAGCCAGGATGGTCTCGATCTCCTGACCTCCTGATCCGCCCGCCTCGGCCTCCCAAAGTGCTGGGATTACAGGCGTGAGCCACCACGCCCGGCCTATTTTAATTCTTTCTTAAATGAACCAAAGGTTTTAGTTGGCATAGATTCTGATTAGTCAAGTTTTCTGATTTCATGATTTCTTAAATTGCCGTCATACATCCGCAATCACTGGAAATAGAATGTCATGAGTATTTCTCTTTTCTTGCAATCATAAATTCAGGGAATGTCATCAATTGGTATGTCGGTGATTGCATGATTTCCTGAAAGTCTTTCACAGTCTAATTAGTGCACTGAGTATTTCGTCTAACTTCAGTGCAGGTTGCCAATACTTGATGCTTTATGATTTGGGTATATAGCTTCCACAAGAGCATTTCCTGCAAAGGCATGTCTCGTTCCCCACTGGCAAGTCATTTCATTCGGATACAGAATCAATAGGCTGAACATGGAAAGGTTATCGCTGGAATATCTATTTGACTCCACGGATCTCTTCTTTGATATTAAGGAATCAAATACGCTGTGTTATTAACTGTACTTTATTGACAATTCTCAAGTCAGAAAGTACACGTCCGATTTCCTGTCCTTCACTGCCTGAAAGGATGATCGTATATGCCAAAAGCAAATAGTTGGAAGCACATCCCAGCTCAAACACACACACACCCAGACATATAAACACACACAAAGACACACTCACATGGGCATGATTACGCATGTGCACAAGTTCACGCAAACACACACACACACACACACACACTGTTTCATAAGTATAGAATTATTCCCTAGCAATATTTTAAGTAAACTAACTCAAATGTGACACATCAGGAGTCCATGAACACTGGCACACTCACTTCTCTGCAAGGGAGGACCAGGAGATTCAAATGGAAGAACAAACACATCAAGAGGGCTCTGTTTGTGTACCAGTGATCTCAGGGAAAGTCTCCACCAACACGCAGGAGTGCGCACGCAAACACACACGCCCACGAGAGGGTTGGGGCGCACACACACACGCCCACGAGGCGGTTGGTGCGCACACACACACACACCATCACATACACAATCTGACATAAAGTAATGAGGAGCCCAGGTTTCTGTCTACACAAGAGGGACAACTGGATAGTGATGGCTGCGTTTCAGGATGAGCCCAGACATGGGAAACATCGAGTTTTGCAGTTGTGAGTCTTCTGAACCTGTGGAGGGATTGTCTGTGTGTTTGTGTTCATGGTAGATGACATTCAGTGTGAATTTCTGAATAGGACATATTGCGGTGTAGGGTTGCGCGTGAGGTTATTGCAGGGGACGGGGTTGACTATTTTCTCTTGGGGTGTGTTTCATTCGTCAGTTGTTGGTGAGCACC